>NC_043708.1:12459066-12598671 GCF_006229205.1 Suricata suricatta | reverse complement strand
CTGGGCCGGCGGCCGGCGCGCTGGAGCGGCGAGAGGCGGGGCCCGTCGGGGGCGGGGCCGTGTGGGCAAGGCCCGGCCCCTCGCAGGGCCGCTCGGAGCGAGGCTACCGCGGCGATGGCGGAGGGATACGGAGCGCCTTATATATATCGCAGGGAGCAGGCGCGCACTTCGGCAGTGGTGTTGGGAGCCTCGCGGGCGCGGTGCCGTTACTTGCAGTCGGGCGGCGGCAGCGGCACAGCGCTGAGCGCACACCGCGCCTTAGCAGCAGCAGCAGCAGAAGCAGCCGCGGAGGCACCCTCGCCGTCACAGCCTCTGCGCTGGTGCAGCCACCCTCGCTCCCTCTGCTCTTCCTTCCTTCGCTCGCACCATGGTAGGTCGGGAGTGGTAAACGGCGGCATAGCAGCTGCCTGCCCATGATTTCTCCCCAAATTTTTAGTTTAGCCCCCCCTTTTGGTGGGGGGGGTTCTTTTTTGCGGGTGTTACGCATCAACTGCGGTTAAGAAGGACGCGTTTCGGATTTGCATGTCGCTTTCTTCGGCCAGGGTTTCTTATTAAATTTTGCTCCCTCTTGGAGCTGGACTTGGCCGTGGGCTGTCCGCGGACAGGGGCTCCGGCAGCAGCAGCACCGGGGCCTTCCGCATCCACCCCCTCCCCCAGCCCCGCACCACTGCATCCAGCGCGCCGCACCCGGGCTTCCCGCAGCGCTGCGCCTGGGCCGGGGCCCGGGGGGGGGGGCGGGGGAGCCGGGCGGGGCCGGGCACTCGATCCCCCCTCACCCCCCCCTCCGCCCTCCGCCCCTGGCACAGGGGCGTCGGGTCGGGAGGGCTGCAGAGAATGAATGGGCCCAAGCTAGCCGGTGGCGCACAATGCTCGGGCCGGGGCGTGGGGGGTGCCGTCCGCGTCCACCTCCTCCCCCACCCGCGACCCCGCTGAGCGTCCTGTCCCAGCCGCTCTCCCTCCTCCCTCCCGGGGGGCGCGGCGCGGGCGTGGGCTGGGAAGGAAGGAGCCGGGGAAGGGTGGGGTAGGGGCAGGAAGACGAGGGGTGGGGGGCGGAGAGGGCGGAAGCAGCAGGCCGGCCGCCCTGCGCCCGGGCGGGGCCCTGCGGTGTGACCAGGGCTCCTGTCTCCCGCTGCAGCCCCCACCCAGCCCGGCAGTGAAGGCGTGCGTGATCCTCGGTACACCGGGAGGTCCCTTCCCGCGGGAGGCGCTCGGCTCGCGCTAATTGGGGCGGGGGGGGGCGGGGGAGGAGGGAGCTGGCGCGCGGCTCGGTTTCCATTAGAGACGCAAAGTTTCTGCTCCAGGAGGAGGCGGCGGCGCGGCGGGCTCGCCGCCTGGGGGAGCAGAAGCGGGTGGGAGGCGCGGGGCGGGCTTGGCCCCCTCTCCCCGCGCGGTCCCGGATCGGGGGTGGGAGTGGGGGGGTGGCCTTGGCCTGGGAGGGGCGGTGTCCCCGCCCGAGGCCGCCTTGCTCCTCCGTTCCCCGCCTGCTCGTGGGGCACGCACCCCTGCCTGGCCCCCAGCCACTTTGCAGTCCGCAGGGAGATGCCCTCCACGTTTCCGCTTTCTCTGCGGACTCTAGATTGCCAGATGCGCCTGTGCGCCTCGCTGGGTGTGTTTTCTACAGCCCCCTTCCTCCCTTGGGCGGCCAGGGCTGACATCACTCACAGCGTTTTCTGGCTTGGCGGGGTAGGGCGGTTCAGGGCACCTTTGCCCCCTAGGCCAGAGCGATGGGGGGGGTGGGCGGATATTTCTTTGTCGAATAAGGCTGATGCTCTCGAAAATCTCTCCAACAAGAGAGTTTTGCAGTGAGGTGGGACTATGCTCCCCCGGTAAGGTGACAGCTTCTCTTGCGAGGTGTGGCATCGCTTCCTGTTGTACAAAGACAGATGTTGTCCTGACGTTACATAAATCATCGTGTCTCCTCCTTTCGATATAAAGAAAACCGTTTTCCGGTGACTGGGGTATAAAGGAATACCCAATTCTCATTTGAAAAAATGAATTTTCCCCCAAGTCAATATATTGGAACACCATTCTTATTGGGACAGTTTTCATTAAGAGTTTGAGTAAACATGACTTGGTTAGCTTGTATTAGGACTTTGTAACTGGCTTCACTAGGCATCCTTCATTAAAATAAAAATATGTGAACTCTCTTTGCGATCTCAAATTCCCCTGTCTGGAGGCACAGTACAACGTTGCAGAAATCAGACAATACTAGTGAGAATTACCTTCATGGCCATTACCACCTCCAGTGAAGTGTGTTTATTATGAGCAGCTCTTGGTAGGTTGGCAGAGTAAATATTCTCTAACAAAGTTAATAGCGACTCCTTTTCCAGAAAAGAAGGTACAGCCTTATCATTGTTGTATACTTTTGTATGTGCTTAACGTTTGCAGTTTTAACAGCTCAGTTGTAGGATGGTTGCATTTTTTTCCTGGCTTCATCAAAGATAATTTAAGGGCATCAGCCATAATAAATGGTAGGCTTTTAAGACCTAACTGCCTAATTTAAATAGAAAGCATTTATTTATTACATGGAAATCAAGTTGGGTGGGGTAACCCATTGCCATATATTTATTTTTTTCTCACTGAATTGTATCTCACAAAATAGATCTAAAAGCCTGTTAATCCACCCCAGTGCCATTATGTAACGCGTATTTGGAGATTTTGGAGCGCCCGCAGCAATGCGCAAGGTGCGCTAAAAGCCTGCCCCTGGACGCCATCGCTGTGGTGACAGCAGCGTCAGCCTAGGATCCTTCTTGGATGGAAGCGGGGACTGCAGTGTCCCTGGCGCAGTAGGTGGCGCTCTTCTTTCTCAGAGCTTGCAGCTGCATCCTATGCAGTGTGGCCTTTTGCCACTAGAGGTGCCATTTTTCAAGTGATGAACTGACCCTTAGGGAGACCTGTGAGCACACAGCCTGAGGCCCAGCAAAGAAAACCTGAAGTGCAGTGTTGTCACTCTTTGTTTTTAGTAGCAGAAGGTGTTCCCTTTATTCTAATTGTTTTCGTTTAAGGACAGCACTACCGTTTGGGGGTGGTTGGCTTTTTTTAAGCTTGATTTTTTTTTGAAAGTATTAAAAGTATAATTGGGGAAAGTATGTTGCCCTCAGTCAGCTCTTGTGCATTGAGTTATAACCTCTTCTTTTTTTATGTAGGCTGATCAGCTGACCGAAGAGCAGATTGCTGGTAAGTTGATGACCTCAGGGAGTCCCAGGAGTCCAGGCACGACTCCGTGTGGGCGACTCTGACCCTTCCACACACCGACCCCCCCCCCCCCCCCCCCCCCCCCCCCCCCCCCCCCCCCGGCCGTATAATCTGATGAGTTTTCTAGGAATTGAGTCAGATGGAAACAATACACAGAAATATTTAGGTCAGGTGTGTTTCAGAGGCAGCGTGGAAGGAAGTGGGGGTAGGAAAACATGTGTCCCACCCAGGCCTGTTTGAGCACTCCAGTGTTCACAGTGCCACATGTAACAAGATTGCACCGAGTCTGCCGCTCACAAACGGAGTTTACAACTCGTATGCGCCGGGTCTTTCCGTAATTCCCTGTGAGGGCTTGGGCTTGCTGTTTGAAAGTACATGGGAAAAATGAGTGTTAGGACCACTGTAATAATAATAGGAAAATGGGTTAGTTTCGATTCTAACTTTTAGTATTCCTTGGAGGACTTTTTTGGAGGATGATTCTCTTCAGGAAAGCAGGACTATGCCTTTGCAATGTTAAGTGCCATGGAGAGAGAACACCCCAGTTACCTGGCAATGTACATTTCTAGGAACCCCTTCGTGTTGTTGTGAAACCAGGAGTTCTTAAGGCTGGAGAAATTTAACAGGAGGGGGCCTGAAGGGAACACGCAGACCCATCTTCACTTGTCAGATTGGACTGAGGACTAGTTTAAGTGTGTTTAAGCTTAGTTTCTTTTGAAAATGTGAGAATACTACGGTGTCCTGGAACCGGTCACCTGGAGCAGTGTTTGCTTTACTGACTCCTGACTGGAGGCCCGTCCAATAGAAGACTATTGTCTTTATAGCAGATAAAGACCAGGCAGTTTCTGATAATTCCCAAACTTGGACGGGTTGCTTTGGCAAGCCCAAGGAAAGTGTGTGCTTGTGGCTGGGGTGGATAAAGACGTTCATTCTAAAGGGTACGCTTTTGTTTTCAGAGTTCAAGGAAGCTTTCTCCCTGTTTGACAAAGATGGCGATGGTACCATCACCACAAAGGAACTTGGAACCGTCATGAGGTCACTGGGTCAGAACCCAACAGAAGCCGAATTGCAGGATATGATCAACGAGGTGGATGCTGACGGTGAGGGCTTAGACCTATGAATGAGCGCCAGCGTTGTGTAATTCAAGTTCAGACACGTAACAAGATTGTCTTTCAGGTCCCCAGAGCAAAGCAAAAGCACAGCAGGCCTTTTACTGGTTGCCTTACAGCCGTTGACAATGAAAATAGAAGATTATGGGCCTGCCTTTGGCTGTGCTCACTGTCTAGAACGTTTCCTGGATCAGATCGCTGAATTGTTCTTTTCTACTTGCCCGTGACCTACAGCTCAGTCTTTTATCAACTGGCCCATGAGTCTGCATGGAGTCCTTTGGGGGAAGTAAAAAAAAAAAAAAAAGAAAAAAAGAAAAAAAATAGATATAGCTGTAGACCTTTTTAAAAAAGCTTACTGTCTGTCTCTAAGGAGGAGTGGGAAGTAAAGGTAGGAAAAGATCACTCTTAGAATTGAGGACAGGCGTGAGCTGTGGATGTGTTTATTACAGAGAATTTTGAGGATCATATGAAGCTTGGAGAGATGGGGTGCTCGATGACTGTACAGAGTGGATTTCTAGAACCTGCCAGAAGAAGATGAATAAGGTGCAGAGCAAGAAGTAATAAGCAGTAACCCCTGTAACAGTTGGTCACCAGTTGGTTGTCCATTCCTCTGGACTCAGTAGAAGAGTGGACAGTAGACCTTTGATTGCTCACTTCCATCAGTAAACAGTGTCTGAGCATTCCCGTCTCGGAGGGGAAAAATGTATTTTTGAAACCATATATACTTGTATTATGTAACATTGTAGAACATGGGTGATTTTTCGAAAGATGAACTAAGAATGAACGTTTTGGATCTAGACTCTATTCTAGATGATTGACTTGACAGTAGCCATTTAAACAAACGTGGTTTCATGAGATGATGAAGTAGACTTAAAACTTGTCTGGTCGCCTGCATTTTGAAGCAGGGGTTTAGGGTGAGCTCTTTAACAAGCGGTGTCAGCCCATTTGGGCTACTCCAAAAAGCGTTTTCATCCATATTAATGTTATTTTGGAAAAGAGATAGTTCATAATTCTTTTGCTTGATTGCTAAGGCCATCTGGGAATGCGGAGTGGCCGCTCCCTGTTTCATGTAAGCCTGGGAAACTGCTTCGGGACTCCCGACCAGGGAAGCGGATTGGGCCCTTAGGTTGTTTGGAGTAAGGAGAGCCAGGCTCAGGCTAT
Source organism: Suricata suricatta (assembly GCF_006229205.1). Taxonomy (NCBI): domain Eukaryota; kingdom Metazoa; phylum Chordata; class Mammalia; order Carnivora; family Herpestidae; genus Suricata; species Suricata suricatta. Next base: position 12,593,209 of record NC_043708.1, on the reverse strand, counting down.
AGAAGCTAGTGTTTGCGATGAAAGTGTGATGCCTAAGGATGTCTTGCATGGCTAGGAGACAGAGCTTCAAATAATGTTTGTCTTGCGTGAATGTCGTTAATGCTGTAACGCTTTGGAGGCCAAAATGACTTGAAGGGATCTCTGAATTACTGTTTTGATTTAAAGATACTTGGTAGTGAAAATAAGTAACTTAGCCTAAGGCTTTTTTTCTCCTCTCGTTTAGTTCTGTTTCTGTTTAATTCAAGTTACACTGTCAATCTGGTGGCTTGTCTTTGGTGGCACCGTTCACGTAATCGTAGTTTTAGAGGGGCCGTTGTTGGGAAGACTGGCTGTAGGACAGGTTCTCCCAGCGCTGTTTCCTACATGTTCACGGTCTGAGCTATGACAACCTTCGAGCCTTGCCCTTAATGGGAAAGAAACAAAGATGTGGAGTTGGAGAGAAAACGGTTAGGTGACTTATCATGTGGTTGAGAAACACCTTCTGGAGAAGACTCTGATGCTTTAATGCTCCCTTCCCACATTTGCTTCGGCGAAAACATTCTGTTGTATTGGCGGGCCAGTTCCGGGCCTTTCGCAGCATCGCTGGCCAAGGCGGAGTTAGGTCCGAGTGGTCTCCAGGCCTCTCCCAGGGATGGAAGGGTGCTGTGTGCTCTTGGCTCTTGAACTGTACACCCCCCATTAGTGGTCAGGAGGCCACCTGTGCACTTGACTTCCCTTTGCATCATTAAATGCTATCCCGGGCCCCAATTGCTCGTTTGAATTACATGAATCCTGCGAAATTACCCTGCCAAGTATTTAAACAGTTTAGACTTATAAATGGCTCTGCCTAAGAAAATAATGTACCAGTTTCTCCCAGTGAGCCTTCAACCATTTCGTAAAATGCTTTTAAGATTATCACTGCCGAGTAGCTTTACCGGAGCACTTGTTTTACGTGAGCTTTCGTTTTTTTAATTTAAGGTAATGGCACCATTGACTTCCCAGAATTTTTGACTATGATGGCTAGAAAAATGAAAGATACAGACAGTGAAGAAGAAATTCGTGAGGCATTCCGAGTCTTTGACAAGGTAATCCTGCGTCTGTGTTGCAGATGGTGCTTACATATGGCCTTTTTTTTTTTTTTGCTGTCGTTTCTAAAAGCTCTGACAATCCGTTCTGTGGCTAGAACATTTAAAGCTAATTGCCAGGGCCCTGCTATCTCACTTCCAAATATCCTGACTTCTGCAGCAATCTTACTGGGTGAGAGGAAGCATAATAAGTAGTGGGGAATTCTGAGCCGCGTTCTGGATTGTTACTTTCAGTTTGTGAGCTTTTGCAAAGCCCCTGCATTTTCTAGGTTCACTGAGCGTCTGCACGTAGTTAGTGGGGGGCGGGGAGAGGGCAGTCACCGGAGAGGCACAGGCCGGGTGTGGAATTGGCAGTGCCGGGAGAGGGCATGATTAAGTCACAGACCTGCTCAGCCGCCGCAGTCGGTAAGACGGCTCTGTGTTCACAGGATGGCAATGGTTACATCAGTGCGGCAGAACTACGTCACGTCATGACAAACTTAGGGGAAAAACTAACAGATGAAGAAGTAGATGAAATGATCAGAGAAGCAGATATCGATGGAGATGGACAAGTCAACTATGAAGGTAAAACTCCACGCGTCCTTAGCTTAGTTTTGAACAGACTTCCCCTTTGGTGTCTGTAAACAAGTAACTGCTTCGCTAGACACTTTTTTTTGTTTAAGGCAGAATAGAGCTGTTGTGTTCGGGAAAGCTACTTTTGAAGATAACCCAAAGCTATGATTGTTTGTCTTTTCAGAATTCGTACAGATGATGACTGCAAAGTGAAGACCTACTTTCAACTCCTTTTCTCCCCCCTCTAGAAGAATCAAATTGAATCTTTTACTTACCTCTTGCAAAAAAAAAAAAAAGTTCATTTACTCGTTCTGTTTCTATATAGCAAAACTGAATGTCAAAAGTACCTTCTGTCCACACACACAAAATCTGCATGTATTGGTTGGTGGTCCTGTCCCCTAAAGATGAAGCGCTACACATCAGTTTTACGATATAAATACTTGTACTATCTTAACGATAAGGAGGCACTTAGTGGCCTCCTGGCAGTTCCATTTGCTAACGATTACTGCACTGTTTGGGCTGGCCGGTTTTTCATGCATGCAGCTTGACGACTGAGCACAGTCAGGCCTTTGTATTAAAAACGAAAAATGAAAAAACAAAAAATTTTAAAAAACCTATTTCAAATGGGTTCTAGTTCCATTTGTTGAGTATAGACTGTCATCGCTGGTTTACTGAAAGCAAACCTTGAAAATTGGTTTACCTCGGGATGCTGTGCAGAAAAATGGGTGGATAGACTGTTTAGACGCAGCCCCACAGAGCAGGATGGCCCCCTGTACTCCTGCGCGCCCCCACCTGTGGGGACGGTGGCACCCTGCCGGCAGGCTGCGTGTGTGTTGGTTTTAGCGTTGTCCGCATTGTACCAGAGCGAGACGGGTGTCAGGCTGTCACCATTCACACAAATTTTTAAAAAGAGACCTTTACCAAGGGAGCATCTTTGGACTCTCTGTTTTTAAAACCTCCTGAACCGTGACTTGGAGCCCGCAGAGGTAGGCTGTGGCTTCGGACCCTTCAGCACAACCGTCAACATTGCTGTTCAAGAAATTACAATTTAACGTCCATTCCAAGTTGTAAATGCTAGTCTTTTTTTTTTTTTTTCCAATAAAAAGACCATTAACTTAAAGTGGTGTTAAATGCTTTGTAAAGCTGAGCTCTAAATGGGGACAAGGCAGTTGGAGGAGAGGTTGGTACCATGTAATGCCCGCAGCCCTGAATCGGGCTTCTCGCCCTCCTGACGTCCCAGCACCAACCTCTGAGCCTGAGACCTTGCCTCGATCAAGGCAGGCAGATAGCAAGTGCTCCGTCCTGTCCGTGGACACGTAGGTCTACCTGTATTTTCACTGGGGGAGGCGGGGAGCAGGCCCTGGGAACTTCATGGTTATTCAGGCAGTGGAGCTCTTAATGAAGGAAGAAAAACCCCACTTTTTCCTCAAGCATGTACTTAGGGGTTCTTTTCAGTCGTGCTGCTGATTACCTGTTTTACGTAACTCCTTGAGACCATCTGTGCAGAGAGACCTGCTTTAGTGTGTCAGAAACTCAATCCTCGCTGTGTGGCAGGAGCAGCGGTCCCTTCTTAGCCAGTCTTCGTGCCTAAGAGACACTACCGGCCACTTTCGATGGATGATTTCCAATTTATGCTCCTTTTCCTTAGCCTTTTCCGTCCTCTGCTCCCCCACCTCCCCTCCCCAGTCGACACTTTCTTTCTCCCAAGTAGAACTAATGCTAGTCCCCAGCCTGAAAGTAAAAACCTTAGCCTGGAGGGAATTTTGTGTCTAATCCTAAACCTGTAACCAAAACTGAGATGCTAGTACTGGTCTTTGCAGTGGGGTGGGTGTGCGTAAAAAGCCCCTTTAAAGACATCATGCCTGTAGCGTTCGAACTCTTTCTGAAAATAAGGCTGGATGGGCATTTTTTCAGGGTGTTCACTGGTCCTGTCTTACCAGTAAGGAGATGGGGGTTTTGAGAGTTCTAGTGGGCGGTTTCAATTTGCCTGGGAACAGCAGCAGGCTGCCAGCGAGGCAGCGAGAAGCTCTTGACAGCCAAATGGGTGCATTCAGGGCTGATTTACAGAGACCCTTGGCTTCTCCCTCTCCTACTCCCTGTCTCTCTGGCATCGTACAGCCTGTTAGATTTCCTGCCGGAGCGATGGGTCAGAGCCGTGGAGAGGAGCCCACCCATCTGCTGCTGCTGGTCCTTGGACTGGGTGGTTGTACAAAAGAAGGTGACTCTGAACCAGGGATGGCTTTCAGAATTCCCTGGATCTGGAAGGAGCACCTGAGAACACCTGGCAGGTTCTGGTGAGCTCAAGGGGACCGAGGGCTCCTGGATGTTGTTTCTTGCAGGCAGGCCAAGCGTCGGCCCATCTCGGGCCGGCGTTCTGGTGGCCTCTTGGTAGTTTCAGAGAGGGATGGGGGTGATTTAACTTGCTTTGAAAACTTTGCCTTCTGTCTTAACTCTTTCTGTCAAGTCTTTATCTAGAAGCCGGGTGGGCTCCATCTTAGTGGTCCCACAGCCCTTCCTGAAAGACTGTTCACGAAGTCCGATTCTTAACACCGCCAGCATCCTGGATGGGAAGCGAAGCGTTTCCCCCAGGGAGTGCTGAGTCCCAGCTCGGTGTGGAGGGGGCAGCCCAGTCGGCCAGAGCCTTTTTCCCTCTTGCCTTTGAGAGAATCAGCGGCCCAGACTGGGTGTTTGCAGGCTGCATGAGTTTGAGAGAGGAAGTAGCTGGATGCGGGGTCCGTGCCCTTCACGTTGGTTGGCACCTTCCTGTAAACTCTTGCCCCTACTTCTAACTGCTCTATAAATATATACATATATTTATATATATAAAGTGACTAGTTTAACTGGCATCCCGCTTGAGCCTGAGACTTGCCATAAAAAAACTGCTGAGTACTTGGCAAACACTTTCATAGTCTTGTTCTCCATCTGTTTGGGGTAGGTGTTAAGCAAGGCAAATGCATCTTGATGTTTCAGATGGGCTTTTGATGCATTGTTGCCAAGAAAGGCTTTTTTTCTGATTTTTAGACCAATGAATTTTTGCACACTCTAATTGGTGTCTTTCAGCAACACATGGAAAATTAGCGACTGTACATATTTTTATATTCTCTTTATAAGTGCATGTCTGACTACTTCTAACCTGTATCGTAACGAGTGGCCATTCTGTAGGCCTCTCAAAGTGCCGCCGTGGCATGTCAAGACTCGCAACGTACTGGGAACTTCTTCCTAAACCAAGAATGTAAATTTGGTCAAGGGTCTGCTCTTGGTTCATTCAATTATTTTAAATCTCTGAACTAATAAGTGTATATCCTAAGTACATTATACTTTTGGCAGTGACTAGGATTCCACAAACGTGTCTTAGCCCATCTTTCAGCTGGCCGTTTCCCCCGCCCCCCTCTTTTTTAAAATCCCCTGAAGTTGTCTTGTAGGAGACAGAAATCCTTTGCGGTCTGTATCCCTCAGAGTAAGAAGGTAGTGGCGTGGGTGGGGTGTGTGTTCTTTCTCCAGCCCTTCTGTTCTTTAAACACGTCTGTAGCAACGACCGGCGGTAGCTCTGTTACCGAAGTTAACCCATCACCGCGGCGATTTGAAAAGGAGATGTACTTGAATGTTTCTGTAAATCTTGAGATAAACTGTTTGGAGATTTAACCACCTCTCTGATGGGGGACCAACTCTATGGAAATTGTACATAAGTTTTATTTATAAACCTGGCACTGTATTCAATAAACATTTCTGCAGCCTTTCATCTCTAACGGCGAACTGTGTAGGTTTTTAGCCTGTATAGCCTCCGACCCCTCCCGCTTAACCAGCAAGGTACACCCGTCCCTCGGATGTAATTCCACCCAGGCTCTGGGACCGTAGGTGAGCATGACAGGCCAGAAGCACCACAGACATCTCCCACCACAGCTTTGCTCTAGTTTCAAGTTCAAGTGATGATAGCTGACATTTGAACACGATCTCGCCACCTATCACTGTATCCGTGCTTGCTTGATGCAGACAATTCACACCACAAAAAGTCTCATTTCCCTTTAACCTGGGCGTGAATTCCAAGTGTCTTGAAGAATTGCGTGAAGACCTGCACTTTACAGATCCGATGGGAGTTTTATACCTGAGTCCATATTCGCCTCTGCCCGTGGCATGAGCAGGGCAGCTGAGGAAATGGGGTGGGATGCAACTTTACATCCTTGGAGTTGAAACCTTCCCCTTAATCGGTCCTATTCCAGGCCCTGGTTCTAGACAAAGTTCTCTAGCAGCAAAGGCCACCTGTTTCCTTAAGGATCTTTCCCAGGCTGCTTTACCTGTTTGCTTCTGCACAGAAGCAGTGAGAGGGCCAGAAAGAAGGGAAAAGATCCCCAGGAAAGTCCCTGCTTTGGTCAGAAGGCTCGAGACCTGCTTCCAGGGAGCATTTGGCCCCTCCTGTACCCAGGAGCTGAACTAAGGGATGTGGACACCGCCATGGGGACAGAGCCCTCTGCCCCACACCTTAGGACTGGCTCTTTGTTTTTGGTTCTGTCCCTCTAGCTTTGGGCAGGTGCTTTCCTTCTCTGGGCCTCAGTTTCCTCCCTAATAAAATAAGGTTTTTAGACTAAGTGGCTTTCTAGGATTCTGGCCAACCCCGCTTGGCATCACTTGGTGTTTAAATTGAAATTGCAGCCTAAGGAGTGGGAGGCAGAATAGTGTGGGCGTGCCGTACGCTTTGAGGTGACAAATGGGACTTTTAAAGTGTCAGCAGCTCCCTGTTGGGAGTGGAGTGAGGGGCAAGCTTGCTGTTAAGACCCATGAGGGGCACCTGGGTGGCTCAGTTGCGAGTTCAACTCTCGATTTGGGCTCAGGTCATGATCCCACGGTTCATGAGATGAAGCCGTGCTGGGTTCTGCGCCGACAGCATGAAGCCTTCTTGGGATTCTCTCCTCCCTGCTCTCTCTCTCTGCTCCCTCCCCCCCCACTCATGCTCTCTCTCAAAATAAATAAATATGTATAAAGACTGTGACGTAATATTGGAACGTGGGTCAGAGAAGCTGATCATTAAGTGACTTCCATCCTCCTACAGGGACGGAAATAGGAAGCACCCACTCTGCCTGCAAGAGATTCAGTCCAAGTGGCAACGTCATCTGGATTTTCAGCCGCTTTGGTTCAGGAAACACACACACACACACACACACACACACACACACACACACACACATTTCCGATTTGAGCTGAACTTCCCCGGGCACTGGGGGCTGGAGCACCCAGTAACTCAAGATGCCTTAGAAGGAAATAAAGCCTGAAAGTTTTTTATAGCTCGGAGCTTCTCTCCCACTGCCCTCAGCCCTCTGCCAGGGAGCAAGAGTTAGCTCATGCTCCAGAACCCCGTGGGAGAGCAGATGAGGCCAGAGGGGCGGGCCGGCTTTCCCACCTCTCCCATTGACAATCCCTGAACTTGAGTTAAAAAAAAAAAGGTGGCAGTTTTCTTCAGAAGAATTATGTTCTGCTCTGTGTCAGCAACCTTTGGGGTGAGTCTGTATTTACACACTCAGATATTATTAGAAATGTCTCATTTGAAAGTTTTATTTTCACTTTTAGAGACGAAGGGGGACAACCTGGAGGTACTTAAACTAGGAAGAGAATCTTAAATTTTGTTTTACCATCTTTCTATCCTAGTGGTATATAAACAATTTTCATTTTTTAAATGGTTTATTTTATTTTTTGAGAGAGAGAGGAACAGAGAGCAAGCAGAGGAGGGGCAGATAGAGAGACACACAGAATCCAAAACAGGCTCCCGGCTCCGAGCTGTCAGCACAGAGCCAGAAGCAGGGCTGGAACCCATGAACTACGAGATCATGACCTGAGCTGAAGTCAGATGCTTAACTGACTGAGCCAGCCAGGTGCCCCTACAGTTTGCTTTTAAACTAATGTCCTTCCCTTGTTGGGTCTCACTATACCCTTCAAGTTGTGACTTTCTTAATTACTATGTTTTAGAGTAAAAGATTTTTCTTCCCCACAGAGATTGGTACCAGAGGCAAGATTTGAGATAATGGATTATAAAAAGAAAATGGGAAATAAGTGAAGAAGTAATTATAAACTCATACTTTAGTTAAAAGGACTCCATCAGGGGCGCCTGGGTGGCTTGGTCGATTGCGCTTCTGACTTCAGCTCAGGACGTGATCTCACGGTTCGTGGAGTCGAGCCCCATGTCGGGCTCTGTGCTGACAGCTCAGAGCCTGAAGCCTGCTACAGATCCTGTGTCTCCTCTATCTGCCCCTACCCTGTTCACCCTCTGTCTCTGTCTCTCAAAAATGGATAAAAGTGAAAAAAAATATTTTTTAAAAAGGACTAGATCATACCTTGTAGGTCAAACTCTCACTGCAAATATCCGTATCTGCTGATTATCAAACTTTTGGGAATACTTGACCATGACAAGGACCTTGTGACCGCCACAGGCAGCCAGTCCTATTTTTATGAAAATATATTTGTGATTCCAAAAGAAATGTTTATTATATAAAATCTGTGATATCAAATGACCCTATTACCCTATAAAATATACTTAACACTTATTTAGTATTTTCTTCCTGGTTTTTTCTCACCATATAGATGCAGAGAGACAATTGACAAAATTGGGATCTGTAGGTATGGTTTTCAAAAATTAAGCATAATATTATTTATTACATACAATCATGTGTATATTATATTTTATTCTTATATGTCTTTCTTGATATACAATTCATGTACCATAGAATTCACCCTTTTCATAGTGGTTTTTAATATATTCACAAGACGGTGCAGCCATCAATATTATCTAATTTTACAGCATTTTCATCACCCCCTAAAGTAGCCATGAGCAGTCACTCCTATTGTCTCTTACCCCTTCCTCTGGCAACCATGAACCTACTTTGTGTGTCCACAGATTTACCTGTTCCGGACATTTTGCATCAAGGGAATCATGTATTCATATTTTTTTCTCCTCTCTTTTCACTTTTTATGCTGAAGATTCCTCCATATACTTAAATTCTTGGGTATAATTTTTAGGAGTTGGCTCTAGGAGTACAGCATACTTTCATTAACAATCCCCTAATAAAGGCTGTTTGGCACATTCCATTTTGGGCAGCTCGAAGGGGGAAAAGATTCTTAATAGGCTGACCTCTTCCTTTTAGGTTCTACCCATTGATTCTACGTCAGCCTGGTGGAGCTAACACTGGGCATCTAATCCTGTTTCTGCACTGTAGACCTTTGGTCTTTTCTACTTCACACAGCCCTCCTTAAATCTTCAGACTTGGGGCGCCTGGTGGCTCAGTTGGTCTGACTCTTGATTTTGGCTCAGGTCACAATCTCATGATTCATGAGTTCAAGCCCTGCCATTGGGTTCTGTGCTGACAGTGCAGAGCCGGCTTAGGATCCTCTTCCTCTCTCTCTGCCCCTCCCCTGTCTTTCTCTCTCCTCTCTCAAAAATAAGTAAACATTAAAAAAATCTTCAGTCCTAATATTTACTTTTTGTTGTTGTTGTTATTTGTTTTTGAGAGTACTTTGAGAGTAATCCACAAAATACAGTGAAATTCACTCAGATTCTGTATTCAGACAGGTTTCTGCATTCAAATCTTGCCTTCTCAACGGTACAATTTGGCAGGTGACACCTTGGTGCCTCAGTGCCCTGAAGGTGGTTGTAAGAGCCAGATTATGGACATCCTCTGGCTGGCACGTGGAAGGTGCTTAAATGCTCTCTTCTTCCACGAGGTATGAATTCTCTTACCGCAGAAGAAAACGAGGTTGGGCTTCCAGCTTCCTTTGTTGGATCCAGCTCCTGTTGGCTCTTGTGAATTGCTACTTCCTCTCTTTGTTAAAAGCACACAAACCTTCTATTTAGGCATCTCCTCATCCCTCTGGAAATCCTGATGACAGAGGCCAGTGTCTAGTGTTCTGGTATCGGCCCCCCAGAACGACCAGCAGGCCTGCTGGACCCTCAGTGGGGCCAGGTCGAAAAGCTTGTCAGTGTCCTCCAGGTGTGCCCACATGGGCCGTTCTGCAGCATCTCTGGGCACTTGCAGGTTGGGTCTTCTCTGGAGAATAATCGAGGTCCCATTCTTGTTAAAGGTACATCTTAATAGAAGCAATTGACCACATGTGGGAGAGGTCAGTGGTTAGACCCTCTCTTCATTTTCTGGGAACATCCTATTCCCTTCTCTCCCTGCCCGAGGCCTGCCTCTTCCTGCTTCTTCTCTTCTGGGACCCTGTGGTTCTATCAGAATTCTGACTGGTCCTTGAGAAATGCTCACTGGCCCCAGCTGGGAGCCCTTCTCTCTAGTACGGCTGGAACTGGCCCAGACTCATCTAACACCATGGAAAGTAAAGCCACCTGGTCTCATCCTGCCTCTTTTCTTCTCTGCCAAACTCGGTCTTCACCTGGAGCATGTCATGTGACATGCCTTGGCTCCCAAGACCTGATTCCAACTCAGGGTCAGAGACCCCTTCCAAACCCCAGCAGTGGGCAATGACCCAGTTGTCGGGTAAATCTTATGTGAGCACTTCTATTTTTAAAGGGCTCTGGAAGGAAAAATCAGGGTCTGGACACAGCTGTTTAAACAGGCCTGGGTGGCTCAGTCAGTTAAGCATCCAACTTCGGCTCAGGTAATGGTGGGTGGGTTCAAGCCCTGCATCGGGCTCTGGGCTGACAGCTCGGAGCCTGGAGCCTGCTTTGGATTCTGTGCCCTCCTCTGCTCACACTCTGTCTCTCTGTCTCTCAAAAATAAATAAATGCAAAAAAACCCACAGAAAACAATCAACGGGACAAATCATTTAACTCAGCCTCTTGCCCATAACTGCTTAGCCTTTCCATTCAGGCCACCACCTGTAACCAGGAAGGAATACACATACACACACACACACACACACACACACACACACACACACAGACACACACACACACACATACACATACATAATACAATAATTATATATATATATTTTTTGCTTGCTGGGAGAGCCAGCTGATTAAAGGAATGAGTGAGAGGGCTGTATTCTAATTATTTGTTCTCAGGTTTGATGCATACAATGTTTAGAGCTCCGAATCAGAGGGCTTCCAAATATGGGAAGGCTCAGTCTCTACCTTTTGAGGAGCTTTTGCAGGCTTTTCAAAGAAACAGTAAGTTCAGCTGCCAAGCAGCCTGCCGATTAATAACATACCCCAACTTGAACACATGAGAACCGATGCAGACAGCACAGCAATGTATGAAACAAAAATCAACAACAACAAGAATAACAAATCCATCATCATAGAGATTTTAACATTCTTCCTCCAGTGATTAAGAAATCAGGCAGACAATAGCGCATTTGAACTACACAATTCACAAGTTTGATCTTGCCAGTATGTAGAACATTTTATCCAGCTATTAGAGATTTCAGATTACAAATACTAATTAGGTCTTAATAATATTTATAAATTAATAAACTATTATGTTATAATGTGTATGTATAAATACACATACATAAATAATGTTAAAAATAAAATTAATAAGGAAGATATTAAATAGAGAATTAAGAATGACTATCAGGTCATAAAGTAAATCTCAACAAACACTTTTTTAATGTTTATTTGTTTTTGAGAGAAAGTGCAAACGAGGGAGGAGCAGAGAGAGAGGGAGATAGGATCTGAAGCAGGCTCTGCACTGACAGCAGAGAGCCTGATGTGGGGCTCGAACTCAGGAACTGCAAGATCATGACCTGAGCTGAAGTTGGACACTTAACCAACCGAGCCACCCTAGCACCCCGTCAACAAACATTAAAAAAAAAAACAACTTTCATATTTTATCTCATAACAATGCAATGGATGAAAAACAACTTAAAAAACGCAACTTTAAAAATACTCATTTGTTTTGAAAATTAAAGTATTTCTAATAACGCATGGGTCCAAAAAGAAATAATGAAAATCTAGAAAATATTTAGGACTGAATAAAGACAAAATTCTACATTTCAAAACTGTAGGATACAGCTTAGAAATGTATAGCATTAAAATAATTATAATAGAAAAGAAGAAAAGTCAAAAATCAATAAGGTAAATATCCAACTTAAGTTAGAAAAAGAATAGAATAAGCCCAAGACGACAGAAGGAAAGTATCAAAGATAACCCGAGGTACAAAATACAAAACATGACACAGAGCAGAGGTACCAAAAATAAGATCAACAAAGACATACAAAGATGGCTACTTGGAGAGATGATTAGAAACAGTAGGGCAGTTTTTAAAAAATTAAAAATATAATTACCTTCCGATCTAGCAATCCCACCTCTGGGTATATACCCAAAAGAATTGAAAGCAAAGACTGAAATAGACATTTTGTAAACTCATGTCCACAGTAGCATTATTGACAATAGCTGAAAGGTAGAAGCAACTCAAGTGCACATCAGTGGGTGGAGGGGTAAACAAAATGAGGTATAGACAGACAGTGGAATATTACCCAGTCCTGAAAAGGAAGGAAGTGCTGACACATGCTGAAACATAAATTAGCCTTGAAGGCATTATGCTAAGTGAAAGAAGCCACTCACAAGAGGACAAACACTACAAGAATCCACTTACATGAAGTAACTAGACTAGTCAAATTCACAGAGACAGAATTTGTCTCTGTGAGAGAGACATAGAGGTAGAATTTCTAGGTGGATGCCGGTAGGGGAGAAGGGGAAATCCTTGTTAAATGGGTAAAGTTCCAGTTTTGCAACATAAAAAAGTTCTTTGGGGACGCCAGTGTGGCTCAGTTGGTTAATCTTCTGACTCTTGGTTTCAGCTCAGGTCATGATCTCACATAAGTTTGTAAAGTTTGAGCCCTACATTGGGCTCTGCTCTGACAGCAGGAGTCTACTTGGGCTTCTCTCTCTCTCTCTCTCTCTCTCTCTCTCTCTCTCTCTCTGCCCCTCCCCCATTCTCTCTCTCTCTCTGTCTTTCAAAATAAATAAATAAACTTAAAAATTTTTTTAAGTTCTTTGGAGACCAATGGTGGTGGTGAATTTATAGCAATGTGAACGTACTTAACACCTCTTAACTGTACACTTAGAGATGGTTAAAAAGGTAAATTTATGTTATGCATATTTACTGCAATTTTTTTTAAGTTAAGAAAGTGGAGAGACATTATAGAAAGATAATGTCATCCTAAAAGTTGCTTATATTGCAGATGATGTTTTATCTTCTGTTTCGTTGATTTGATTCCCCCCCATTACTTCACCATTAATATATTGTGTAATTATTGCAGCTTTATAATAGAAGTTAATTTCTGGCATTCCAAGTAAAAACAAATCACTAGAAATGTCAGGAAGTGCTTATGAAAAAAATGTTAGGAATGAAAATGGACACATAACCACAAATAAACAAGAGATTAAAAATTTTTTTTAACATTTATTCCTTTTTGAGAAAGAGATAAAGTGCGGGTGGGGGAGGGGCAGAGAGAGGGAGACACTGAATCCGAAGCAGCCTCCAGACTCTGAGCTGTCAGCCCAGAGCCCGATGCAGGGCTCAAACCCAAGAGCAGTGGGATCATGACCTGAGCTGAAGTCGGACCCTCAACCAACTGAGCCACCCAGGGGCCCCGAGATTTTTTTTAAAGCATACTGTAAAACTTTGATGCTAGCAAATATGAAAACTTAGGTAAAAGAAACAATTCATTAGAGAAGAGAACTGACTTAAGAAGAAGTCGAAAATTTAAAGCAAGCTATAACCATTCGAGAAATCTAATTGGTAATTAAAAATATATCTACCTGGAGTGAATGTCTGTCAAATTGTATCATTCTTCCCTCTGAGCGATGAGGTCTTTATCTCATGCCCTTGATCCTAAGTGGGCACAGTGACTACTTTGACCACTGGAACACAGTAGAAAGGATGTACTCCTGTCTGGGTCCATGCCTTAAGAACACTAGGTTTTTCCAATTCTGTCCTTGGAACATTCTGGAAGTCCTGAGACTTTCATGCTGGAGAGACCACATGTAGATGGTGGGCCAAGCCTTTCTGCTGCTGTCCTTGCCAAGGTGCTCAACATGTGAGGCCATCTTGGACCTTCTAGACAGGGCCATTGACCAGTTTAAAAACTAATGAGTAGCCTCAGGTGACCTCTGGCCACAATGCTTGTCCCTTCACTGTAGGATGACTGGCTTCTTCTCAGCCTGAGGGTCTCAGCTTTGATGTTTCCTCTTCAAGAATCCTTCCCTGACCATCCTCTATAAGACTCTACAAAACCCTATCTCCATTAAGCAGTCACTTCCCATTCCCCCATCCACCAGCCCATGGCAACCACTAATCTGTTCTAATTTATTGATTCACAGTATTTCATATAGACAGAATCACACAGTATGTGACCTATCGTGTCTGGTTTCCCTCATTTAGCATGATGCTGTGAAGTTTCATCTACACTCTCACATGCTTCAGTACACTATTCCTTTTCATGGCTGAATAATACTCCACTCCTTAGATAGACCACAATTTGAGCCAAGCTGGGCTGGGAACTTGGTTTTCTTGCCCCGAACTTCAGATTCCTCTCTCTGAAATAATGAGAAGGGACACCTTATCTCACACTGCTGTGGAAAACTGTGGCGTGGGCTCTCTGTGAAATACTTGTCCAGCTTGCAGATACAAACCTTCACACAGCCATGCATACACAAATAGGGCAACCAGAAAGATCATTTTTTAAAAATATTTTTGATTTATTTTTGAGAGACAGAGAGAGACAGCGTGAGCAGGGGAGGATCAGAGAGAGATGGAGATACAGAATCTGAAGCAGGCTCCAGGCTCTGAGCTAGCTGTCAACACAGAGCCCAACGAGGGGCTCGAACCCACAAACTGTGAGACCATGACCTGAGCCGAAGCCGACGCTTAACCGACTGAGCCACCCAGGCGCCCCAACCAGCAAGATAATTAATAGTTAGAGCCCTCTTTTCCCTCCACCAACCAGAACACTCTCTTTCCTTCTCTGGAGCAGGATTGGGAGTTAACCCTTCAATTGGAGGCTCGTCTGGGCCAGGGGTCCAAGGAGGAACTGAGGCAACAAGAAGGTACTTGAGTGTTTGGGGCAGTGATTTTTTTTTTTTTGCCAGCACGTAGGGATGTTCTAAAATATTTTAAGACTGTTAAGGTCATGATGTATGTAGCAGGTGAACCTCAATGTCGCACACCTGTGAACTGTCGGCTCGTCCACAGGCACAGAGGAGGACGCACGTCTTCACACCCGTGCATGTGCCCTGACACCAGGCTTCCTGACCCCTCGTAGTTAGTTTTCCTTGAATGAGGCCAAAGCTGGGCTGACCCAGGTGGCATGCTGCCAGCTTGCTAATATTTCCCTCTGCTTTGGCCTGAGCTTCAGGGAAAAACCCACTCGAATCCTGAACTCCCATCTGCTCTGGGCGGGCCTTCAGGCTTCCTGGCCTGGACGTCATGGCAAGTGGCCGCGGTGTCACCCTGCTCTTCCCTCTGCCAAACACGTTCGCAGACAGAAGAACCCACCCCACACAGGGTTTCTCCAGAGTCCTCCCTGGAAAGAGGCCTGCGGGATGGGCTGAGTCTGATTTTCCCACCTTTTGGAGCTGGGATAACTCTAGGATAACTTGTCCAGGTTCCTGAATGTTGGGGGAAAACCAACCAAAGTCACACATGGAGATGGTGGGGAGACCAGGGCAGAGCCCAGGTCTTCTGATGACCCAAATACCACTTTCTACCCCAGCAAGTCACAGAAGGTGATTCCCTGCCTAGGAGCACTGGTTACCTCCTGTCCAGTGCCCCCTTGGGCAAGAGGGCCTGACCGGCCTGCTCTCTCCTTGAGCCCTGCCCCATGACCATCTCGAAGGCCTGCCTTGGACCAGCTCCCCTCAGGACTTCCCCATCCTGTGGGTGGCTCTCTGGCTTCCAGGAGCGAATGTATTCTGGGGACAAACACTCCCTCACTGTAAGGAACTCTTTCATGGGGTATGTGTGGCCTTAACCCAGTTAGAACTCAACTCTCCTGGTGCTCACCCAGGGGCCCAGAGAGCTGGAGAGGCAAGCGCTGGTCTGCACCTCGTCTTCCCCTGGTGGATTCAGGCGCAGGACCAGGCTCTGAGCAGACCCTGGTGAGCGCGGTGGGGAGTGGGGAAGGAGACCAAAAAGCAGGCCTTTGGCTGGTGCTGTTGGGCAGGGCAGGGCTCCCTCTGAGGCCTGGGGATCCCGTGGGCGCCTTCCTCGGCCCTCCTGGAGCATACTCATCAGGCCTCCACCCTGCGCGGGGTGCAGGCAAGGACGCTCCCCCTAGGTGAGCTGGGCAGTGGCTATGGATGCAGCAAGGCCTCAAAGACCCCTTGGGGATGTCCAGATTGTGACAGATAGGGGAGGGGTTCATGCACAGGCAGAAAGCCCCGGATGCGCCCTGACGGGTTTGCAGTGGGGAACCGGGGAAGCTGGCTGTTCCTCACTTACCCCCAGACTCCTGCCCTGCCCGGGCTTGGTGCCCCGGAAGAGGTTGATCCGTCTCCACTGCGTGAAGGGCTTCTGGTGGGGGTTAGCCAGAGGACGGCACCATGGAGACTGAAGGGCGGAGAGGTGTGGGTCCCTGCTGGGTCGTGAGTCAGCAGGGGCTGTGTCCAGGGGCTGGGACGCTTGGCAGAAGGCCACAGCTCTGTGGAGCGGGTCACTCCGGCGGCTCTGGCACCTTATCCCCTTGTCCCCGCAGGCTTAGGGGCTGGTGCTGTGTCAAGCCCTGGGGGGCTTCAACATCCCATACCGGTGTCTTTAACCCTGTCCACACCTGTGAGAGGTCCCAGTGCCCTTGTGTGAGGGGGCCCTCTGTCTCCTGTGGGCACCCTGGCTGGGTTCACAACTCTGCGTTATCAGGACCCACGGTCGGCAAGCACCAGTCTCGAAGATAAGGTGAAGGCAGAAATGACAGTAACGGGGACTCTGAGGACTCAGGCTGGGAAATGGTGAGCAAGAAGGAAGCTCATCCCCAGAATAGTCTCCAGTGAGCAGATTTCTTTTCTTTTCTTTTCTTTTTTTGAAAGAGAGAGAGAGAGAGAGAGACAGAGACAGAGAGAGAGAGAGACAGAGAGACAGAGAGCAAGCAGGGGAGGGGCAGAGAGAGAGGGAGACAGAATCTGAAGAGAGGCTCCAAGCTCTAAGCTGTCAGCACAGAGCCCAACGTGGGGCTTGAACCCACAAACTGTGAGATCATGACCTGAGCTGAAGTCGGACACCCAACCGACTGAGCCACGCAGGCTCCCCATACTGAGCAGATTTTGAAGCACAGCTATTGCCCAGGCTCAGCTGGGGGCCCTGGGGGCTGAGCCTGGGGAACCAGCTGAGCCCAGGGACACAGTGAAGGTGACTGTCTTGGCTCCCGGAAAGAAGAGTCCAAGATAGCGGTACCCGAGTCCAGGCAGTGGGCAGGAGGGGCTTAGTATGCAGACAGGTTCCCCAAAGGTAGGGAGCTAGGGAGGCCCAGGCTCAGCCCACAGGGACTTGACCTGGGCCTCTAGCATGCCTGTGAACTTCTTGGACCTTGAGGGAAGAGACCCGAGCCTTAGGGAGAGGGGAGCGGGGTCCACACGAGCCTTTGTTCTGGCTCCAGCCTTGCAGAAGCACAGGGGGCAGCTCCTTAGCCCTGAGGCTGCAGCCTGCCCCCCTCCCACACCTGGGCTCTGGGACTTTGCTCCAAATCTACTTGAGAAGCTCCCGAGAACTGCCTTGGCTTCTCTAGAGAACTGGAGAGAACAAAGAAGCAAACTTACCAGTTACCATGGAAACCATCCAAAATTTAAAAGACTAAAAAAAAAAACCCAGTTTAATATTTCAAAAACCCTCTTGTTGGTTTGTGTGTGTGTGTGTGTGTGTGTGTGTGTGTGTGTGTGTGTCCCCTTTTAAAAACACACACTCCCCTACAAATCCCACTGTGCCACATTAGTCTGATGAGACAGGGGATGAGGACCAGAAAAGGATTCAGGATCTCCGGGGGCCATGGAGTGCCCAGAATTCATTTTAGGGTTTAAATTAAAACACGAATAAACATTTGAAATGCAAAAGATCTAAATCCTCCATCTCCACTGATGAAAAAAAGGTAAAAGCTCTTTGCTGGATTAAAAGGGAGAGAAGATGTGAGGGTGGGGGGAGGGGGCTGAGGGCGCTCACTGGCCCCTGGTGTCTGGGGGAAGCCGGGAGCCGCTGCTCCCTCCTGGACTCAGTCGTCCTGCCAGCACCCTGTCCCATCCCCCCTCTCCCTGCAGGACCTGGACGTGAGAACCCTGAACAAGGCATCCCCAGTATTGCCTGGGGCTGGTGTGGGTGAGTGGGGACTAAGCTAGCTTTCTGTTTTATGGAGGCCATGGAGCTACGGCCTAAATGCTGGGACCACTCCCATGAATACAGGTCTCCCCTCCCAGTGTGTCAGGCTGGCCCTGGGGACATCATCCCCACTGCTAGCAGGATGAGCATGTGCAGCATGCTTGCTGGCTTCCCCTGAGCACAGGTCTCTGAGTGCCCACAGGTAGCTACCCTCCTTGAGTCTTAGAGATCCACCCTCAGTGCCCAGGAGAGGCCTGTCTGCCCACAGGGACAGGTTGGAGGACAGGCAAGTGGCATGTAGTTAGATACTGGCTTTGAGTTCTGTAAGAGACTTCCATCTTTCCCTCTGGACTTGAGCTGGGCAGCATAGATGTGCTGGAGGCCATCTTTGGCCCATGAAAGGGAAAACTTACTCAGAGAAAGGAGCCAACATGGAGAGAGCAATGCTGAGCAAAAAGGATGCTGGATTAAGCCTTGCCTGAAGCCCAATCCACCCCAACCCCACGTTTCAATTGTAGGAAACATTGCCTTTTGTGCTTAAGCTAGTTTGAGTCTGTTTCTTCATCATCTGCTCCTAAGAAAGTTCTAGTTGGTACAGACTCTCAACCCCTCATCCTGGCATTGCGGCTCCTTGGCATCTGTTTCTCTCCTCTTCTTTCCTCACCCCCACACTCTGCACTCCTCCACTCAGCACAGTGATCCAGTGGGCCTTTTCCAAACACAGTGCAGGCAATCCACCCTCCAGGCTGCTCACAACACTCTCCCCACCTGGAGAGCCCGCCCTACCTACCTTAGTACTAAGTATGTAGCACTTAGTACAATCTGAGTACCTAGCACTGTCTAAACTGTACTTAGATACATAGGGCAGATCGGGTGTCTACTGGTGTCTACTACTTGTCTAGGTATCTACGTGTCTTCCAAGGCCCTTCTCCTTCTTCCAGAAGTCTTTCTTAGAAGCCTCCTCCCATGTGTTGTCCTGACTGCCCACGCTTCCCCTGTGGCCTCCAGGAAATACACTTGGTTCCTAGGTGGTCAGGGAATTCCAAGTACCCTGCCTTGGCTTTGCTTGCTGGTTTCCTAGAACCTGTTCCTATCCCACAGAACTGCTCCAGCAAGGGACTGGTGCTCTGGGGGCCTGTCCCCACGCCCCAGCCCTGCCCTGTTCTGGAAGGACATGTAATGATCCTTTCACACTCATTTTCTCATTTGGTCTTCACTGTAGCCCTGTGAGGTGAGGCCCCTGGGTGGCTCAGTCAGTTGAGCTTCCAACTCTTGATTTTGGCTCAAGTCATGATCTCACAGTTTGTGGGTTTGAGCCCCACGTTGGGCTCCATGCTGACAGCTCAGAACTTGCTTTGGAGTCTCTCTCTCTCTGCCCCTCCCTACCTCTCAAAAGAAGTAATCTTAAAACACAAACAAAAGCCTTGCGAGGTGGGAGATTTTAATCCACTTTCAGAACAGGGCCTTGAAGCTCAGAGCAGTTGTTACCTGTCCAGAGCCACATGTCCCCGCGCTAGCAGACTGGGGCGTCAAGCCTAGGTCTTTGGATTCAGCCCCACTGTGTCTCCCTGCTCATTCCGCTGCTGAGGGGCAGATCTGAATTTTACCCAGGGATCCCAGAGGATGCGTGCGAATCTCTCCCTGGCTCTCTCCTTGGAACGGAGGGTGGCAGCTCTACCCTCGTGGCGCTGCCAATATTCTTCCATCATGGACCCATCATGGCTGCTTACCAGGGGACTGTGGACTCCCGAGGCAGGCCAGCCTCATCCTGACCACGTGAAATCCCAGAGGTCTTGCTGGAAGATTGTACCTTTCTCGACGAATGACATAAATTCATGGAAATGTTTTCAGAAGGGCGTTTTCCTTCTGCTGGTCTCCATTTCCTTGAAAAACACAGACTTGGAGGTAAACAGTCTTTGCTGCTGCGAGTGAGCAAGAACAGATTTCCTTCTACTTCCCTAGATCTGACAGTTCGGTTTCCTCTGCCCTTCCTTCCAGCACTTTCCCCCAGGGAAGCCTGAGCGGACCAAGCTCCGAGTATGGAGGGTGTCCCACAAAGACACGGTGCAGGGACACCTGGGATTCCAGATGCTTCTGTCTCTCCATCAGTCAGTGTACTTGGCCTCCTGCCCTCTTGACTCTCTCCACAACCATCAGGGTCCACCCAATGTCCTTCTAGAAGCAGAAGTGGAACATTCCTGAAAGGAGGCGTGTTGTCAGATTAAAATGGAGGCTCTATTGTAATGGGAAAGATAATCCGTGAGCTTCAACTCTCCTTTCTTCTTCCTTCCAGACCCTGAAATTTGCTTGTAAACAACACATTGTCAGACCCATTTTCAGCTTCTGGAAATTAAACACTCTGTGAGGAAGTTTGTACGAACATCCCTAACTGCAGAGGGCACAATGAGAGGAATTACTGCCTGTTTGTTTATGCTTTACACGTTATACTTGCAAACTGCTTCAAAATACATTTCATTTTCTCAGGGATTTTTTTTTCCCCTCCCCAAGATCCTGGTGGGGATGCATCTTTTTGGTGATTCCTGGGAGTGGTTTGGAGGAAGAGAGCAGTAGGGTGGCCTGCCTTCAGTCTGCTGCAAATTAGAGGTGGACATAACAGGTCCGCGGCAGATGGAATGACTGACTACAATTTCTCCCTTCTCTGGGCTTGTATGGCGCACCCACACAGAAGCAAAGTAGAGTTCTCCACCCCAGACAGACAATGAGGCTGACCATGTGACTTTTCCCCCCCGCAATGCCAAACAAACAACAGTGCCCGTGAGCCAATTCTCAGCCCAGGCCATAAGACCCTGTGTGAATTTTCACTTGGCCTTGCACCATCTCTGTGAGGAGTTTCCCTTGGTAGGTTCTGCCCTTTTATCCTGGGCCCCAAAGTGAACACATGGCGGGGGGCAGAGTTGTTTCTATTGACCTGCGGATACCTGAGGGAGAACAAATGATAGTTTTAATTCTTTGAACTTTGGGATGGTTTGTTACACAGCATTTTGTGGCCATAGATGACCAATACAAGTACTTAGTAGATGTTCTGTAGATAGTTGGTGATTCATAAATGGCACCATCCCTGGCCTAGTTATCTCCTACAGATTCGCTGAGCATCTATGTTTTTGCCAGGCACTGTGATATGTTAAGTGCTAGGGATACAGATAATAACAAAAATCAATAAAATAATAAAGCGGTAATAGCTAGTGTTTATTAAGCATTTACTAGGTTCTAGATACTGTGCTTAGCCCTTTCTGTATATGCTCTTACTTAGTTTTCCCTTCATTCACATGAAGAAATAGAGGAAACGGAGGCTGTGAGAGGCAAGTAACCTGCCTCAGACCACACAGATGGGAAGACCCAGGCGCTGTCCTCAGGGAGCTCAGAGTCTGGCAGAGAAGGATGTGTTCATGGCAAACACTCGTGCATTCCTGTCTGGGTGACTGGACTGATGATTATTGCTGTCCATGTCTGGAGTCTGTGGTGAGGCAGCAAGAAGCAGCCTGGCAGTTTGGGGGGGAGGATCTGCCTTGCTCCTACCTGCAGGCAGAGCCTTTGCTCTGGAGGCTGTTAGGGAGTCAGGGGCAGTGAGATGAAGACATGGATGAAGGCAAACTTATCAGGAAACCCACAGATGCTTGGCAAAGCCCCGCCTTCGGAGTTGTCAGTGCTGGAGCCTGGGCTTCTGTGGCAGGTCTTGTGACCTTGGGTCTACCCCTTGCCCTCTGTGCCCCAGTCTCCTCACCTGTAAAATGGGCTGGAGGATGCAGTTGGGTGATCCCCATGGTAGCTTCCGTTTCAGAGCCCAGAGCTGTGAGGAGCCCTGGATCCCTGCTTTGGAAGGAAAGCCTTTTTTGTTGTTGTTCTCAGCTACAAGGGGGAGGGGGAGGGAGGGGACACATCCTTTGAGCAGGACGTTAAAAGCAGTACAAACCGTCTCACTGTGATATTTGCAGGATGAGAGACCGTGATGACTGTGTCCCTTTTTCCTGGAAACTGAACTACAGAGCGGGATTTCAGCACCAGCATATGTTGTGCGTGCGTGTGTGTGTGCGTGTGTGTGTTTTGTAGGAGTGGTGGTGTTTGCAGATTCTGTGGGTTCAGCTTTTCAAAGGGAAGGATCACAACCACACCAATAGCTTCCATTTATTGAGCAACTATTATGAGCCAGGCACTCACATGATCTCAATCCATCCTCGTAAAGCCCTGTGACGTAGGATTCCTCTATCTTCTGAAGGAGAAAGCTGAGCCCGCCTAGGGGAGGGGCTGCCAGGGTGCCTTCTGTGGCCCCAGATCACCTCCTCGTAGCTTCTCCTCCTGGGAGAGCAAGATGTTCTTCGTGGCTGTGTGATCTTGAGCAAGTTCTGAGTGTTTCTGAGCCTCAGTTCCTTGATCTGTAAAATGGGCATAAGAAGTCCTTCCTCACAAGTTTGTAATGAAGATCCATGGTGAGTAATGTAAATGTCTCAATGTAACTGTCTGGAACAGAGAAGTCACTTGGTAAAGGTGATGATTTTATTTAATGCATAACGATTGTGTATTTACTTGAAAGAAATTAGTAAGTCCTTCTGTCCAGATGAAATAATTCTACCATTTCTTCCCCCGAATTTTTAATTTTGTTTTCACAATTACTCACTGACTTTGAGTAATCTGACTGATTTCAATCCTCAGAGTCATAGAACATCAAAGCTTGGAATCATCCAATGCCTATCAGTCCAGGTGGGTTGAATCTTTTCTTGTTCTTTCATGAGTCTAACCGGAGAACACTTTTTCCTGACTAAGCCTTATGGCAAAGGCCAGCGAATGAAACACAGAAGAATAGGGTTGTTTTGAGTGAGGCGGGAATGGTAGGTAGTAAAGGCCCAAAGTCCTGTCTGATGGGGGTCCCTTCTCCCTGGAGGGGGGGCTCTTTGGAAGCCTCTGAGGGCCCTTGCCTGGTGCTCTTAGAATCGCAGCTGTGACCGATCAGTCACCATGAAATCAATGGAGAGGTGTCCACTTCTGCAGAATGGAACAGGAAATATCAGAGAGCCTGGCCCGTAGTCAGGGTGAGGGTATCAGTTTTGTTACAGTTACCTAAGCACCCATGTGTCTACTGGCTTGTGATGTAAAAATCTATTTCTCACTGGGATTTGCCATCAAACCGTTTGGAAAGCCGGTGGTGCCTGGGGGGCTCAGGTGGTCAAGTGTCTGCTTCTACATTTCAGCTCCGGTCATAATCTCATGGTTTATGGGTTCGAGCCCTATGCCAGGCTCCTCAATGACAGTGCAGAGCCTGCTCGGAATTCTCTCTCTCTCTCTCTCTCCTTCTCTCTCTGTTCCTCCCCACAACTCTCTCTCTTAAAATAAATAAACTTAAAAACCAATAAAGTTTGGAAAGGAATATTTTTCACTCTGCATTTGAGGAAAAAGAGCCCAAAAGACGGAAGTGACCTGCTTGAATAAGACAGTTACACCAGGCTCCAGTGCTCTGTCCAGGGTCTTCTTAACACACCACATGCCAGATTAGTTAACCACCACTGAGTCCTCCCTGAGTGCTGGGTACTGGGCTCGCTGCCTCAGACAAGAAGTCATTTTGTCCCCACCACCCATGATAATAACGGCAGGAGTGCTATTCGTATCACCATCCAGAGATGAGGAAACTGAGGCACACAGAGTGTGCACAGGCAGGAAGAAGAGCCTGATTCAAACTCAGCTGTGTGGCCCCTGAGCTTGCAAGTCACCCACAGGGCCCGGCTGCCTGGGGCTAAGGAGGCTGTATTGGGAGCCCAGGGCTGGATGGGAAAGGTAGACCAAGGAGAAAGGGACCCCGTCCTTCGCCGCACTGAGGCCGGCCACGGACCCTGCCATGCAGGTGTGGAGCTCGGTGGGAGGTAGGGGGGAAGCAGCTCCTAGCTAGCTTCTGCTGCACCAGGTGGGATTTGCATCCTCCAGCTGGAGCTGGGGGTCACCCACGGCTGCACCCCGGCGCCCTCAGTGCCCCTCTGGCAACCTTAGGGAAGACAAGTGAGCGAGGGCAATCCTGTGAGAGGGACATCCTTGAACCCCTTTTAAGTTGTATTGTTAGTCCCTAGTACCCTTGTCCAAGCCGATTATGTGTCCCTGTCTCTCAGACGATTGTGCCGGAGACCTTCTGGTGGAGGGCAACGGGCCTGTCATAAAGCAATTTTGATTTTTGTTTTTCTTTTTAATATTCATTTTCTAGACACACCCCTACAACTCTTCCATCGTCTTTGTCCCCATGGTCCAGGTGTTCCAGCTTCAGTGTCTCTCTTTTGTCTCCTGGGGATCTGCCTGGAGACCCTGGTCCTTCTCAATGGACTTCTGTCTCTCTGTCTCTGGGTCACTGATTCCTCTCCAATTCTTCTCCTTTCTCAGTGACAGGGACAGAGCTGGCTGCTCTGCATTCTGCACCACTGGGACAGTCGTTTCTGGGCAAGGCCTGCGTCAGCTCCCATCATTTCCCCTCCCCATAGGGACAGGAGGGGTGCGATTCATAGCCGGTTTTGTAGACATGGGAAGCATTAACGAGGTGCTGTTAACCACGGGGAGCCCTTTGAGCCTTGATTACCCTGGTCTGGAACACCGTCCAATTCCCAAGAGAACCAGAACTGAAATATCCACACTGGACACGGCAGGGAATTGCAGTGATCTTGACGCTGACATATAAAACAACTCCCCCTCCCCTCCCCCCCAGTATTCCCAGGATCCTCCCAGAAGCTCTGTGAGGGAAGCCAATACTGTTCGCACTTGATGGAGGAGGAAACAGAGGGTCAGAGTGGTAAGTGAAGTGACCACCAGGGGGTCACACAGCTGGGTCACAGCAGTCCAGACTCGAATCAGGTCTTCTGCCCCCAAACCCCAACGCTACTTCCCTGAGGCTTGTCGAGATGGAAACTTCAGGAAAATGCTGGCAGAGAGAGAGAACGACAGGCGCAGAGTGCAGGTTGCTTAGAATTTTGACCGTCTGTTTCCCGCGTAGTGGGTTCTGCTAGTTCTCTGGGCTGCAGTGAGAACATTCCTTCCTGAAGAAAAGTTGGATTTCTGCCTGCAGGCTCCTTGTCCCTGGGGGCAAAGTTTCCCAAGGCAGGAGGGGAAGGGAGCAGGTGGTGAGAGCTCCTCGTGCTGTCCCAGAATCCCATGGGGCTGGGACGGGGCCTGTGGCCCCCGAGAGAGCCGGAGCCAGCAAGCCTGACAGACCCCCCAGCAGCACACGCCTGCTTATTCCCCCTCCGTCACCCCAGCCTTCTAGCAAAGGCTGGGTTGAGGGCTTCAGTCTGATTTTGGATGGGCACAGGGGGCACCAAGGAGGGATGGTAAAGGGGGAGGAACATCCTGCTCTCCAGGACCGCATGTGGGGACATGATGATCAGTGAGGACACTCTAAGGAGGGTCAGAGAGGCCCTCAACAATTGGAGGGACCGGGCACCCTCCCCACATGGAAACCCGCCCTTCTCTGCCAGCTTTGAAGAGTCAGGGTGAGACTTTATTTAAGGAGCTGAAGCTGGTGGGCTTGGCAGGTCCTAGTGTGGAGGTGGAGATGCTGGCCCATTGCTCTCCTTTCTGGGGATCGACCAGAGATCCAGGGACGCTGGTCTGCCTCAACCAGCCTCCCTGGAAGGATGGGCAGTGGACAATTCTGGGAGCACCATTCCCATTATGCAGTGCACAACATGTACACTGGTCTGGGAAGAGACCCTGATTTTGATTTTGCTCTCAGCCCCGCAACTTACATAGGCAGTATTGCCTCTTCACATAACCCCGGGGAACATATGTATTCAGCATTGTCACACCTATTCTACAGATGAGTAAACTGAGGACTGGAGAGGTAAAATGACTAGCACACACTTAACCAGTCTGTAAGCTGCGGGGCAGGGGTCCTCTTGCATGGACTTCTATTAAATTAGCGTCCATTTCAGCCAGGGTGGTGACTCTGTTGCGGTGGCCACACACTTGCTGAGCCCAGCGGTGGACAGGTGACAAACTTGAGAGGCCTTTCCCTCTCACTCTTAGACGATAGGGATTTGGAGGGTCTGATCAGTCTCGGGAAAACCTTCCAGGACTTGACAAAGCAGTGAGAACGGCCTGTAGTCCACCCACTCTGTTTCTTTCTTGTTCTGGAAGATGAGCGAGAGGAAGATGGGAGGAGGAGCAAAGATGAACAAATGTCACAGAGAGTCAATGGCCCCTCCCTCATCAGGCTGAGCGAAGCCAGGAGGACACAGGGAAATGTCAGGAAGGAACAGCCCCCAACCCTGGCCTGGGGCCTCTGGATGGCTCTGTCCACAGCTCTCTTATCAAGGCTGGAAATAAAAAGCGCAAGACGAGCTGGTCCCTATGCCTAGAACAAAGGGAGGCTGGTGTATCTTAGTCACTGCTGGTTTCTGGCAAAGAACCGGCCTTCGGAGCAGGACGGCTTATAAAGTTCCCAGCTGCTCCAAGCTGGAGGCAGCATACCCAAACGGCCACATTGATCGAGGTGATGGCGAGATCTGGGAGCCTCTTGTAAGCTCGTAATGTCTGAGCCCGAATCTCAGATGCACCTGCAGTGGGCTCGGTGCTCTCCCCAGCTCGGCTTTTATTCCTTTGGAGTGGTTTGCAGAAGGAAGCTCAGAAGGGTTTATGTGAGCTTGGGAAGGTGTGTATGGGCTTTAAAAAATACAATAAAGTTTTCTACAACGCCCGAGGCTGAGCACATCTGGGGGGAGGGAAGAGTTGTGGGCAGGAGGAAATTGCAAGTGTTTTTTTCCAGCCTGAAATGGAAGGTATTGGAAATACGTTCCCAAGGAGAGAAGCGCCCCGTTAGCTCTGAGTTCTGAGGTGGCTGGATTCACACATAGCGCTCCAGCTGCTGAAGGCAACGAGGTCCGAGCTGAGCACGGGTCTCAGGGCTGGAAATGCTGGGGAGTGGAGGCGGGGGAGGACAGGAGGACAGAAGGACCGGGAGGTATCTTTGCCTTCTTGACCTCAATTTGCTCCTCTGCAAAATGGGAGGCGGGAAGCTGGACTAGAACAGTCCCTTTGAGCTTGGACATTCTGGATTATGGATCTAGAGAAAAGGGACAGGAAGGAAGAAGTTTTTCACTAATACGTGTGCTTCTTTGTCATCATGGTGCACATGCAGAAAAGGACATAAATGTAAATGTCACGAATAATTGTAATCGCAGTAATTGCCAAGCAAACACTGGTGTAATAGATGACCCAGGTCAAGATAGAATGAATAATCTGATGGTGCCTGTCCCCACGTGGCCTCTCCCACTCACATCCCCTCCCGCATCCTACAGGCACTCTTGCTTTGCTCTTCTGAAGATCATTTCTGTCTTCATTTCAGTTGCCACCATGTAGGCATCCCCGAATGATAAAGTTTAGTCCTGTCTGCTTTTGAACTGTATACAAACGGACTCATACAGTGTGTGTTCTTTGTATCAACTTCTTTTACTCAAAACCATGATTGTAACATCTGTGTATTTACGCAGAGGAAGAAATGGAACCCCAAAGAAGTTAAGGGACACATCAGAGGTCACAGAACTCGTCATGGCACAGCAGGGCATGAAGCTACCCTTCCTGGTTACTCCACTACCCAGAGCCGTCAGCTGGGGTTGGTGACTTCCATTCCCAGCAAAATGGCAGAGTAGGTAACCTGAGAACAACTGAGAACAAGAGAGACAGCCCATATGGCCCAGCCCAGGTCACAGACCCTAGAGAAGGAGCATCTGCCTCCTGTGCTTTTGCAGTGGGGTCCTGTTCCTGGAATCATTCTCCCAGTAAGAGTACAAACAAAAAGGGAGAGGAAATTCTCCTAAAGGAAGAAGGGGCGTAATTAGGTTGGACAGCCAACAATGACACATCTTATTTATCTTTCCTATATGTAGGTCAATCATTTTTAATCTCTCCTGCTTCACTTCTTCTTCTTTTTTTAATGTTTATTTACTTTTGAAGGAGAGAGAGACAGAGCATGAGCAGGGGAGGGGCAGGGAGAGAGGGAGCCACAGAATCCGAAGCTGGCTTCAGGCTCCAAGCTGTCAGCACAGAGCCTGATGCGGGGCTCAAACTCACGAGGAGCCAAAGTCAGATGCTCAATTGACTGAGCCACTCAGGCGCTCCCCCCTCCTTTTTAAAAAAGTTTTCCTGCTTTACTTCCTAATACATAAGTTAGGGTAGGCGAAAGCCTCCAACCTCGGCTAAGGTCATGGTCTTGTGGTTTGGAGAATTCAAGCCCCACTTTGGGCTCTCTACTGTCAGCACCCACCTCAGACCCTCTGTCTCCCTCTCTCTCTCTCTCTCTCTCTGCCCCTCCCCCATTCATGCTCATTCTCTCTCTGTCTCTCCCAAAAATAAATAAACGTTAAAACAATTTTTTAAAAACTATGTAAGTTAGGACAAGGACCTGTGGTCCATCCTTATCATAAGCAAACTGATGGAAACACTGATTTTCTGAACTTCTTCAAGAGAGCTCACAGGCTCTTGCTCCTGGGATTGATGCAAACGTAACACAGAATCACAGCATTTTACAGAAGCTTGATACCCGAGGACTTTCTCAGCCCCTGCCCAGGGAAATGTTCTTTCATGCTACCTTTGCCCTTTTTTGGTCCCTCAACTTCATGCCAGAGACCTCTAGAGTCTTGGAAAACACCCTCAAACAGTTTCCAACGGCGGCACAAAATGGTTTCCTCAACCTGCCTTCAGTGGGGCTCCCGGCAAGTCAGTTGTGTCCTAGTGTGTGGAGAGACTCTGGGTTTGGGGAACACAGTAGCAGGGGTGAGGCTTGGGGAGGAGGGATTCTTGGCTGTAGAGGAGAGATGGTGTGGGAGGAGGAGAAGATGGCTGAAGAAATTGGGCTGGTGGAGGCGCGGGCACAAGAAGGAGGGCAGGGCTCCGGGACAGCGCAGGAATCACAATGCAGGGCTCCAGGGGCTTGGTGAGGAGGCAGGGTGGCAGGGGTGAGGTGGGCCAGGTCCTCCAGGGTGCTCGTGACGGACTCCTTTGGCCCTTCCCAGGAGGGCACAGAGCTCCCCCAGACACCCCTCACGTTGGTCTGAGGGGCAAGCACTGGGCGGGACCCAGGGGCACTCGAGATGTGCCTGGTGCTGCTCCAAGGACACCGGTGTGTGAACCCACTTGGGACTCAAAAACCTGCCGGTTTTATTGGCCTCGTTGCTTTAGGACAATGATTGTTTTGACAGATGGGGAAACTGAGGCACGGTGAGGTTCAACAACGTGCTTGAGGCCACCCGGTGGTGGAGCCAGGATTTGAATCCTGCTGTCTGGCTTTACCTTTTTTTTTTTTTTTTTTTATGTTAAAAAGTGAAGGGATGGGAGCAGGTGGGATGGGACCCAAGATCCTTCCCCAAGCCACCACTGGGATGATTGATGGTCTTCTTCACTAACTTAATCACAGGGTCTGGTGTCACACAGGGGAACAGAACAGACCTTAGGAAAAACAAGTGGCTTTGTAAAAGATGAGCCCGTCAGGCTAATCCAATTTCCTTCCTTGAGATCATGAGATTATGTGGGAACGGCCAGGCCAGAGGCACATCCTGCCCCGCGGTTTGTGGTGGGGTCCCTCGTGAGTCAGGGGTCTCTGAAGCTCCTGCGCTTGGTGTCTCTCTGAACCGTTCACGCCCGCCTGGGACCACCGATGCCGGGGGAGCCGGGCGCAGGTCTTCCTCCCCCCAAGTGCTACCCCTGCCCGGTGCCCTTCTTGGGCTCCGAATCTGAAATGCCAGGGCAGAGGGATGAAGACGGGTCCTGCGTCCTTTCCCTGTGGGGTGGCACCTGGTTGTCATCAAGCCAGCTCGCCTATGCAGACTTGGGGACCCGATGCTTGACGCAGAAAAGCAAAGATAAGTCTCGGACCGGGAGAGGGAAGGGCTGCCTGGTCATTGTTGCGACACATAAGGCTTGGCCAGAGGGGAAAGTCGGCCCAGCTCTGCGGTGAAGTGCTGCATGGCAGAGTCAGGGGCTGTGACGGCACTGGGGAACCCCCCCAACTTCCTGGACAGAGGCCAAAACCCAGACTCGGAGTGACGTGGCCATGTCCACACACCGATAGATGGCAGAGCTAAGATTGAAAGGGGATCTCTGGAGGTCAAGTCGGGCCTGGTGTACTTAACCGTGCTACCTTCTCCTGTGGTCCCAGCTCACAGGCCTTACTCTCCGGTCATATGGGCTGGGCACCCAGAAGGCTCCAATGGCAACGCTGAGAGACACAAGACTATGAGACATGAAAATGAGCTTGCTCTGTTCTCTGGGGGAGAATGGGTGGTGGTGACTCAGCAGCGGCACATCCGCTGAGTTTGGGGCTCCAGCATCCAGACCCCGAGCCCAGGAGTGCGACCGCCAGAGGCTCTGAGTCTCTGCTGGCCAGGAGACACACAGCTGCCCCCAGTGCCTGGGGCGAGCTCTCTACTTTCCCTCCCTGGGCCCAATACAGTGACACCCCTGGCCAACACTGAGGACGCACGGGAGGTCTGTGCACTCCGTGACAGCCCGGCGAGGCGGATCCATCATTTCACAACGGCATGTTAGCGGTGAGGAAACTGGGGCATGGGAAGTCCAAGTACCCTGCCTGTTCTGGTTGAGTACACGTAGTAGGTGGAAAAGCCAGGATTGCAAACCCAGACGGTTTGGCTCCCAGGTCCAAGCAGGTCACCCCCTCCCTTCTGCTTTCTGGGATGGGTAAGAAGCACCCTTCCCCCATTCCCCAATGTCCCTGTGGCCTGTCTGTCACAGTGTGCCACCTGAATGGCAGACACCATGCTCAGTGTAGGCCAGTCGGACTCTCTGGTGCTTGACTCTCAGGCTGAGTGACAAAGGGGACTAGAGTCATCCTCACAGTGGTGTCCCCAACAAGCCCATTTCTGGCTGAGTGCTTTGGGACTGCCTTTGTTTCTCCAGCTGTTCTTTCACCACTGGATACTGTCCAATTTCCGTCCAGTAAGGGAGGAACGCGGGCAGGACTCCCCCCTGCTTGTTAGGCAGAACTGGGTTCTACAGTTCAAGAGCCCTGTGGATGCAACCATCCCCCAAATGATTTGCTTTTTTTTTTTTAATGTTTATTTATTTTTGAGAGACAGAGAGAGACAGAGCACGAGCAGGGGAGGAACAGAGAGAGACACACACAGAATCTGAAGCAGGCTCCAGGCTCTGAGCTGTCAGCACACAGCCTGACACACGGCTTGACCCCACCAACTGTGAGATCATGCATGACCTGAGCTGAAGTCAGAGGCTCAACCAACTGAGCCCCGCAGGACACCCCTACTTTTCTTTTTTTTTTTTTTTAAGTTTATTTATTTATTTTGAAAGAGAAAAAGAGCACGAACAGTGGAGGGGCAGAGAGAGAGAAGGGAGAGAGAGAGAATCCCAAGCAGGCTCTGTGCTGTCAGAGCAGAGCCCAACACAGGGCTCTGTCTCATGAACTGTGAGATCATGACCTGAGCCAAAATCAAGCATCAGACGCTTAACTGTCTGAGCCACTCAACTGCTTTCCTTTCATATACATTTAGTGGGTACTAAACATGTGCCCAGACAGGCCTGGATTCAAATGTGGGCTCTGCCACTTACTAGCTGTCGTGAGCCTAGGAAGTGACCTCACTTCTCTGTCTGATCTTCACCTCTCATCTGAAAAATGAGGCTATTACCTTGTGGTACCATTATAAGGGTGAAGGTCTGGGAAGAGGAAAAAGCAGGTACAAAGAATTAGGAGTGTTTGCCTTTGACCACAGTGGTGGGTTGCGTGAATGGTCCCAATCTGTTACTCCTCCCCATGTCCATGCCCTTTGCCATGAGACTTTGCAGTCCCGTCCTTGTGGGTGGGAAGTTTTTCCCGACCTCTTCTCTCTGGGCTCAGCCCTGGGCTTTGGCCAATGGATGATAGCAGCTCTGGCTCAAGACGACACTTGAGACAGGCTCGCAGAATTGAATGCGCTCTCTCACTGCCATGAGGGTCTGCAGATGGACGTACCCAAGCTTGCCCCCTGGTCCCAGGAGGAAGATGAGATGCACGGAACGCGGCCATCCCTAACCGAGCCCAGCCTGCATCAGCTGATCCCCGGCCAACGGCAGACTTACCAGTCTGCTCAGCGGAGACCGGTCAAGTCCAGCCTGGATCAGCCAACCACCCCTCCCAATCCCCCCCCCCCCAAGAGTCATCACAATGATGAGCTTTCTTGTTATTTCAAACTGCTGAGATTGGGGATGTGTTGCTATGTAGCAATAACTGACACCAAAACTGGTACCCAGAAGTAGGCTGCTGCCCTGACCAAACTTAAAACATGCAGCTTTGTTTTTGGGGACTGGGTGGTGGGACTGAGCAAATGATTGTGGAAAAGTAGTACGAAAACTGTCAGTGGAGGCTGGAAAAATGGCAACCCACACTGTGCAGTATTGAGTTGGTCGGTAAAACTGTTGTCTGTAGTAACTTGGGAAATAAAACGTTGATTTAATGAACTCTTGGACTCGGGCAAAGAGATTTCCAGGCAGAATATTCAAAGCATCAGTTGGCTTTTATGAGTGTGTTTGGTAAGGCACTAAACAAAGAGATGAGCTCAGAAAATAACCACCGGGTTTGGCAGCAGTATTAGGAGGACTGCAGAGAAGTTAGCGTCTGTTCTGTTGGTGTGGGTTTGGCACAAAAAGTAAAATGGCATCAAAGACATAGGGAACCCAAAACGTTTTTGTAAACAGTGATATTGACAAAAGGACACCCTAGCCTGAGTTAAAAGAGAGACTGTTCAAAATGTAAACAGATCTCAGGTAGGAGGAAATGTGATTGCTCAAAGGATGAGTATCACGATGCCTTCAGAAGTGGCCCAGGAGGGTGACAGAAAAGAGGCTGGAGTCCGAGCCCTGGAGAATGGGGGAGAGGGGACCTTCTCCCAGAAGCAGATCTTAGGGCCAATCAGAGAATGTGGGTTGGGGTAACTAGAGATGTCTTCCCAGCAGGATTTCAGAATTGCTGTGGACCAGGGGCTGCTATGGAAGTCCTTCTTTGCCTGTTTGAATGGCCGTGTGCATTCCAGATATCCTGTCCCCGGTTCACCACTGTATGTTGAGGCATGGGACATGGATAATTGTCCACGGGTCTCTGAAGGTAGACTTGATCTAGCTGTGTCTGGACTTGATGTAGACCATGAGAAAGTAGCCTCTGAACTTGATACCAAGCCTGGTTGATTTGGATTCTTGCTAGGGTAGTGAATTTTGAAAAGGGCCGGGGAGGACCTGAATAATTTGGATTAAAAAGGTGGAATGTGGTAGATCTGACCGCACTAAGAAACCCAATTCTTCACCCTTCTCTGTATCTGTGTCCTTTGCCATGTTGTCCTATTGTGGGCAAGAGTCATTTCCCCATTCCTGACTCCCAGCTCAGCCCCAAGACTTGCTTTAGACAAGAGGATGCGAGCAGACGTAACAAAAGCAGAGCCTCGACCAAAGCTTCCCCGCCTTGCACCTCTGACAACGCCCCGAGAAGTGCATGCTCAGGCTGGCCTCATGATCCACGGAGGAGGACGAAAGGGACAGGCAGCAGCACCAACCCCAAGCTAGCCAGCCAGCTTCAAACTTCTGTCCATTCGAGGCCCATAGAGGGGCCCCTGGGTGGCTCAGTCGCTTAAGCGCCCAACTCTCTGTTTCAGATCAGGTCACGATCTCAGGGTTTCGTGAGTTCGAGCCCTGCATTGGGCTCTGTGCTGACTGCATGGAGCCTCCCTGGGATTCTCTCTCTCCCACTCTCTCTGCTCCTCTCCCGCTGCTCATGCTGTCTCTGACTTTCTCAAAATAAATAAACAAATAAACTTAAAAAAAAAAAGCTAATAAACTACCCAGCCAACTCAGTCAAAACCAACTGACCCCAGCCAATCTACTCCCAGGAAAACTAATAATTGCTGTTTTAAGTCACAGAATTTGAAGTGATTTATTACGCAGCAATAGCTAATCTGATATGGCTACAAAGTGGAGTTTTTCTTGGTGGGAGGCTGCTAGTCATACATGAAGACCAAATGAAACTTTTCTCTTGTAAGAATTTTTCTAATACCAATCACGCTAACAACAAAAGCTATTGTTCATTAGACTCCTATGGCCACGTCTTGTGAGAAGAGTCCCATATGTTTTAGCTTACTGAATTCTTGCAACAACCCTAAGGGGTGGTTGTGACCATTCCCATTTTGCAGATGAAAAATAGTGAGGCTCAGAGAGGTTAAGAAACCAGGTCTAGGTCACACAGCTAATTCGGAGCAGAGTTTGGATTTAACTCCAAGCCAGCCAACTCAAAAATCTACCTTCAGGGTGTTCTCTGTCCTACTTCTAACTTTATTTATGGTGTGATCACGTTCATTATAATCTCAAAGAGAAAAAAAATTTGTAAAAAGAGCAAAAACAATTTTATTCCAAGTAAGGCAGCAACTTCTTGTGTGTGTATGTACTTGGCCGCACTGTTAGTGGTCGGTTTGTATGAGATGGTTAAAAAGGGGCCAAAGATAAAAGGTTTCTTTGTTTTCCCTTTAGGAAAAGGGAACATTTCTGTTTGTTTTTCATGTTTGTTGTATGTGTGAAACAATGTTGTCCAGCAAGGGACTCCAATCTTATTTTGCATCTAACAAGAACAACAAATATAAGCGGGCGTAGGCAGTGTAGCCAATTGGGTTGGTCTCTTCCGTGGGAAGACGTGACTCCATTTTTTTAGGCTGTGCGTAGGGTCACGCAGCACTTGCTGGTTTTATTTTCCCAATAGAATTTTTTTTTACCTTTATTTATTTATTTTGAGAGAGAGGGAGAAAGAGAGAGAGAGTTCAGGGGACGGGCATAGGGAAAGGGAGAGCGAGAATCCCAAGCAGTCTCCACATGGTCAGCACAGAGCCCGATGCGGGGCTCGAACTCACGAATTGTAAGATCATGACCTGAGCTGAAGTCGGATGTTTAACCGACTGAACCACCCAGATGCCCCAATAGAATAAAAGACATTCTGTAAGCAGGTGTCAGAGATCTGCAGAAGTGAAAGGGGGATGCTCGGATAAGGTGAGGGAGAAACCGCAGGAGGTGTCAGGAGGCATCCCTAGGTCGGGAAGAGGTCAGACCTCGCAGCTGGAAGTGCAGCCCCATGGAATTGGGACTCAGTCCTCCGAGGAGGGGCCCTGCCTGGCAGGTGCAGCTGCCACTGAGAGGGTAGAGCTTATTTTTGACACACCAAGGACATCAAGGGACAGAGGTTGGGGGATGGAACCCCCTTGGTTCTAGACATATAGAAGACACCCGAGGAGAAGCAACGATGCCAGGGAGAAAATGAGGCTTGGACTGGGCATCAGAAGATGGTCAGGATTTGGATAACTTAAGAAGAAATTTAAGGGAAGGATTCACTTACCCAAAGTCCTGGGACTCGCCTGGGGCGGGGCTGGGACCGACCACAGATCCAGGTGTGTGGACTTCCCGATACCCCGCATTGCCCTGCGGAGGGGTCCCTTCCCTGGAACCTCCCGCCCAGGCCCTGAGCACAGGCCTGTCCAGATGCTGGCACCATAGCGGTGGGCACCTGCAGCCCTGGGTGACAGCAGGGGACACTGGCCTTCCGAGTGGTGGAATGTGGTGGTCACAAGTATGGACTGTGTAGCAGGTGGCTGGGGACTTAATCCTCACTCTGCCGATAACAAGCCATGTGGCCTCAGGCAAGTCACTTAACCTCTTTTATTTTTAAACTTTTCATTTTGAGAGACTTACAGATCTCTAAAAGAGCGGCAAAGAGATTTTACATCAATGCCTCTCACCATACACCAGACACCTGTCATCCAGCGTCCCCTGATGTTGACATCTCCATCACTATGGTACATTCATCACAGGTCAGAAATTAACATTGGTGCAGTACAGTTAACTGGATGCCAGGCTTTATTCGCATTTCTGGGTTTTCCACCAATGTTCTTGTTTCGTTCTGGGATCTCATTCGGGACACAACACTGCATTTAGATCCCACCTCTCATTGCTTATGTACCCTTACAAAATGGAGATGATAGTAATGATACCTGTTTCATTGTGAGGATCAAGGGATGGACCACAGATGTCCAGCATGTAGACGGTGCCTGGCACAGGGAGATGCTATGTAAGTAGAGGTCATTGTTACGTCACGTAACCTAGCAACATCTTCCCATGACCTCTGCAGTGTATCTTGGAGGACCAGCCAGGACCTCTCCCACTCACTGGGACTCAGGTTCTTTTGTAACCCCTGGCAGGCTGGGTTGGAGACAGCCAACCCCAGCCATCATCACTGAGACCCAAGAGGCGCCCCCCTACCTCTGCAAACTGACCAGAGGCAGTAGCTAGGGACTCACTTTGGAATCAGGCAGGCCTGGGTTCAAATCATGACTTGAATGAGATGCGGGGTGGGGGAGGTACGTCCACCCATCCTCCTGTCATCTAACAAGTAGCTACGAAGGGCCCACTGGCCATGCCTGGCTCTGTGCTAGACACTTCCCTGCACCATCTCATTGAACCCTCCCAGCAACTTGTAAGAGGGTTAATGTTTTCATCCCATTTTATAGATAAGGGAACTGAGGCTCAGAATGACTGACTAAAGTCCTACAGCTAGGAAGTAAGGGAGCCAGGACACAGGCCCAGCCCCTTTGGGGGTGTCTGGAACCAAAACCGTCCGTTGTTCCTCTCGTCGCTAATGCCTTTCTGAGCCCCAGCTCTGTTAATGGTGGCTACAACCCCAGGTACAGGCGTGGCTCAGAGCAATTACCAGGAACTCAACCCATGAATAAAAGCTTTTTGTTTTAATTTACTCACTCCTTATTAAAACTCTTTGACATAGGTACTATTATTATCCTTATCTTACAGATGAGGCACAGATAGGCTAAGTGACTTGCCCAAGGTCACACAGCTGGAAGGTGACAGAGGCTTTGAATCCAGACTGTCCAACTCCAGCATTTGCACTCCTCAGCACTGAGCCACACTGCCACGTGCTCATCTTTTTTTCTTTTTTTTTTGGCACTCATCATTTTCTGTAGCCAGGATTTGAGGGCCCCACACATACTGGGGGTGGTGGTGGACAGGACACAGAGCTGCCTCAGAAACAGGAGGGATAGGAGCAGAAATAGAGAAAGTAGAATAGGAGGAGAAATAGAAGCAGAAATAGGAACCCAGAGAGAGGGTGGGCAGCAGAGCATGGTCGGGGACAGCCTGAGACCCTCCTCTCCAAGTCACGATGCCACCTGGAAGGGATGGCTGAGCGCCCGGCGCTGGCGAGGCTCTGGGAAGGGAGCGCGGTAGTGGGCACATATGGTGGTGCCGCCCGAGACCACCCTCCGGGAGCTTCCTGCTGCCTTTGGGCTCTGGAGGCGGCCCCCTGGGAATGCCCTGATGGCCTGTTTGGGCATTTTTGCAGAGGCATCAGCTGGAGGGAAGAGGGCAGGTGGGGAGGGGAGCAGAGAGGAGATGGAACAGCATGGCCAAGGCCAGGGGCAGCTGGGCAGAGTGGACGGGAAGCTGGCATATGTGATTCCCTGTTGGCCTGGCGGCATGTTCAAATGACAAGTACGTATGAGTGGGCACGGAACCCATGGGGAGCCCCGCAGCACAGCGCAGAGAGGCCTTGGTCTGCCTGGAAAGTCACTGCATCGGTCTGCATCATCTGGGAAAAGCAGGGAGTCTGAGTTTGCTGCAAAAGAAAAGGGGGGTGCCTGGGTGGGGGATGGGAAGACCAGAGGGTGTCCATTGTCACGCCTGCGGCATGCCCTGAGGCCAACATCCACTGCCAGCCACCCTCTCTGCCAGCCGCTCTGGGAGGTAGGGGTTATGGAGGCTCCGAGAAATGAACTGATTTGCCCCAGGTCACACAGGTACTAAGTGCAAGGTGAGGGGTCATGGATGGTATCCAGGTCTGAGGAGTCTGGGATGTTCTGGACGCATAAAGCTTCCAGACCAGGCTGGCCTCCCAGCTTGCAGCCCCACCTGCCATCATTTCTGGCTTTGAGGTGCAAAGGGGACTCGAAAGCAGCTCATGGGCTCTGGAGCTCACCCCTAGCAGTGGAAGCAGTCAGAAAGGTCGACCCACAGCCTTGGGGACCAGGACAGAGTTGAGGGCTAATTAAGACAGGCACCAATATCATATGTGTGTATATGTATATATAATAGGAGGGCAAAGGGCAAGCACTTCAGTTAGTTTGGAGTGGACGAGCAGGGAGATGGTCAAAGGTCTAAAGAACTAGACAGAGAAGGGTCTTAAGGAACAGGAAATAGGCCAAGAGGCGGAGAGAAGAGAGGCGGGGGCAAGGTTTGCTGCTGATGGCACCACGGGCCCCAGTGAATGGCCTCCCTGTACTCATGCCTTCTGTGATGAGGCTTCGTAGCTCCTCCCACCCCCAAATCAGGGATGCCCTTGGTACTGGCTTTGGCAGAGAGAAAGCAGCGGAAGGGTGCCAGTCCTGAGCCCAAGGCATAAGAGGCCTGCGTGCCGCCACTCACTCTCTTAGACCCTGGCCTCCTCAGTGTGAACAGCAGGTCTAGCCTCCTGGAGGATGAGATACCATGTGGAACAGAGCCAAGTCACCGGGCTGAGGTCCTGGTGTGTGAGGGAGTCCAGCCCGCAGCTCCTCGGTCAACTGACCCCAGATGCAGACACATGAGTGAGAAAGCCGAGGTCAGAGTAGCCCTCTCTGACCCACACGCTCAGGGGCTAAAGAGATGCATACTCTCAAGACACTGGTTTTGTGGTTTGTTATGCAGCAGCCTCATTGTGATAACTGAGAATTGATGCTGTGCTCAGTAAAGGCAGAAGGAATAGAAAGACAAAGACTCAGAGATGGGAACGTGGTCAGGTGCTTGGGGATGGGGGAGCAGCCCAGAATTTTGGATTCAAAGGGAGGACTGAAGGTAGCCCCAAAGTACCCTCGAGCCAGCAGCCCCGAAGCTCTCAGGCTGTTGAGGAATGGATTGAGTGAGTATCTGATCACCAGCCTGATACTGGCTGCCAAGCTGACTGGTTGGATGTCTCCCAGGTTCTTTCTGCCTGTTTTTTCCTATTTGTTGCGGCAAGGCTTTTGAAACTCCTACTAAAAGCCTGCTTCCACAGTGGATCCTGGTGGAAGGTTGTCTCATGGATGAGGTTTTCCTGGTGTTGAACAAGAACTTCCAGAAACTGCTGGAACCTATACCTCAGCTCTGCCCACTGGTGAGGGGACCTCCTCCTTAGGCACCTCACTCATGCCTTCTTTTAGACACTGAATGGTTGTGTCCCCCACCAAATTCATACGCTGGAATCCTAACCTCCATGTGATAGTGGTAGGATAGTGTTAGTGGTGATAGTTTTGGGAAAACTGGACAGCTACCTGCAGAAGAATGAACCTGGAACCCTTTCTTACACCATATACAAAAATGTACCCCAAATGGATTAAAGACCTAAATGTGAGACTTGAAACCATAAAAATCCTAAAAGAGAGCACAGGCAGTATTTTCTCTGACATCGGCCATCACATCATTTTTTCCAGATAGGTCTCCTGAAGCAAGAGAAACAAAAGTAAAAATAAATTATCCAAAAAGCCACATCAAAATAAAGAGCTTCTGCATAGCAAAGGAAACAATCAACAAAACTTAAAAGGCAACCCACTGAATGGGAGGAGATATTGGAAACTGACATATCCAATTAGTATCTAAAACACATAAAGAACTTCTACAAATCAACACCAAACCCCCCAAACAATCCAGTTAAAAATGGGCAAAAGACATCAACAGACATTTCTCCAAAGAAGACATCTAGATGGCCAACAGATTCATAAGAAGATAGATGCTTAGTTATCACTCATCATTAGGAAAACGCAAATCAAAACTTCAATGAGGTATTACTTCAGAACTGTCAGAATAGTTAAAATAAAAAAAAAAACACAAGAAACAAGTGTTGGTGAGGATGTGGAGAAAAAGGGACACTTGTGCACTGTGGGGAGGAAAGCAAACTGCTGCGGCTGCTGTGGGAAACAGTATGGAGGTGTCTCAAAAAATTAAAAACAGAATTACCATGTGATCTAGTAATTGCACTACTGGGTATTTACCCAAAGAATATGAAAACACTAATTGGAAAGGATATGTACATCCCTCTGTTTATAGCAGCATTATTACCAATAGCCAAATTATGGAAGCAGCCCAAGTGTCCATCAATAGATGAATGGATAAAGAAGATGTGATATATATATATGTAAAGTATATAGGATAGACTATTACTCTACCACAAAAAAGAATGAAATCTTTCCATTTGCAAGGACATGGGTAGAGCTAGAGCATATTACGCTAAGTGAAATAAGTCAGTCATAGAAAGACAAATACCATAGGATTTCACTCATATGTGGAATTTAAGAAACAACACAAGCAAACAAAGGGGAATAAAGAGAGAGAGAGAGAGACAAACTGAGAATCAGACTGTTAACTATAGAGAACAAACTAGCGGTTACCAGAGGGGAGGTAGGTGGAGGAACGGGTGAAACAGGCGAAGGGGATTCAGAGTATATGTATTATGATGAACCCTGAGTAATGTACAGAATTGTTGAATCACTGGGGCCCCTGGGCGGCTCAGTCATTAAGTGTCCAACTCTTGATCTCGGCTCAGGTCATGATTTCAGGTTCGTGAGACAGAGTTCGGAGTTGGGCTCTACACAGCACGGAGCCTGCTTGGGATTCTGTCTCTCTCTCTCTGCCCCTCCACTGATCTCGCTCTCTCAAAATAAACAAATAAACCAAAAACAGAAATTGGTGAATCACTGTTACACCTGAAACTAATGTAATACCATATGTTAACTATATTGGAATGAAAATAAAATAAATTAAATGAAAAGGGGGGGGGATTTGGAGGGGTTAGGTCATGAAAGTGAAGCCTTCATGAATGGGATCAGTGCCTTATGAAAGAGACCCCACCGAGCTCCTCCCTTCTCTGCCATGTGAGAATACACGAGAAAATGCTTGTCTGCAACCCAGAACAGGGCCCTCATGAGGACTGGACCACGCTGGTACCCCAACCTCAGACTTCCAGTCTCCAGAACGGGGAGAAATAAATGTCTGCTGTTTATCAGCACCCGGTTTGTGGTATTTTCTTACAACAGCTCAAGTGGACAAGACATCTGTGGACATCTTCTATTACTCCATGGCTATATGGGGTTGGTCATGTCTACTGTTCTAGGTGTCTGGAGTGGGGGGAAGGCCTTACCCTTTGTGGGGGAGTCTTAGCTGTAGCTCCTCTGCTGGAGTCTCACCAGTGCTGCTGGGGGAGGGGAGACTTGCACGCACAGAAGGAGCCCTAGCTGGGAGTCTGGACACCAGCCCTGGTCCTAGTGTTGCCCCAACAACCGTGACTCTTGGGCAAGACCTTCCCCCAGGGGCTCAGTATCTTCCCTTGTCAAGCGGAGCTCAGGGAGTCCAGGGAAGCTTTGCAATCCCATCCCAATCTCCAGCACACACCTTCAGTGCGCTCTGCCCTGAAGGCTTGCACCGGAAGAGGAGGCTACCTGAGTGGGATGCTTCCCACATGGCAGGAGCCCTTTGCACCTGCCAGTGAGTGTGACTCCCCAGGAGTCTGAGGGAGGCCCAGAGGGGTTCCATGCCATTCCACAGCCCGAACATGGCCAAGGTTGAACCCAAACCCCAGCCTCAAGCCCTGTAAGGATGCTCCATGCGACAGAGTCGGGACCCCAACTCAGCTGCACACCCACTCTGGCAAAAGCGCAGGTAGGAAGTAGGTGAGAATTGGGTGAGGTCCTGGGGAGGTGCTGAAACAGAAGCCAACTACTACTTCTATACCAAGGAGTGAAACTGGAGGAGGTGGGTGAGGTGGGGGGTGGATGGTCAGTCCTAGGCCTCTGGGAATGCTCCCTGTGTCCTGACTCTTGGGCCCCAGCTGGAAATTGGAGTTGCAGGGCAGACTCTCCCTTCCCCACCCAGGCAGATCCTGCACCCGCCCACCGCTGCCCCTCACACCCGGGTTGGACCCCTTCCCTCAGCCTGGGTCACTCTCAGGCTTCTTACCTGTGGGCGCTAAAGAGCCCTGCCCTTGGAGTCAGGCAGCCCCATGTCAGGCCCTGGCTTTCTAACACTTCCCCTCTCCGTGCCTCATTTTCCTCATCTGTAAAATGGGAATAAGGAGAGCGATTACCTCCCAGGGTTGGGGGAAGGACGGGGGCCCTTGGGTGTCTGTGTATGTGGTTTGGATTCCTGCGGCTGGAGGTTGGAAGGTGGGGCCCTCAGGGGCACCCCTGGTACTGGAATCTCACTCCTGTCCTCCGAGAAGTAAAAGCTGCTTCGGTCCCTCTCCCTCAGCGCATCTGAATGATCTTTTTTGAAAAAGCACAGTGGTTTCCAACGCAAGCCCAAGTCGTGGGCAGCTCCCGTGGCAGGTCCACAATTTGGACTCAGACCTGCAATTCATTCCACGGTCATGCTTTATTTCTGCCGAAGCCAGGCCCCCGCACTCTCGGCCTAGGGCTCCTCCCGCGGGCACCTGGCGGTCTCCGGAGGACCGGGGCTGGGGCCGACTTCTCCTCCCAGCTCTCTCGGGACCTGTACGCCCGCAGTCGCCCAGACGCTCGCGCTGCCTCGGGAGATGACGGAGTTTGGTGTTTAGAACCCGCAGCTGCGTTCCCGCAGGAGCTTTGAGCTGCGCAGAAGCCCCAGGGGGCGGTGGCCAGCAACCCGCCCCCCGCCCCCCGCCCCCACCGGCCTGCTCGGGGAGGTACCGGGGCTCCCAGCTCAGTCCTCTGCCCCTCACTGCCCCCGCCCCTCCAGAAGCCAAAACCCCCCCTAGTGCGGAAAAACCTCCCGCGCGAAAGGCTCCGCCCCCGAGCGGGCTCAGGAGTGGCAGAAAGGGCAGCCAATGATGATGGAGGCAGAGCATTACATCATCACTCTGGGCTCCCATTGGCTGGAAAGACAGCTTCCTGGGCTCCGCCTCCGGACTGCCACTTTGGGCCTCCGCGCGCCCCAGGCTCCCAGAGGCTTGGTGCCAGGCTGGCAG
This sequence comes from Suricata suricatta, assembly GCF_006229205.1. Lineage (NCBI taxonomy): Eukaryota > Metazoa > Chordata > Mammalia > Carnivora > Herpestidae > Suricata > Suricata suricatta. The sequence continues at coordinate 12,550,382 of NC_043708.1, read as the reverse complement.
AGAAGGCCCGTGTTGGGCACAACGCCGGGCAGACGGAGGTCCAGGCTCTGCCACTGAGCAGGGGAGACGCAGGGTGTCGTCAGGCGTCCCCTTCCTCGCGTGCAAGAGGAGAGGGTTCCTGTTCTAACATCCTCCCCCACTACCACCACTTTGCCGAACTCCCAGGACCACCTTCTGTCCCCCCCCCCCCGCCCCTTCCTCTACCTCCACACATTCACCCACTTGGACGCCCTTCCTGCAGGGCTGCCAACCCTGAGGGGACCGAGGTCTTGTCTGGCTCGCTCTCCTCTGCATCCCCAGAGCCTGGCAGACGTGGACATGTATGATCATGGTTTGCATTAGCTGAATGATTCCTAAAAGGCAGACACTGCTAAGACTTATATGTTATTTTATTCATACTCTACATATTAACTCCACACAGACACTGAGGCTGGGTGAAGATAACCGATGGTCCAAGGTCATAGATCTGGTGAGTGGGAAAGTCAGCATTTGCGCCCAGGCAGGCAGGCTCCAGAGCCCTTAATTCCTGTGCCCGGGGGAATGAAGAGCTAACCCTCACTGTTGTGCTTGGTTTAAGCTCCCCGGCCTGATGGGCAGTCTTTGGCAGGAGGCTTCCTTGGACTGGCTTGTCAGGGCCAGGCGGTTCCACGGAGCTGTCCTAGTGAGCTTGAGTGGTGACGGCGAAAGGCTGTTGCTGGGATTTGAGGCTGTTAGTCCTGAGATGTCAGAACGAACTTCAGCTCTTCTGCCACCCCAAGGATGGCGGCGCATACATCACAGCGAGCTGGCTCACAGCAGCTCAACGTGGCATTGGATACTGGCATGTTGCTTCCTCTTCTCTCCGTCTCGCCCCCTCCCCCATCTTTCTCTCAGTTCTAGTCTGAGCTCTGCGCAGATTCTCTGTGAGTGATCCTGAGAAAGCTGTGCCTCTTCTCTAGGCCTTGGTGTCCCCTCACCTGCACCAGGAAAAGGTGGGATGGATGCTCTCAGACCCAGAAAACCTTAGGGGCCCAACACATGCCCTCCACCCTCCACCGGAGCTATCTGGCATTTAGGCCTGTGCCCTATTGTTTTGAGCCATGGAGGGTGCTATCCCAGGGGCATCGTGTGTGTGTGTGTGTGTGTGTGTGTGTGTGTGTGTGTGTGTCTGAGTGCTTTAGAGGACCAACATCTGTAACCTTAGGGAAGCGTCTATGGGATCCAGCTTGGTGACTTAGAACATGAATGTCTGACCATTTCCCATTACTCCTTGGTGGGTGCTGCGGAGGGGAATGGAGAGAGATTCAACTCTGAAGGGTGGTCCTTCCGAGGCACCAGGCTTACTCAGCGTGGCACTGGCGGACTCAGCACGGGTCTGAGGTGGAAATTTTCTATAGGTGGATTTCAGCTGTACACAAAGCAGAGCTTTGAGGCTGAGCGGAATGAGCTGTGTTGTGATGGTGAGCTGGGTCCCCAGAGCCATGCGAGCGGATCGCTTTCACTCATGCATGCAAACTGGCCGCCGCAAGGCACTGTGCTGAGGCCAGAGGGACAGAGAGAACGAGGCCCAAGGGGGGTGGGGGATGAGTCCTCCAAGAGCTCACCGCAAGGCTGCCTGTGAGTGTGAGCACGGAGAGAGTACTCCAGTCTGCACAGGAGCCTGAAGGATGCTTTCAGGATGAGAATGCAGCCCTTGGCTGAGCCTTAATGTGGACCAGAAGTTTGCCAGGCAGACAGGCTGGGGAGAGGGCCAGCATTCATTCATTCATTCATTCATTCATTCATTCATTCACTCATTTATGTTATATTTTCTGAATAAATATAGAAAGGCATATTGTGGGAAAAAATGTATCAGGGGAAGATAGGACTGGGAAGAATCCAGAGTGGCCTTCGCCATGGGTGCCCAGAATCTCCATGTAGAGTTCCAGGAGGTGGCTGGGGCTCTCCCTTCTGACAGGCATGACTGTTGGGTGCCGCCTCTCTTTCCCTTTTCCCACCACACAGCCAGTCCATCCAGTGTCTGTGAGCCCCTCTAGAAGGCTGTGACTCCGAGGAGGCTCTGGGAGCCGTGTATCCTAGCAACCGTGGAGGCTGGCATCAGCAGGGCTAGGCACAGACGCAAGGTGTGTTCTAATTTCCCAGCCTTCTATTAACGGTGCCTCTCCCACAGGGGTGGGGGTAGGAAGGAAGAGGAGGGAGATGATCAGGAAGTCTAGCCTCCAGCCCCCTTACTCTCTCTCAAACAACACAGTTGGGGTGGGGGGAAAGGGGTGAGATGAAGGGAGCCCTTTAACTGAACATACCCCTGCCTGTCACCAAGGCCAATGTATAATCATTCAGTGAATCACGGAATCTAGGCAGTGATCATCAGTGACAGCTAACATTGTAAAAGGAGAGACAGTTGGAAATTATGTTCCTTCTCATGAAAGACTGTAACACCACCTATGAAATATTCCTACCAAAAATCAAACCAGAATCGGATTAAGCCTCTGCAGGTTACAGAGCTACAGCCAGATTTTTTCTGTAGGCACAATGCTTCAGGTGATATCAATAATAGATTATAAGGAAAAAGAATAGAAGGAGGGGAAAAACCCCAAACAAAACAGAAGGGGAACTTATAAATTAACAGAGAAACTCAAGAGAAATACTAGCCAATTATAACAGATGGAACTTTATTTGGATCCTGAGTCTTACTAACAAACTAAAAAACAATGACAATAAAAACTGAGACATCAATGAGACAATTGGGGAACTTTAAACACCGACTGGATATTTAATCAGGTCAATGAATGATTTTTTTAATTTTTGAGGGCTGTAAAGATGGTTGGGGCTATGCTTAAAAAGAGTCCTAATTGTTGAGGAATACATACTGAAATATTTATGGATGAAATAATCAGATGTCTGGAGTGTGCTTTAAAGTCATCCATGATGAAGAGGTGGGTGTGGGGGATTACAGGCAAGGAGATTGGCCCTGAGCTGATACTTGCTGGGTGATGATGGGTGCTTGGGACCATACTGTCCTATTAATTTGAATCATATGAAATTGCTGATATTTGACCATTTTGACCTTTAAAATGGCAATTTTATAATTTTTTAGTATATGTTTGACATTTTTCCTAATAAGATGTATATTGCTTTATAGCAGAAGGGGAGGTCTACGTGTTTTTCCAGAAGTCTCTGCACTGGGAAAGAGGTATTATAGACTGGCACTAAAATATGTGGCACTGTCATGATAAAAGCTGAGAACAGCTCCCTGGGGCATCTGTAACCTGCATGAATTATTTTCTGTTGAACTGGTAATAAGAGTCATTTACGATTTGTTGGCCACTGACAGCAAATGTTCAGCGACTTGTCTGGGTATGTCTGAGCCGCAGAAGACGGCTTTGTCGATGTTTTCATTGCTCAATACATAGCATAAAAGATTGACTCCAAAGGAGCAGTACTCTGGGCATCAAATGGAAATTCTCGTTGGCTTGTGGAAGAACTGGGGTCATTTCTGGAGTTTCTGGAGTTACAATAGCCTTGTGGGATGTTGGCTGGAGGACCCCTGCAGCGGGGCCAGGGACTTCAGTCCTGCTTTCTTCGGTGCTCTCTGCAAATCTCCTGACCTTTGGAACCACAGCGTCAACTTTTACCTATTTCTTGGGACTTGTGGTTTCCTGTACCTGGAAAGGTTTAGGTTTCCCATTAAGTCCCTTCTCTGGTTCCTGTTTCTGTCTTGATGATGAATTAATCACTGGATCAACCAACAAGGTTTTGTTTTTCTTAAAAATATTTATTTATTTATTCTTTTTAAGTAGGCTCCACACCCAACATGGGGTTCAAACCCATGACCTCAAGATTAAGAGTCACATCCTCCACCAAATGAATCAGCTGGGTGCCCCCTTATTTGTTTTTTAATGTCTTCTCTTCGCTAAGGACTGTGCTGGGTGCTGGTTCCTTGTCTTAAAAAGCTCACAAGTCAAACCCTAACTCTACTCTTAAAAGCTCTGTGACCTCAAGCAAATATTTAATCTCCATTTGGGACTCAGTTTCCTTACCTGCAAATTGGGGGTAATGACAGTTAATACCCTCATGTAGGGATTTTGTGAGGATTAAATAAGATAAGGAAGGTCAAATACTTTGTGTCTGGCACATTGTAGGGCCCAGTGAATGATAACTGCTAGAACTACTATAATTATTATTACATAAAACCATGAGTGTTTAACAGTGAGTACAGACTGTATGACTCCAATGATGTGTGATATAACACATCCTAGGGAACTGGTGTCACAGGGAAATCTTATACTAAACCTTGAAGGACAAGAGAATCGGAAAGTACCAACTTCCCCTGACTATTCAGTCTTCCCGTTTTTCTTATTTACAAAGTTGAGAGACTACATTTTCCAAACTTCCTTGCTGCTAGGTTTGGCCATGTGATTAAGTTCTGGCCGAAGAAGTGAAAGCACAAGTTTCATTTAAGTAGGACTTCTGGAAAGCCTGCTTAAAAGAATATGGCTCAGCTAGGAGCAGAGTCCCTTGATCCTTCTTTCATTTCTCTGTCGATCTGGAATGCTGATGTAATGGCTGGAACTCCAGCATCTACTTCGAAGTATGAGTTGACCTTGCAGATAGAAATCATGCACTGAGGATGACAGAGCATGATGAGAACCTGGATTTTTACAACACTGTGGAGACACTATGCTGTCCCTACACTGCCAGTCTCTTTACTTTTTTGTGTGAGAGAAACAAACTTCTATATTAACTCCTCCGCTTTTTCCTGTTATATGAAGGGGAACCTAATTCCAGGGGTGATATTCGAAATATTTAACAATCAGAATGGCATGGGCACTGGCCAGTCAGAACAAACTATGGCCATAGTGATAGAGTAGCAGGTGAAGGGCTAGCCTAGCAGGGGAGCTGGGATCAGAAGATACTGACCATATAGCACGGAGGTATTTTAATATTTTAGCCACCAGTCCAGCTCTTTCAATACATATCAGCTAAAAACTAGCTGAATACCAGTCCTGCTTATTCTTAGCTAATTCAACAAACAATGTTTGAGAATAGCTAAAAAGACAAGAAGGCCTTCAGGTCACGGGCACAGCTTTAGTAGAGGTTTAGTGGGTGAGTGAGACATCAGTGGGTGACTGACGAACACTGAGAACTTTAAAAAAAAATTTTAACATTTTTTTATTTATTGAGAGAAAGAGAGTGACACAGCATGAGCAGGGGAGGAGCAGAGAGAGAGGGAGACACAGAATCCGAGGCAGGCTCCAGGCTCTGAGCTGTCAGCATAGAGCCCGATGCAGGGCTTGAACCCAGGAACTGTGAGATCATGTCCTGAGCTGAAGTCGGATGCTCAACCGACTGAGCCACCCAGACGCCCCCTGAAACTCTAATTCAACCTGACTTGGTGGGAATGCTTTTTGCTTTTTTCTTTTCCAATTTTTTTTGTGTTAAAATATATGCATGTAAAATTTACCATTTTAACCTTTTTTAAGTGTATAGTTCAATATGATTGAATACATTTATACTGTTATGCAATCATCACCACTGTCCATCTCCAGAACTCTTTCATCCTGTAAAACTGAAACATTGTCCCCATGAAATGCTAACCCCTCATGTCCCCTCCCCTAGCTCTCAGCAACTGCCATTTCACTTTCATTTCCTGTGATTTTGACGAAGTCAAGTACTTTAGGTCAGTGGAACCACAGAGTTTTTCTCTTTTTGTGACTGACTTATTTCACTTAGCATAATGTCCTTAAGTTTCATCCACACTATAGTAGCACACGTCAGCATTTCTTTCCTTTATAAGGTTGAATAATATTCCTTTATGTGTATGTGCCACATTTCGTTTATTTCTTCATCCATCAATGGACACCTGGGTTTCTCCCATGTTTTGGCTGCTATGAACATGGGCGTACGTATCTGAGTCCTTGCTTTCAGTTCTTTTTAGTATATACCCAGAAGTGGGATTCCTGGATCATTGGGTATTTCTATTTCTAATTTTTTGAGGAACCTCCATATTGTTTCCCCCCAAGCAGTGCACAAGTGTTCCGATGACCCAACATCCTTGCCAAAACGCATTGTTTCCTGTTTTGGGATAGTAGCCATTCTAATGGATGTAAGGTGGTATCTCATTGTAGTTTAAAAAAAATTTTTTTAAATTGTTTTTACTATTTACTTATTTTTAAGAGAGAGAGAGAGAGAGACAGAGTGCAAGCAGGCAGAGGCAGAGAGAGGGAGAGAGAGAGAGAGAGAGAGACAGAGAGACAGAATCCAAAGCAGGCTCTAGGCTTTGAGCAGCCAGCACAGAGCCTGATGCAGGGCTTGAACCCATGGACTGTGAGATCGTGACCTAAACCCAAGTCAGACATTTAACCGACTGAGCCGCAGAGATGCCTCTCATTGTGGTTTTGATTTGCATTTCCCTAATGACTAGCAATGCTGAGAATCTTTTCAGGTTCTTATTGGCTATCTTCTTCAAAGAGAGAATGTCCTCTTGAGCGAATGTGTGTATGCATGGGTTATAAAAGGAGCTGGAAGATAAAATCAGAGGTCACACGAATCAGGTTCCAGAAACTAGTGAGAGGCAGATTCAAGAGTATTCTTGAACTTCAGCATTTGTGGGTTCTCGGGTGCACAAGGGACTAGATGGCCATGGGAAGGAAGAATCTTGGTTCAGCAGCGCCGGTGTGTGTGTGTGTGTGTGACCATTGTGGTGTAACCAGCTGCCCCTATTAGTCAAAGAAACACAAATCCATCCAGATTTGAGGGGGAGCAGGCTTGGATGCCACCTCTCACGGGAGGCGTGTCAAGGTCACATTGCCAAAACATACATGAGGGGGGATATGCTGTTGCAGCCATCCTTGGAAACTACAACTCGGCCCAGGAGGTGTCTGTCCTTCCTGGTCTTGTTAAGAAGCCCCTCAGGGTGGAAGCCTTCTCTTTCTTCCCAGTTCCAGCCTGCTCAGAACTAGGAGGCGGTTCTCACTGTCTTCTAAATGGGATACGCAGTGTGCACCTAAATTATTTCTGGAAACCAACTATATCTTTGATGGAAAATGTCCAAGGAAAAGCTTAAGCATTGAACTAATTAGCTAATGTAATTGAAACAAACGGAATAGTGCAGGCTCTAAGTATGACTCGAAAATGCAGAGAAATGGATTTTTCAGTGGGAGGTGATATAGTTCCCATCACTACCCAAAATTACTGGCTTTATGAGTTATCCATTTACCAGAATTTCCTGAGCGCCCATAAGGTGCCAAGCACTGTGCTGGGTCGAGATTGAAGATGCAGATGACCCTGCAAGATGCTTAAACTTAGCAGCAGAGAAGGAAAAAAAAAACATGTAGACTCTGATGTGCTCAGTGCTCTGAGGGAGGAATGCAAAAGGTGTCCTGGGGACATGGAGGGGTTGGGCTCTAAGATTACCCTTGGGCTGAGTTTCAAAGGAATGTAAGAGCCCTAGGATCTCAGGTGTCAAGCAGACATCCTGATGCTTGGTCTTCAAAATCATGGTTGAATGTTGGTCTATATCATAGACCCAAAGGCTTAAAAAATATATATATATGGTTTATGTTTCTCACCATAGCCTTAATATGAACAATAGCAAGTCATAAATGCATCAGAGACCAATATATAGCAATATAGGGCCATTCGGAGAAGCGGCAAGCTGCCCCCCAAATCTCTAGAGCTCAGTGGGAATTGTCCAATCATATTTAGGACAATAATCAATGAATAATCAATATTCAACATTATGATTCTGGGGCACCTAAATTTTAAATGATCTCTTAGATTTATTTTTTAAATGAGGTACACTGGATGATTCCATTCTAAAGTTCTGTGTCTTAAAGGAAAACCAATCATCTTAATATAAATTTACAAAGAACTTTTATACATACACTTTGATCTAATTTTCTTGACAGCTGCATCAGGGAGTTCATCCCCATTTTTTTGGATAATGCTCAGAAAGATCAAGTAGCTCACTCAAGGTCATGCAATTAAAATCAGAGATGAAAACTCGAGCCCAGTTCTTCTGACATCTTTTACTTTCTTTATTGGATAATTAACTTCTGGGGAACAGCTGTTTCTTCCCTGAAGCCAGATCAATGACAAGTGAACACCTCGATGGAGAGAATGATCTTTTATCATTTAGATGCCCCAAGGTCACTCTGGGTTTTGACATCCACACAGGCAGAAGGAGGGAGAGAGCGAGGAGGGTTTTTTGGCCAGGTCAGGATGTGGTATACACCATGTTCCCCCATGTTCTATCAGCCAGGACACAGTCACGGGGCCCCATTTCAAGGTCAAGGTGGCTGAGAAATATAGACCCTAACTAGCCAGGTGCTTCCCTGCACACGAAGAAGGAGGAGCATGATTGGTGTTCAAGTGGTCCTCTCTGCCATAAGCCAACACTTCTAGAGCACTTACAGTCAACCGGGCAGCATTGTAAGAGCTTGATTGTCCTAACATAAGTCTATGGTGGATGTGCTATTAGCAGTCCCATTTTATGGATAAGAAACCTGAGGCACAGAAAGCGGGTAAGTAACCAGGATTCAAACTGAGATCTTTGCTCTGGAGGCTGGAATTTGGCTGTTCCCACCCCATGTATTCTCTCCTGAAATGTGGCTGCACCTGGCTTCTCCTCTGCCACTGTTCCGGGTCACGTCCTCTTCACATCTCATGTGTCCCCATCTCCTGGCTTGTCCCTTCCTATCCACTCTCCCCTCTGCTGCCAGTGATCTTGAATGTCAAGTGCGGTCTGGTCTCTGCTCTTTCTTACCGGAGCGTGGGTGGTGTCCTCAGGACAAAGTCCAGTCTCCCTGCATCTCTCACTAGCCCATGTGCTCCCAACACTCTGGGGTTCAGCCTCTCTGAGCTTCGCACCAGTCCCCACACTCACCAAGGAGCCCAATTGTGAGTTCATGCTTTTGCGATGTTGTTCCTTCTTTCTGGAATGTTCTCTTTCCTTGCATTTGCCAAATTCCCAGGCCCTCAAGACAAGGCTCAGAAGCTGCTCACCCCGTCCTTCCCTTCCAGGCCTCCCCGTCAGGTCCTTCACTCCCTCTTCTGTGTTGCCCAGGCTCGCACCTAGACCCCACCCCTTCCCACACTGCCTTGTTGTTGGCTCTTGACTCAGGTGTTTTCCCTTCCCAGGCCAGGAGCAACATAGGGTCGGGAAGGTGTCTCATCCATGGTCATTCTCATGGGGCCCGGCCCAGTGGCTGAGCTTTCACACTGTCACCCCAGGAGAAAGGGAGCCTGTTTTCTCGGTCTGTTCTGCCTCTGCCTAGATTTGACCCTGACTGGCTTCTCTGTTAGGGGAAAGCATTTGTCTATTCATGGATCCTTAACTCTGGGCACCTTGTAAAAATGACCGATGGCCACACGTCACCCCAGAGATTCTGATTCCCCTGTTCCCCAGTGATGCTACTATGCAGTCAGTGTTGAGAACCACTCTAAGTGCCTCTCTGGGTTTAATGTATCCACAACCCCTCTGGGATGCTCTCAAGGTGCTGGTTTGGGGTTGCAGTGTCTGCATTTCTCACAAGCTCCCAGGTGATGACAATGCTTCTGATTCATGGATCACAATATGAATAGAAAGGCCTTAGATGATCTGACCATCCCTTGCCCGGCATTCGATGCCACTGAGGTGGGAGGAGGAGGCCTGGAGGCCTGCATGTCAGAAAACGTGTGCGGGATGAGGGAAGGTGGTGAGGTTGGGGAGGTGGCTCATACCTGAGAGCTGTCATGGAGGATGCATTGTTGGGAGCTATTTGAACTCACTGGTTGAGTGAAAATTCCTGGTGAGGGTACGGCAAGTTTGCACAGTCTCTTGCCCCCAGATAGCTACCAAAATCTACTCTCTTGAAACTTTTCATTTCTGCTTGGGCACCAAATCTCAGAGTACTTTGCTCATTAGTGTCAGGAGTGGCCTGTCCCCCTGCCCTGTCCCTGAGGCATGATTGAACCTGGTGAGGAAAAAGATGAGTAAACTAGATGCACCCTCATGCAACATATAATTTTCCCCTAAGCAATTAACTGATAACTGACTACCTTCTGGTCCTGAACACTTTTGTAAAAGTCACTACTGCAATAAAATGTATCAATCATTTTTGGGATTGTGAGAGCAGACATTATGACTCCTGAGAACCGGCTTTTCTGGGAACTTTCTCTTTGAGTTATAAACAGCCTAATGACCCTTACTCATAAAAAACTGACCTTTACTAAACAATGCTGTTTGCCTCTTGGTTAAAGGTTGCTTCCTTAAGGCTAGACCTGAGGTTTTGTAAAAAATACCTATGACACCATGAGTGCCTCTAGCTAAGTTTTTTTATGACAATCATTACTACTAGAATTGTAAATTCTGTAGAACCTGTGTCCTGGAAAATTGTAAAAATTATCTATGAGAAATCATTTACTGCTTTTTCTGGTCCTTGTACCTTTTGCCATTAGTAGAGCTTGGGAACCAGACAGGGCAGAGATGCCTGCCAGAATGGTAGAGACACTTGCCAGAAGGGCAGAGACGGCTGCCAGAGATGCCTGGTGACCAGACAGAAACTTGAAACTCTCTCTCTCTTGCCGACACCATCCATCCCTCAGGGGAACCCTGGACCTGCTGGAGCTGGACTCTGGCAATGCATGGGCAGCACGTGGTGACATCTGACACACAGGTGGTGGAGGTGCTTGTGTGCGACTGATCATTGATAGCTAGTGTTTACCATGTGCTGGGCACTTTTCTAGACTTCTATTCCAGGCACTCACTGAATCCGCCCTCCCATTTTATAGATGAGGAAGCAGAGGCACATTAAATAACACATCGAAGGCTTGCAGCTGGAATATGACAGAGCCCAGGTCCAGGCTGTGTGACTGACTCCTTTGCCACCTCGCCCCTCTGAGCCAACGCATACTCATTTATTTGTCCATCACACCAAACATTTGATGAGCCCCTGTTCTGAGCCAAGCTCAGAGTTGGACACAGGAGAAACGAGGGGCTCGCCACCCAGGACGGAGCCCAAAGACAGGCCCTGGAGATACACCTGGAAGGCTCATTGTTGGGCCTGCCTGCCTCCCCCTCCCCCTCAGAGAACCCCAGCCTCCCCTGCATGGCCCACGCGGATGAGTACCTCCTAACATCGGGCCCCAGGCTGATGAGCTGGTTCGGTGTAGCATCAGTGGACAGCCGCCCACAGGGCTCTGGACTCAGGCAGGCAGAGCAGCCTGGGGCTCCGCCCCCCCCCCCCCCCCCCCCCCCCCCCCCCCCCCCCCCCCCCCCCCCCCCCCCCCCCCCCCCCCCCCCCCCCCCCCCCCCCCCCCCCCCCCCCCCCCCCCCCCCCCCCCCCCCCCCCCCCCCCCGCTTCCTCCTCAAAACCTTCCCCTCCCATCCCGGCTTCTTAGGAAGGTGTCTGTCCTCTTCGGACTCCAGCTCACTCCATCATTTGAATCCCATTGTCACAGCCCACGGGCCACGTAACTGCCCGTCTTCAACAAAATCAATTCCATTCTATTTATTAATTGCTTAGTTATTATTTTGATGGATGAAATAGGACACTCAGCCCTCTGGGCTCCTGTAAAGCAAATTGCCTTCCAGCCCACACCACTTGGATAATAATAGATCTTCGTGTGGGAAAGCCGAGGCGGGTACCCTGAAACACCGTTTTTCCTGATCCCTTGCTCCTGGGGACTGACTGCCTTCACCTGACTTTGGGTGGGTCTCACGGAGCGGCTGCCCCATCTGATGACCTTGGTAGCTAAGGTCAGAGCTCTCCCTCAGGGTCCCTGGTTGCTATGGTAGCTGATGCCCTAAGCTCTAGGTTGGGGAGAGGGGCAGGAGACTGGGTCAGGATGAGAGTTATCCAAGCCAGAGGGAAGCAGAACAGGCTTAGATGTTTAAATCTCTCTTTTTTTTTTAATTAAAATTTGAGTTAGTTAACATACAGTGTGGTCTTGGTTTTAGGAGGAGAACTCAGTGATTCATCTCTTACATATGACACCCAGTGCTCATCCCCCATAAAGCCCATTCCCCATTTAACCCATCCCCCCACCCCCCTTTCCCTCCAGCAGCTCTCAGCTTGTTCTGTATATTTAAAAGTCTCTTATGGTTAGTCTCCCTCTCTGCTTTTATCTTATTTTTCCTTCCCTACTCCTATGTTCATCTGTTGTGTTTCTTAAATTCCACATAGGAGGGAAATCATATGATATTTGCCTTTCTCTGACTTATTTCGCTAAGCATAATACCCTCTAGTTCCATGCACATTGTTGGCAAGTGGCAAAATTTTGCTCTTTTATATCACCGAGTACTATTCCATCGTATATGTAGTACCACACCTTCTTTACCCATTCATCCATCGATGAACATTTGGGCTCTTTCCATAGTTTGGCTGTTGTTGATAGCACTGCTATAAACATTGGGGTGCCTGTGCACCTTTGAATCAGCATTTTTGTATCCTTGGATGAAAGGCTTATTCCAAGCCGGTCCCTCCTTGGTCCCAGCTCCTGTCCAGTTGGGCTGCCATGTCTGTTGGCATCACTGCCACCGCCATCGGGCTGGGAGCTTCATCTCTGTCATCCCAGGAGCCAGTGTGGAGTTTGACAGAACAGATGATGTAATGTGCTTCTCACTGAAGGGGAGAGCCCAAGGATTATAATTCCGGTACCTGTACCCAGCCTGGCATCTGCTATTTTTGATTCTTTCCAACAGCTCACACATGTGACACATACTTCCTGTGCTAGTTTATGCTCTGGTATACTGTTTATTCACAGTCAGTATTTCCACCTGCTGAAACCCTGTGGGATTTTGCAACTTATATAACAAACTCCTAGGAGCATTTACTATGAGCCAACCCTGTTTTCAGTGTCACTGACTCATTGATTCCTTATAATAGCCCTCTGAAGTAGGTACAATCATTATCCACACTTGGCAGAAATCTGAAACGTGGAGAGGTTAAATAAACCTGCTCGTAAGTGACCTTCAGCTAAACTGCCTCTCCCCGTCTCATTTCCAACCATTCTTCCCGTTTTCTGATGCTGTATGCCTGCCTGGATCTTCATGAAGTAGCTTCCAAACTTTTTTTCTTATTGTGTAAAAGGCAAAGTTGTGCAGGTGCTTCCTTTGCCCAAGCCAAATACCAGAATCATGCAAAAGATATTATACAACTACTATGAATGTGCTAACCTTGCTCTGCCAACCTTTTGTTACAATAATAATAGCTAACATTTGAAGAATATTTACAACTGTATGCCACAAACTTTAAAAGGTTTTATAAATGCAGAAATGAAACTTGAGATAGGTTAAGAAACTTCTGAAGGTCTCACAGCTATTAGCTTTTTGTGCATGATTCAAAAAATTTGTTATTATTGAAATTTAGTTGATATACCATGCTATATTAGTTTCAGGTGCACAACTTACTGGTTCGACAGTTCTATGTGTTACTCAGTGCTCACCATGCCCAGGATAGTTACCATCTGCCGTCCTACCTTCAAGGCACTCCACCAGCAGAAGTTTCTAAGCATCCATCCTTCCCAACATTTTATACCTAAGTGCGTACCAATTATGTTCAAGCCCTGCTATTAGGAATTACTGTCTCCAGACCCAAGATAGACTTAGTGGAAGGGCCATCATTTAAAATAATGGAGGGGGGCCTGGGTGGCTTAGTTGGTTAAGCGTCCCACTTCAGCTCAGGTCATGATCTCGTGGTTCCTGGGTTTAAGCCCCTCATCAGGCTCTGTGCTGACGGCTCAGAGCCTGGAGCCTGCTTCAGATTCTGTGTCTCCCTCTCTCTCTCTACCCCTCCCCCATTTTATTTTTAAAAAATAAAATGAAAGGATGGAAATAACCCTAGTTTTCAGATAGTTTTCTTGGGAATTTCAAACTAGGGGTGAGGGATAATTGCTCATCAGGTTTGTTGCTGGTTTTATCTCAATGCAGGGGAAAGTAAAGGTTGTCCTTGAAAGAGAGGAAGTCAGAGTCGTCATTTGCTTGTTTTTCTCCTGTGCATACATGATTAGTACTATCTTCAGCCCGTAGGTTTGTCACAGGAGTCTTTTTTCTTAATGTTTATTTTTGAGAGAGAGAGAGACAGAGACAGAGTGTGAGCAGCGGAGGGGCAGAGAAAGAGGAAAACACAGATTCCAGAGCAGGGTACAGGCTCTGAGCTGTCAGCACAGAGCCTGTTGTAGGGCTTGAATTCACAGACAGAGATCATGACCTGAGCTGAAGTTGGACTCTTAACCAACTGAGCCACCCAGGCATCCCCTTCATAGGAGTCTTTTTTTGTTTAATTTTTTCTGTGTTTTTATTCATTTTTGAGAGACAGAGAGAGACAGCACAATCAGGGGAGGGAGACACAGAATCTGAAACAGGCTTCAGGCTCTGAGCTAGCTGTCAGCACAGAGCCCGAACCCAAAAACCGTGAGTTCATGACCTGAGCTGAAGTCGGACACTCAACTGCTCAACCGACTGAGCCCCCCAGTGCCCCAATAGGAGTCTTTTAAAGGCATCTGTCCACTTAGTGAGACTTGGTTTAAGGAGAAGTAGAAAGTTGCCCAGGCAAAGCCCAGCCAAAGTCTATGGTAATAGACTGAAACTCCACAGAGAGAGGTACCTCCGTGAATCCCTCTTGGCTGTGGCCGCAGATCTGGGACAACCAGGAGGTCAGTTTGAAATTAAACATCAATAAAGCTTCATTTCCTTCTGAACTTTTACATACAGGTCTGAATACAAATTCTCATACTGTCTTCCTGCACTCACATGAATTGGCTTTCCAAACCCCGGGGGGTCCACTCCCTGCCCCCACCCCATTATAATCGATGTTTTTGCTCCTTTAATGTCTAGCAAGAATTTCCTCTAAGGTTTTCCAGAGTTCTTGCACGTGATTCAGACATTTTTACACAGATTCAATAATCGTTGGTTGAGCAAATACACATTTAAAAATATCCACAGATAATGATTTGATTAAATACATGCTCAGAAACACAAACAGTGCTCAAAAATGCTTTTATGTAAGGTATTTGGTTCAAAATAGGTGATCTCACTCGGCATTAAACCTGGTAGAAAATTCTAAGCTTGGTTTTAAGAGATCAGATAAACAAATGCCCTGGAGAGCTTATCAGTCTTCTAAACAGTCTCTCTCCCTGTCGCTTGTTGGGTCTGCGTTTGTGAAGCAACACTCGTGGGTGTCAGGGGGGCACAGGTTGGTGAGATCATGGGATTAGTGAGTCCAGCTGGCCGTGGAGCTCCCAGATAAACAGACATCTAACAGGGGAAACACCTGAGTCTCATAGAGGTGAAAGGTCACACAGTTAGTGGTGGAGCTGGATTGAAAACCAGGGCTCCTTATGGCTGCAGCAAACCAAGCAAGCTCTTTATTCTTTGGTATCTTAGTTACATACTGATGTTGTGTAACGAGACACTCCCAAACCCAGGGGCTTGATTATGATCCTGTTCACGGGTCCGCAGGTCCAGGGCACCACAGTTAGGCTGGGCTGGTTTCCAGACCCCAGGCCCTAGGCTCCAGTCCCCGGCTGCTGGTTGAATTCAAGCCTGCCCTACATACTGCTCATGTCCCTTGGCCCAGGGGCCGCTGGGGGCATGTGGTCTGTCCCACTTGTCTCATTCCAGGGCTCAGACTGAAGAGGCACGCTCTTCCATCCATCGCCGGAGCTCAACAGGGCAAGTGCAGCTGGGTGAACGGATCTCAAGCCTCTGCCTACTAAATGGCCACAGTGTCTGGACCAGTATCTCAAGTTATGCACCTGGTTTAAGTTAGAGGCATGTCATTTGGCCCCAGTATCCTTTCTGCCTTGGACACATACCTGCTGGAGCATTTTGGGTAATCTGAGGAGGAGGGACGCTCCAAGTGAAGGTAAGAAGACTTGTCTCCTCACTCCACTTTCGCTGAGGTATTCGAATCAGTGGGGTGATTTCCTCTGCTTCCCTGGTGTCCTAAAGGGCTTTTATTCAGCCCCTGAGTGCAAAGGTGGTCTTGGCCAGTAGTCCTGGGTTTCCCAGTGTAGGGCTGGGGAGTCTGTGTGGCATCTCTGCAGGGGCCCCTTGAGAGGTCCAGAGAAGGCTGGCTGGCACCGTGGCACTGCCCAGAACCGCCCCCCTGCAACAGGCTGAAGTATGCAGGGTGATGGACAAAGCAGATGTAAGGTTGCAAACCTGGGATGCCACATAGTCACCCTCCAGATACCCACAGTGACAGAGGAAGTCCAAGCTTCTCTCCATATGGTTCCCCAGAAACGCCCCTGTTCTCACGGAGGAGAGCAAGCCCCTCCCTTGCCACCAGGAGCAGTGATGTGCATTCACAGGGGTCAAATCCCCAGTGGCCGGAAGGGGCTTGTTCTTGCGGTGGCCGCTGGCTCAGAGAAGGATGGCACTTCTGCCTCTCCTGGAGTCTTTACTTTTCTTTAATGTTTTATCAGGAAAAATTTCCACACATAGAGGAAAGCAGACCTAGTAGTATATTGAACTCCCAAATACCCATAGCTGAGATTTGACATTCTGACATTAGCTTCATCTATTGGTATCTAATATCACCCCAATACTTTTATCACACCAACATGAATATTTCATTACTTAACATCATCTAGTACCCTTAATCTCCCTCCAGTTCTCTTAAAAAAGCCTTTTTAGAGTCATTTGTTTGAATTAGGATTCCACACATTGCATTGAGTTGGTATGTCTCTTAAGATTCTTTCAGTCTGTAACATTTGCCCCTTCTTTTAACCACACCATTCCTGGGGTGCCTGGGTGGTGCTCAATGCTGGATTTTGGCTCAGGTCATGAGCTCATGGTTTGTGAGTCAAGCCCCATGTTGGGGTCTGCACCAACAGTGCAGATCCTGTTTGAGATTCTCTCTCTCTCTCCCCCTCCCTCCATCTTTTCCTCCCCCTGCCCCCCATCTCTCTGCTCCTCCTTTAGCTTGTGCTCACACCGGTTCTCTCTTTCTCTCAAAAAAAAAAAAACATTAAAAAAAATAGAGACGACTTCGGCTCAGGTCACGATCTCACAGTTCATGAGTTCCAGCCCCGAGTCAGATTCTGTGCTGACAGTGCAGAGCCTGGAGCCTGCTTCGGATTCTGTGTCTACCTCTTTATCTCTGCCCCTGCCCTGCTCACACTCCATCTCTCTCTCTCTCTCTCAAAAATAAATAAACATTAAAACAATTTTATTTAAAAAAATAAAAACACCATTCCTTTGTCGAAGGGACACTATCATTTACCCTGTAAAAAGCCCAACATTCTGGATTTGACTATGTTCTGGTTGGTGTCATTTGTCATGTTCCTCTCTTCTCCATTTTCCTGTGAACTGGGATATCTAGAGGCTTAAACAGATTCAGATTAAGTGTTTGGGGGAAAGAAATTACTCCGTGAGTAATGCTGTGTACTTGGAGTATCCCATCAGGAGGATGTTCTATTCCGTCCTCTCACTTTGTGCAATGTTAAGACTGATGGGTCAGTGCAGGTGCTGGAGCCTGACCTATTGTAAAGTTCTCCATGAGTCTTCCACCCTTTCAACCAGCTTTAGCAGCCATTGAATAGACAGACCCATTATTTCATTAAGAGTTGCAATTATTTCATTAGAAATAATTTTATCATTTCTCCTGCTTTTATTAGCTCTCATTTTTCTGCAAAGAGGGAAGTTCTCATATCAACCATTTGTTTATCTTGAAGATGAGTTTTATAGCAAAGGCATGATAAGTACTTGAAGTGCTTGATTCTTTCTCTTGGATGATCAGTTTTCAAAGTGATGGGAGGCGCCTGAGCAACCTCCAAAGGCAGCCAATATGGATCGTTTTTGTTTTTTATTAAAGCCATTATAATCAGTAGGGTTTTAACATATTTACATGCTTTACTCCATTTTGGTCATTAGTTTTCTTGATGAGTAAATGTTCCCACCTTTGGCCAGTGGGAGCTCATTCAAGTTGGTTCTTGTGTCCCTTTGCAATGACCCCAATAATCACTGCCTTGCCTTCAAACAGAACAAGAGGATCCAGACTCATCCTGCACATTTCCTGCTCCATCCTTAGGATCAGCAATTTCTCCATGGACCCCTGGTTTCTTTCAGCAGGAAATGGTACTTAGACATCACAATATAGACGTTAAATATTGCCGTTGGGTTGTTATTGCTTCTAAGACTTTTCAGTGGACAATGCTAAGGGGGAAACTGCATACTTCAGAAAGAGGGGAAAAATCCTGTTATCCTGACATTTCACATTTAATTAAAGAGTATGGGTAAAATTTCATTTACCTTCTTTTTTTTTTTTGAGAGACAGAGAGACAGCATGAGGAGGGGTGCCTGGGTGGCTCAGTTGGTTAAGTCTCCGGCTTCGGCTCAGGTCAGATCTCACGTTCATGGGTTTGAGCCCCGCGTCGGGCTCTGTGCTGACAGCTCAGAGCCTGGAACCTGCTTCCAGTTCTGTGTCTCCTTCTCTCTCTGCCCCTCCCCCTCTCATGCTCTGTCTCTCTCTGTATCAAAAATAAATAAAACATTAAAAAAAAAAGTTACTGGAAACCATATGTGTTTTCTCCATATGTTAATGTTGACAGCTTGATGTATAACCATTATGATGTAGAAGTAGGTTTATTTCTTTCAGCTTGGTGTGTAATTAAAAAAAGTTAGAGATCTTTTGACCTGTTTTTAAATTTTTATTTACTTGATTTCAAGTCAAAACTATAAGACAAGTTGCATTCAGAAAAGTCGCTTCTCACCTCTGTTTGCCTCTCTTGTTTTTTGAGTTTTTGGAACTTCAATTATTTCTTTTGAAAATATAAACAAATACATACACATGTGAATTTCCACATTCTACATAAAAAATCGCAAACCATTCACTCTGTTCTGTACCCTCCCTTAGCAATATGTCTTGGAAATTGCTTCACGATACCATTTACAGATAGTCCTCATTCTATATAGCTAAATAGTACTCCATTGTGTGGATGAACATAATCTTTTCAACCAATTCTTTATTGATAAATATTTGGGTTATTTCCAGTTTTTTTCCCTATTACAAATAATGCTCCAATGAATGACCTTGCACCTATCATTTTATTTCTTTCAGTGTGCTTTTGGGACAGATTCTTAAAAATGGGATTACTGGATCAAAAGATAGATGCCTATGTAATTTTGCTGGACATTGCCAAACTGTCAAGAGAAGTTGCATATTTTTGCTTTTCTATCAGTATTATATGAAAGTGCCTGTTTCCCTCAGGTTTCTCCAACAGAGCATGCTGCTGAATTTTGGGGTTTTGCCCATACAATAGGTATGGTTCAGTTTTCATTTGCATTTTCCTATTTTCATAGGTTCAGAAGCGATTTGCATTTTTCCCACTGGGTACTGTCTATTCCCATCTTTCACCCATTTCTCTACATAGTTGTTGTTAGAAATACAACTCTTTTTGATATAAGTTAAAAAATATTTTCCCAGGTTATCATTTTCCCCTGAGTTTAATGTTTTTTTATATGAAAACTTTAAAAAGCCTTTTTTAATATAGTAAATTTACCATTTTCTTCCTTATTGCTTCTGGAGTTCTAGTCATAATTAGGGGAATGTTTTTCCAATCCAAGGTTATAAAGAGTATTTGTATTGTTTTGTTTTTACAATTATATTTCTCATGTAAATGGAATTTATCCTGGTGCACAGTATTTGTCTGCATTTAATTTTATCTTTTTCTGATGGCTGTCCAGTTGTTCCACATGACTTATTAAATATCCTGCTTTGCCCCCACTTACTTGAAATGCTGCCTTTATCATATACTCAATTTCCTTAAGTACTTGTTTATCTCTGGATTTTCAATCCATGCACCATAAATAGATATATCCATATTTATGCATCAATACTACACTATTATAATTATAGATGCCTCAAAATATGTTTAATATCTTATAAGGGTAGGATTCCTTATTACTCTTTCATTTAGTTTTCTTTTCTGGCTATATTTACTAAATTTCTTCCATATGAATTTTATAATCAATCTTTAATGCTCCAGGAAAAAAAAAAGATGGTATTTTGGGAAGGGAGAATCCCATTAAATTTATAAGTCAACTTATGGAAAATTGACGCACTTCCAACACAACGTTGAACTTTTCCACCAAGAACATTATATATATATCAGTTTGTTCAAGTATACATATTTGCATTTCGGGAACTTAAACAATTTCCTCCTATGGATTTTACACATTTCTTGTTAAGCTTATGTCTAAATATTTTATTTTAAGTCTTTCTGTTACAAATGGAGCCTGCTCTCCTGTTAATTTCTTCTAACTTCTAACTTTTTATATTTATGAAGGTGATTGGTTTATGCATGTTGATTTTATTATCTTACTACTTTACTAAATACTCATTGTTTATAGCAGTTTTTCCATATTCTTTTGGCTCCTTCAAATATATATAGTCATATCAGCAAACAGAGATCATTCTTTCTTCCTTTCTGATTATTATGCTTCTACTTGCTTTCTCATATCTAATTGCATTGGCTACTATCTCCATCACATGTTACATAGCCATTATGTGCTATTTTAAATGTACTGTTGTTTTGTGTTTGCTAGCATTGTATTTAAGATTTCTCTGTGTTCATAGGTGAGATTAATGGGGCCTGATTTTAAACCCTTCTATGGTAGCCATGGCATGTCACCTACAGTTCATGACAGCATGAGCTACAAAGAGTCTCATGAACTTCACTTTGGATCTTCTCTTTCTTTATTTTTTTTTCTTCTTCCAATTTTAAAAAAATGTTTTATTTATTTTTGAGAGAGAGAGAGAGACAGTGTGAGCAGAGGAGGGTCAGAGAGAGAGGGAGACACAGAATCCAAAGACAGGCTTCAGGCTCTGAGCTAGCTGTCAGCACAGAGCCTGATACGGGGCTCGAACCCACAAATCACGAGATCATGACTTGAGCCGAAGTCAGATGCTCAACCGACTGAGCCACCCAGGTGCCCCTGGATCTTCTCTTTCTTCCACACTGGCTGGTTCCACACTTGTTTGCCTCCCTTGTTTTTTTGTTTGTTTGTTTTTTGTTTTTTTCAGTCTTTTGCATTCACCTTCATGTTTCCTTTCCATTCTTTCTCCTTCCTGGAGATCAAGGAAGCTTGGTAGTATTGGGGAAGTGAACATGCCTCAGACTCACGCAGGCAGCCTGGTATTGAATCAGAGTTCAGCCACTTAACTGTTGTCTGACTTTGGGCCAATTGCAGAATCTTCTCAAGTCTCAGCTTTCTCATCTGCAAAATGGAAATGATAAAAATGCCTAACTTTACAGGATTACTGGTAAGAGTAACACAATTAAAGAACGCAATTAACAAATGTTTGTTATAGCTGCTCACCAAACCCATTATTTCCTCCAGGACACAGATTTAGATAACATTTTCCACTCTCTCTTGCAGGTAGGTGTGACCATGTGCCTGTGTGCTAGCAGTGGAATGTGATCACAATGATGTGTGTCACTTCCAGGTAAGACCCATAAAAAAAAATCCCCACATGTAATTGTCCATGCTCTTCTTCCTTCTGCTAGTCTGATGCGGACACGCAAGGTGAGGATAGTGGAGCTATAATGTGGAAGGGGACTGAGCTCCTGAATCACCTGCTAGTCAGAAACACAGTTTTGGACTTTACGTAAATAAATAATAAATTTCTATTACATCTGACCCATTGCCTATTTCAGAGTTTGTTTGTTATGGCACCTACCATTCCCCTAATTAATACCATGCTCAAAAAACACAACTTCTTCCTCTCACTTTCCCCTCTTCTCTCCCTCATGACCTAGCTCAAAATGTCAAGTCCCTGGTGAGACTTTCTCCAATCTCCTCAAGCAAAATTAATGAGTCACTGTCTCTGCGCTCCCAGGGCACTTATAAGCCTGACCCGGTCACAAACTGGGTTGTGAATTCTTTGTTTATGCTTCTCCAGGTGCCTGGCCCAGAGCTGGCACTCAACAACGGTTAGTGGATTACAGGAGGAATGAATACATAGTATGCAAACGCCTCAGATACACATTCTGAATAAAGACTGAAGGCTGGCTAACATCTACAAGAAGGTGTGTCAATAACATATTGACCTTTTCATCTAACCTTAAATCTCAATGCAAACTGTTGGCATAGTTACACCTTTTGGTGTTTTTCTTTTTAATTTTTTAAAAATGTTTAATTTACTTCTGGGAGGGGTGCAGAGAGGGAGCGCACAAGCATGGCAGGGGCAGAGAGAGAGGGAGACACAGAATCTGAAGCAGGCTCCAGGCTCTGAGCTGTCAGCACAGAGTCTGATGGGGTCTCAAACCCATGAATCATGAAATCATGACCCGAGCTGAAGTTGGACACTCTAACAGACTGAGCCACCCAGGCACATCTTTAACAAAAAATTTTTTTAACATTTTAATTCATTTTTGAGAGAGAGAGAGAGAGAGAGAGAGAGACAGAGACAGAGTATGAGCCACAGAGGAGCAAAGAGAGAGGGAGACACAGAACCTACTTATACCTTTGGATCACTGCCAGCGACAGCTCTCTGTAAAGGCTGCATTTTTGCACTGGTACAAATGACATAGGTTGCATGTTCCCTTTATTTCCTACCACAAAGGTTCAAGTCTTGACTATGGAATTAGTTATGTGGTCTTCAACATGTCACACACATACGCACACACACAGACACTGGCTCAAAGGGATGTATCTGGGAGTGGGGAGACCACTCCTGACCTCAGAGTGAGCCTGGGGAAGCAGAGAGGCCGGGAACTGAGGTTGGGGGAGGCAGCCCTACAGTTTCTCTGGTCTCAGGTCAGGAGACTCCTGAAATGCCAGAATGATGGGCCCAGGACTCAGCTGTCCCTGCCTTGGTCTGCTCAGCCTGTCAGTCTTGCTGCTCCAAACTCCCCATGGGAAAGCCACATGAAGACTTCCTGAGACCCTGTATTTGGATGAGATTTGGGGGCTGGCCACCACCTGACATGTCATACAAAATTAAAACAACACTGAAAACAGCAGTCTAATTAAATTCTATTTTTGGTGATTATTACTTTAAGAATTCTTTTATAACTTTACACATCAAAATCTTTTAAAAATGTTTTATTTTTCCTCATTTATTTTTGGTGCCCCTGTTTGCCATCATCTTTAGCACCTGCTAGGCCTCCAGCTGTAGGATCCAAGAGGCAAGTGATGCTCCTCTTGAAGCACCTTGGAAATTGTGTGTCTCTGGGACTTATGGGAGTGGAGCCCAATTCCTGTCCATGTGGGTAGGTGCTAATACTTCTCCTTGCACGTGGCTGGAATGGAGCCAGCTCTCAGAGCTGTAGCCCCTCTCCTTCATTCTTTTGGTGCCTGGGGGAGGCAGGAAGTCTGGCAAGCTGCTGAGTGTGGGGGTGAGGGTGTGGCAAAGGGTGCTGGGGATAGGAACAGGCAGAAAATGGATAGGCTGAGCCGGGAGGAAGCTAGCAGGGAGAGGCCTGCAGAAAATGCCACCTGCGTCATCTCTTAGGCTCTGAGTGTGGCAGGAAAATGTGGAGCCTGCTCAGGTGCTTCTCATGCAGGGGCCTCAGAGCAGTTCCTTGGGACAGCAGCTTCACAGGGTGGGGGTAGGGGGATTGGTACTGTGACAAGGAGCCCCTGGTTGGCCTTTGAGCCTTTTTTCTGATGTCTCAGTAGAAGCAGTAAAGCAGAATATTTAGAAATCATGGACTTTAGAGTCAGATTGCCCAGATCTGAATCTGGGCTCCATCATGCACTAGCTCCATGACCTTGGGGAAATCATCTAACATTTCTGAGATGCGAGTTGACCCAAACTGGAAAGGATCAAAAAGTCAATCAGTCTAGCACACTTGTTTTACATATGATGCCGATGAGGTCCTGAGTGGGGCAGGAGTGCTGTAAGAGTCCTAGCTCGTAGGAGGTGGAGTTAGAGCCTGAACCAAGGACTGCTGACTCTCATCCAAGTACTTCATCCAGCATATCACTGTGAACATTGTACAAACAACACCCAGCCACCAACCCCCTCTTTAACCATTCATTCATTCTCTTGATCATTCATCCGTCCACAAACCAACTGACTCCTCCGTTTAACCATCCATATAAATATCCCACCTACCACCTATCTGCCATCCATCTATCCATCCATCCATGCATCCATCCATCTATCTCTCTATCCAACTATTCCTTATTCACCCATTTACCCACCATCCTTTCTTTCATCTGTCTATCCATTCATCTATCCACCCATCTAGCCATCCAACCCTACCACATCCATCAACCCAAGTTGGGGGTGGGCAGTGGAATGACTGTTGGGTACATAACCAACAGTGTTTGTCATAGGATGTGTGAAACTGAAATTATTACCTTTAACACTTGTGTTTCTAATTCAATTCAAAGTGGTTACTAAATTGCTATTAAGTTCACAGCATTGTGCTAGCATTGCTGGTTAAAGGTAAAGGTTTAGGAAAAAACCCTATTATGTATAGAACATTTCTTCCTAAAGAAATATGACAACTAAAAGCAATTTAAGGCCCTGGATTGGCTCTTGGAATGGGAAAATGAAATAACTACAAAGGACATTATTGAGACAATTAATGCAATTCTAATATGGGCTGTGTACTGGAATGTTTGATTTCTGGATTTTTATAACTGTACTGTAGTTACATAAGAGAATGTCATTTTTCTTAGGAAATGCACACACATAATTATTTAGGGGTAAATGGACAAAATATCCCCAACTTACTTGCAAATGACTTAAGAATAAAAAATTTTATGTGTAAAAAATGTTTACATAAATATTATAATATACAATGTAAAATATATTTATATAGAATATTTAAAATGTACATAAAAGATATAAAATGTATAAATGTTTACATACTATATATGCAAATATATTATAAATAAATACATTTATAGAAAGAGAAAGCAAGCAAATGGAGCAACTGGTGAATTTTGGTGAAAATCAGTGAATTTTGGTCAAGTATATAAGGAAGAACCTTATTCTTGCAAGTACTATTCTTGCAAATGTTCTCTCTGTTTGAAATGATATAATTAAAAGCCAGCCCCCAAATGTGCTCTCTCTTTCTCTTGGACCATACTGTTAGCCAAAGGAGCTGCCCATGGAAAACCCAGATACATATGAAGAAGACGAGAACTATTTATCCATGAGTGTTCATGTTCCCCTTTCACCCCAAGCACTATACATAATGAAGAACTAGAGGGGAGAGAATGGAAGAAAAGCTTTGGGGCAGAGCTGGGAAGAATACAGAGAGGTTTGTGAGAGCTGTAGTTCCGGGTATAGAGACCTTAGTAGCTTCGGAGAAGTCTATTATGGATTATGAATTTGACTGCTTTCCAAGAATCAAAAAACAAGGGTTGAAATGTCTTTTAAAATTACTTTTGATTGCTAGAATTTCATTGAATGCAACTTCGGGCAGAGACTAATTCACATGGAGCCCTGCATTTTATCAGGTTACATATATATAATTATTCCCCATCAATTAGTATTACAAGATTGCTGGGGAATGGGTTGGTTAGAGAAGCCCAACCTCCAATAGTCACTGGAAGCCAGTTGAGGTGTAAGTGGCAGCAGGCTAGACAGAGAGGAGGAGGAGGCCTTGGGAATCCAGGTGAGAAAGGAAGCCCTGTTTCCTGCCAGGCTCTTGTACATATGTGTATTTCATTTCATCCACTTAGTGTCCTTGTTGATGACTTACCAGTAGCTCTATTTTACACATAAGAAAACTGAGTTATAGAGAGACTTGCCCACACTGCTGGTAAGTGACAGGACCAGGAACTGCACGACTCCAAAGGTCTATGATGCCATGCTGCATGAAAGAGCCTGGCCCAAGGACATGGGAGAGAGAGATGAGGTGGGGGTGGAACCGAAGGGAAAGGCCTTGAAATGCCAAGAGTATTGGCTCAGACTCTACCAACATAGATTTCCAGAAAACTACTAGCAGGGCAGGAGCCGGGTGCATGAGGGACATTAAGGATTAGGATGAGGGGTTCACAGTCTTACCCGGCCACAATAGCCATGGTAATAAAGAAGGCCACCTCTTACAGGACCTGGCAGCAGACCCCTTAGCCTAATGGGTTCTCCTTGGGGTGGGAACTTCTTCTTTCACCACGGCACCAGGTACATTTAAATTCAGAGAGGAGGATTTGTGATTCTGTGTGGGCAGACTCCAATTGTGAACTTGGCCAGCTTCCATTTCTTGTTCTTTCCTGCCACAGGATGGGGGAAACAGGTCCCTTCTCCCCCTTGCCAGATGGGTGACTACTGGACGCACACCAGCTGCTCATTCATCCAGCCTCCCTCTGCCTGGTGGTGACTTGGACATCAGCTCAAACTCCAGACCAAGCCCTTCATAGATGGGCACAGGGGCTGGAATGTGACATAAGGGCCAAGAGAAGGCTGGGGTCTGGAGAAATGGCTCAAGGGCAGAATGAGGGGGATAGTGATAGAAAGAAGAAAATCATTTGGAGTTTTAGCAAAGTAGAAGTAGAATTTTCCTGACTGGGCCAGAGTTCTCTCTCCATCTATCAGCTGGAGGAGGATTATTATGGCTGAGCCACAAGATGGAAGGAGCCTGGGTCTCTGAAGGACAGTACGGAGGACATCTAACCAACTACCCTGAATACCTGCCCAGGACTAGTGTGAGGAGAATAACAGAGGGGCTTCTGTTGTAGGGATCTGTAACATGTTTGGGCCAATTTGTTACAGCAGTTAGTCGAATAATACACAAGGTGAATCATCAAGGGGTCATACAAAGAGCATGATCTTATTCCTGGCTTGACCACCAATTCACTCTGTCATCTTGAACCAGTCACTTTTCTGGACCTCAATTTACCACCTGTGAGAAAAGAGGATCAGTTGGGTGATTTCAAAAACCTCTTCTAGTCTGTAATTCTTTTTTTCTAAAAGGTGAGCAGGTATCCTTGAGAACAGAAACTCAGCCAAGTATTTGACAAAATGCCTCACAGTATCCTTACTAATAATATGGTAAAATGGAACCTTGCAGGTTCTAGGTGGAGATAAGTCACAGAAGATAGATTAATGATGCCTAAGGAGCATTGTTTAGAGATCAATAACAACCTGGAAAGGAGGTCTCTGGTGACATTAAGAATTTGGATGACTACAAAGAAAGGGACATGAACAAATATATGGAAAACACAAAGCTGGCTGGCTTATAGATGGATGAAACACTCATGGTTCAAAGTAGTCTCTATAAGGCAAGGGCTTGTGACAAGGCAACAAAGGGAAATGAAGAAAGGTAACACAAGCCCTGTAAAACTCAAGGGCTGGAGGAGGTTGTCATGACAACAGGCCTTAGCAACAGGCTATGCAAAAGTGACCTGGGCATTTTTATTGACCACAGGTTCTCTTGGAGTCAGTACTGAGCCATGGCTGCTGAAACCCCACTGCATCTGTGGCTGTACCAAGCAGCCACACACTGGGTCAAAGGAGGGGGAAAGGAAGAATCAGTCCTCAGGATCAAGTCATACCTGGGGTCTCCTATACCATGTATGGGACCATTGATGCTTTAGCATAGATGTCAGAAAACTCCTTCTGTAAAGGGCCATCTAGTAAGTAAATGTTTTAATCTTTGTAGCACAAAAGCTGTCTAGCCAGTAGTAAATGAATGAGTGTGGTTGTGTTCTAATAAAAGTTTATTTACAAAATAGATAGTGGGCCAGATATGGCCCCTGGGCCAAATAGTTTTGCCAGACCCTACTTTAGAAAAAGGACAGACGTAAATGACAAGTATGGGAAGGGTTCTGGAGGTTGAGGCATATATGGATTGGCAAAAGAACAGGGGGGGACTAAGTATGGAGAGGTAGGCATGTCCAGTCAGTGGTCCCAGAGGGAAAATAATAATGGAAGGAAGCTACAAGAAGCTTATTTTCATTCATGTCAAGGAAAACCCTTTAAAACGACAAAGGGGTAATTCTGTATTATCAGAGGTGTGTAAGTAGAAGATGGGGGATGTGGGAATTGGGCTCCATGTTCTTTAATGTCCAGTTTAGCTCTGGAGTGAAAGGTTCTCTGCCTCACATAATGGCCCTGTGTTCCCTTCCTTCCCAGTACTCAGTGCTGAGCTGGTACATCCTGCCCACACAGGGAGGCATAAATAATACATTGGAGATACAGCCATGGTCCCTTTGATCAGGAGACTCCAGGAGTTGGAAAGACATTTGTAGGGCTGCTTGACTGGAAACTTATGGTGAGCCCCGTGGGGGCTCAGAGAGGCCTCTGGCTGCAGAGATGCTCCTCTGCCCACATGGGTGACTGAAAACCAGCTCCTCAGGGTGCCTGGGTGGCTCAGTCAGTTAAGCGTCCAGTTTCTGGCTTTGGCTCAGGTCATGATCTCACGGTTTATGGGTTCAAGCCCTGCGTTGGGCTCTGTGCTGACAGCAAGCTCAGGGCCTGGAGCCTGCTTCCGATTCTGTGTCTCCCTCTCTCTCTGACTTTCCCCTGTTCATGCTGTCTCTCTTTGTCTCTCAAAAATAAATAAAAATTATTAAAAAAAAAAAAAAGAAAGAAAACTGGCTTCTCAAATGGGGATCCTGGCTTGGGACTGAGCACTCAGAGCTCAGTTTGTCCCATCCCTGACCAAAACGGTGGAGCAAACTGGATGAGTTCATTTCTCTGGTCTTTCTGAGCATAGGTATCTTGGGGCCAGGACACAGCCACCATTGATTGCTGAGGGAAACACAAGCCTGCATGTCATTTTAGCTGGTCTCTGGAAGGAGTCTTAAGAATGGGACTGGGACATCCAGGTTTCTTGAGGCAACATTCTGGACCCATTCACTTCAGTTCTGTAAGGTCAAGACTGAGCTTGAAGAGGTCTGACCATTCAATCTTGGCAATAAACCTGTGAAATGAATAGAGTGCCACCAGGAGGTTTTGGATGCTAGTAACAGAAACTCAACTCAACTGGCCATGGTGGAGCAGAGCAGTAACTGACTCATTTACCAAAGGCATGAGGACTACAAGTTAGTGAGGTGGCTGCTTAGGTAAAGGAATCCCCAATTCCAAATGGCTAGGTCAGTAAAGAAATGCATCCATTGTATCAGCAACAATATTCAGTAACATGAGACCCCACCTCCCTGGCCACAGCTGTTTGGACTGTAGGGAAGTATGAGGCTAAAAGCAACAATTCAGTAGCCCATGGAATAGTCTGGGGGTGGGGAACTCTGCCCAATCAGGGCACCAGCAATTAAGAGATCCAGAATTTGAGCAAGAGAGTTGGATAGAGCATGGCACAATCTGTGAGGGATCTGAAGATAAAAATCCAATGAAGGTAATGGGTAGAGGAACATGAGCCAGAAGAATGCAGAAGCCTGAGGGGAGCCAGAAACAGGCAGATTCAGCCTGGAGAGGAGTTGGCCATCTTTAAAGTCACAAATAGGGGATTCTCTTTCCCCAGAGCTGAAGCAGGTCTTTCCCAGCTCCCAGTTTGTTCTGGTCTTTATGAGCCTGGTTGAGTGGCTCACATGGTTATGCCAAGTGAGGTCATGCCTGGCATAGCAGCTACATTCCTCCCTCCCTCCCTCCCTCCCTTCCTCCCTCCCTCCCTCCCTCCCTCCCTTCCTTCCTTCCTTCCTTCCTTCCTCCTTCCTTCCTTCCTCCTTCCTTCCTTCCCTCCTTCCTTGTTTATTTATATTTGGGGGGGGCAGAGAGAGAGGAGGACAGAGGATTCGAAGTGGGCTTTGCATTGACAGCAGAGAGCCCAATGCGGGGCTTGAACTCACAAACCTGAGCCAAAATTGAATCCTTAACCAACTGAGCCACCCAGGTGCCCCTGCCACAATATCTTTTAATAGGACCTACCATCAACCTCTCACTATGACCTGGGAGATTTAGGAGAGAAGTGAATCCCCTGGAATTCTAAGTAATTCTCTTGCAGTCATGATGTGGCATAGGCCCGACTTTCTGGGTCAGGTTTTCTCTCCCCAGGGTACCCCAGGAAGAATGAGGGGTGCTGGAAATGAGACCCAGGTCTCTGGCCTCCTTGACCCCTCAATGCCATCCCTAGAGCAGTAGCCATCTCTGGGCTTGGGAGACTAAGCAGGCAGCCAGGGCCAGGGAATTCAGTCAGCAATAGTGTCAGGGAGGTGTGGTCAGTTGGTATTGCCCTCAGCCCTGGCCTCAACCAGGAAGGTCGATGTGGGGTGCAGACAGAGGGAAGGGGAAAGTGGGGAAGGCTCTGTGGGGTCTCCAGAGTAGAATATATGCTGCCTATGTCCCTTGTCTGCCTCCCCCACCCCCGATTTCATTAGCAGCACCCGGAGTTTTTCAGACAAGGGAGACCATCCAGACAGCATAGTGGCTAAGGGTGCAGTCATTGGATCCAAACAAACTCCTGAATCTGCCACTTACTGTGTGAGCTGAGTAAGTCACACAACTTCTCTGGGCCTCCACTTCCCCATCTGGAAAATAGGGGTGATGACAGAACCTACCACACAGAGTGGGAAGATCACATGTGTTCACATGTGTAAAACACTTGAAATGATGTCTGGTGTATACTACTCACTCAATAAATGTTGGCCACTGCACCTGAGAGCAAGGGCCCAGGGAAAGGAGTGGGAAAAGCAGGATTTATAGAAAGGACAAAAAGATGTAGAGAGAAACATCAAAGGAGGAAGGGAATGAAGAAGGCAAAAAGGGAAAATGGGGCTCATTTGGGTGCTGGCCTTGTCCACTCAGTGGCTGCCCAGGGCTCACTCTCTTGTTCTTCCCTCCCCCATATAATCTCCCTGGAATTCTGAGGAATTCTGCTTCCGCCCTTCAGTGGTTGCCATGGTGATGGAAACCTGGACCCAGTGGAAAGTTCTCTGTGCTTGGCAACGAGGCTGCAGCACCCTGCCTTCCGCCTGCCTGCCTGCCTGCGTGTGGGCGGCTCGCTACAACTGCTTCCAGATTTGGGGCCAGCACAGCCTCTCTGTGGAGACTCAGCCCTCCCCCCCTCAGAATCTAGGATGAGGGCCCTGGTGTGACTGCCACCAAAGGTCCTCAGAGAATATCTAGCTCGTCCCCTTTTGCAGCCGGGACATTGGCCCAGAGGGTGACTTGGGTGACTCTTCCAAGGTTGCACAGGCCTCTGACCCCCCTGGGTCCTCTCTCCTGGGCTTAGCTCTGAGTCCAGCAGGCATAGTGTCCCTGAGGACATCACAGATGGCAGTAGCTACATGGTAGGCCAGCCCCAGAGAACATGGGAGCTGCTGAGAGCCAGGGAGACATGGGAAAAGAATGGAAGCCTGGGGAGAGCACTACTGCCTCCATTTCTCCCAGATATGGTGGTAGGCGGGATTTACTAGGGTGCCATGTTTGCTTGTCTCTCAACAGCCCTGATTTTCAGCTGAAGGAATAAGGTCACAAGGCCAGACTTTAGCATCTCCCTCTAGCCCTCCTTGGCAGGATCCTTTTGCTTATCTTGTTCTTCCCTCTGCCCCTGCCCTTCCTTCCAGACTGAGCCTCAGTCCCCGGCAGGGCCCAGCTGTCCCCTTCAGTGCTGGTAGGTCCTGGATTAACCAGGAATCTTCTCCCTTTCACCAGCCTCCCACCCCACAGTTACTTGTGTGATTTTTCTTCTGTGGACTCTATGTGGTCAAAACCTCTGTCCCTTGAGCAAACAGCCTTTATTGAGTAACTCTGCACACCATAGCCCATTTTTGATCATCAGAGCCTCAGAAACCAGGCTCTGACTGCCCCAGAAGCAAAGATATGGGCTTGTGTGGTTGTGTGGTGGATATGTGGGACAGTTCCAAAGAGTGAAAATTGATGCTAGCTCAGGGCTTATAGTCCTCACCTCTCAGAACCTGGCAGGAGAATGTTCCCAGGTTGGCAACAATTGAATTTCCCCCAGTTCCCATAGGTTCACCCCAGCAGGTGGGATGTGGGTTGTCTTAGAAGCTCTGGCCACTGATCACACTGAGGCCAGCCTGAGCCATATCATGCCTCCTCCCACTTCCCATGAGCCTTGACTAGGCATTTAAGGTTGCTGCTGAGAATTCAGATCATGGAAAGTAAGGGCCCCCCAACTTGTTTCTGATAATGTAATTTGGAGACACAACTATGCATTGGAATAAAGGACTTTCTCTGCACAAGTAGTTATTACCCAAAGAATAGAGACTATGCCTTAGTCTAATTTTCCATGGAATCTGGGAGTTGAAAAATTCCCTTAGAGATTGATTTAGCCCAATGTAATCATTACACAGGGGTGTGAACTACAG
Source organism: Suricata suricatta (assembly GCF_006229205.1). Classification (NCBI taxonomy): domain Eukaryota; kingdom Metazoa; phylum Chordata; class Mammalia; order Carnivora; family Herpestidae; genus Suricata; species Suricata suricatta. The sequence goes on along the minus strand of NC_043708.1, from coordinate 12,518,227 downwards.
TCTAGAGGGGGGATTGATGGCATAGGCAGGGGATGAGTACCAGTACAAAAGAAGAAGAATTAGAATTTGAGGAATGACAAGTGTAATTTAGATGGGGACGGGTCCTCTGGGGCACACAATTCCCCTCCCTCCACCTCTACTTCTCAAAGTACAATGTCATACAGGACAGAGATTAGTGAGGTGGTTCAGGACCACGGAGAGCACCAAAACAACCTAGCCACCATTTGTGGTCTTGCTAATGCTAAGGGGCAGAGCTCAGGCTGAGACCTGAAATGAAGAAGGGCAGGGTCTTTGGGGGTTTGGGAACCACTAGACCGGGAACAGAGGAAGGAGAATCTGGGGGACTCACTAAGATCCACAGTACTGACTGTCGCATCTCCACCTGGGTGAAGGCTGCCATCACAGACCCAATGACAGCCTGGTGAGCAACAATGCATGGGAGTGAAGGAGGGGCAGGAGGAGGTGTAGAGAGCAGGTGGGCTGAGTCTGCCTGGATATTCAAGCCCAGTACAAGAGGAAGCTCCATACTCTTGATCAGTTTCTAAGGGCATTCTTGGGCTCCCAGCTCCTGCTTTGCTTTTGCAGCCCCACTTTTCCATTATCACATTTATTAATTGAGAACCCATGTCCAATCACTTTATGTTCTAAATGTTTAAGGCATATCAGTGAGCAGAAAAAGTAAGGTCAATATCCCCATAAAGCTTATATTCCAGTGGATGGAGACAGATAATAAATAATAAAATAATGAAATTATACAGTATATTAAAAGTGGTAAGAGCTATGAAAAAAGAAAAAAAAGAGGGGTGGAATACCTGGCAGGGTAAGAGGAATTGGAGCACACAGGATGGACTGGGAAGGGGGGAGTCAGTTGCAATGTTAAATATGTAGGTTCCAGCAGGGTTCACTGAGAAAGTAACCCCTGAGCAAAAATACGAAGGGATTGAGAGGGAATAAGAGAGCTCCAGGCAGAGGGAACAGCCAGTGAGTGCAGAGGCCTGTGTTAGAGAAATAGCAGGGAGGAGTCAGGGAGGATGTAAAAGGGACAATGGGGGACCAGATGCTGGGGAAGCACGCACCAGGTTGTCACCAGAGCAGTGGAGGGAGCAGTCAGATTCTGGACTGAATCTGGAGGTAGAACCAACAGGATTTGCAGAACCAAATGTGAGATGGCAGAAAAAGAGGAGTCAAGGATGACTAAAGTTTTGGCCTGAGTAACTGGAAAGATGAAGTTGCCATCATGTGAGATGGGGAGAGATGTGGGCAAAGCAGGTTTGGGGGCACAGTACAAGAGCCCACTTTCAACTGTGTCCTTTTTGAGATGTTCATTGGACATCCCACTAGAGACACTGAGGAGGCATTTAGAAACATGATTCTGGATTTCACAGCCCAGAGGCTGAAATGGAATATCCCCAGAAGAGGCAGCCTAAGCTCAAGTCCCCACCAGAGCTGGCACATCTCCTCCACACACTTCCCACCACTGCTTCCATGTCTCTAAAGGTGGGTCATCACTGTCCACCAGGGAGGCCCCTGTATGTCTGAATAGTCCTGATGGAAGAAGTTCTTCCTACATGGAGCAGACCTCTTCCCCAGGGTGTCAGGATCACGAGAGAAACTTAGGTAAGAGATGCTGTGACCTCCAAGTGAAAGAGAGAGTGAGATGTAGAGGACATGTAAGGATTCTTGATACCATCTCAGTGTCTGATTGCAATCCTTTGTGCAACCAATTTTCCCTAAGACACCCAGGGGCTTTCCAACATGTGCTTCTTTTCTCTTAAGGTAGATCTAGTGGGCTCTGCTCCTGCCTTCAGAGACCTCTGCCCAGCCAAGCCAAGTACTGACAGAGGGGCTGTGAAGATCAGTGAGGGGAAAAGAATGCCAAATGCTTAGCCTGGTTTCTGGTTGCACAGAAAGTGCTAGATGCAATGAAATAGTCACCTGTGATGGAAATAATGACCTGTATCCTAGAGCATTCAGAAACACAGTGATCAAGGAAGGGACCCTTAAGTTAAGTCCCAAAAGGTGGGTAAGACCTAACTAGATGAAGAGGGGGATGCAGGGACAGGGACCCCCCCCCCAGGCCATCTCTTCTCCATACTGAGCATGCCCAGCTCCTGCCACACACCCCTCCACCATGGCTAGTGTGGTTCTGCTCTTTACTGGAGGCTTCTAGGATAGAGCCTTGAGAGAACATAGTGCACTGTAGAAGTATATGGGGACTAGAGCTAGATATTCAAATCCAGACCTTATACTAGCTGTGTGACCTTGACTAAGTGATTTGACCCATCTGTGTTTCTGCTTCCTCATCTGCAGACAAGGGGATAGTAACAGGGCCTATTTTGTAGACTGGTTCTGAAGACAAGTGGGCTAATGCCTGGCAAGAGTCAGGACATGGTGAGTGCTCAAGAAAATGTATCAGTTATCATGGTTAGGCCCTGACACTTCACTGGCCTCAGCTTCTGCTCAGCCCAGCATGCCCTGACAGATCTGCATGGTTCACAAAAACCTGCTACAGTCCAGGAGCTCAGGTGGCCTTGTTTTATAGAGAAGGTCATGAAGGTGACTCAGAGGCCAAATGACATTTTTGAAACCCTACAGCTAGTCTGAGGAAAACTCAGCTGAAGGAGACAGACAGGCAGTTACTGAGGGACCAAGTGAAAGTGTGGTGAAGGCTCAGGGGTGGGAGCAGGAAGCAAAGGAGACAGGCAGGGCTGAAATGGGGGGAAGCAGTTTCCAGCAGGAAGAGGGAGTGGAAACCAAGCAGCTTCCTGAGGGGCAGTGGTAGCTCTGGCCACGGACACCTGGCTGTCCCACTGGGTCCCTGCAGACTTCTCCTGCCTCACTTCTGGGTCCTGGGCTGTAGCAGAAAATCCCTTTGCTGAGTCACAAGCAGCTGGGACAGTAGTGGAGCTTCCTGAGTCTTCCTGTAGAGCTGGCCAGTTTCATCCCCCTGTCCAGCAGCTCCTTGGAGCCTCGGCTTCTGCTGTGGCCTTCAGCTGGTTGTGTATTCTTGAGTAGAACCCTGACTGTCCAGCGGGGGTTCCCATCACCAGAATTCAGCTGCCAGGAAGCCAGGAACATTGATGGCCTGCTTTCTGTGTATTCTAGGGCCTACAATGCAGTCAGGTACATAATGCTCAAGTGAAGTGGATGAATGCCTGCATGCATGCATGCTCAGCCTTGTTCTGAGGGCAGTAGTGGAAACCAGATGAGTAAATAGGTAGCAAAGGGCTTGCTCAAAGGCTTTGGTCTGGTGCTCGATATCTGCCCACACTCTAGCAATTGGACCGTGCTCCCGGATACCTCCAGACTTCAGGATCTCCATGACTGAATCCAGACTCCTTACCTGCCCTCCCACCCCTGCCGCAGCTCACACATTTCCAGCTCCAACATCTTTGTCCCTGACCACAGAGAAGGAATTCCCTGAGTATCACTGCCCCCATCTCCTCACCTCCCAAATAACGCTCTCCATCTGAACTCCCACCCACTCTCTCCATCTGAACTCCATCACCTTGCTAGATCATATTCTTTCCCCCCTCTTACCTTCCAGAATGACCTCCCAACTGGTCTGTCTCCAGGCATGTCCTGACCCATCCCACCCCATCTCAATCTCCTCACTGTAGCCAAATGGGTCTTTTGTTTTCAGGGCTCCTCATTGTCCTCGGGGAAGAGTCCAAATTCCTCAGGAGGCCTGCATGGCCCTTGGAAACTGGCCCCCTGCTTATGTTCAGCCGTCTCCCTCTCCACACTCCCCTTTTACTTCATAACATTCTTCTTATGTTTCAGGAAGCACCATAATGTTTCCATGTCTCTGTACCTTTGCACATTCCATTCCTTTGGCCTCTCTTGTCTGCATGATAAACATGTCTCCCTCCCTTGTTTGCGTGATAAACACCCATCTCTCAAATCCCTCCAGAAAAGTCCCAGGACACCCATCCTGAGCACCCCAGTGTTGCATAATTTTCCCTAAGACTTGCACAACTTACTGTGAACACATCTTCATATTCCATCTCTCATGTTGTACCTCAAGTATTTGGATGTCGCTCAACCCTAAGAAGTATTTCTAGAATACCTATGCACCTGGTTTGTTCAGACTAAACATGTGTGTGTGTGTGTGTGTGTGTGTGTGTGAGTGTGAGTGTGAGTGTGAGTGTGTGTATGCAGTATCTAGCTCAAGTAGGTGTTCATAAATATGTAAACAATAGATGTACCTATAGATTAAAAAATGGGTGGACAAATAGAAGAATGAGAGAAAGATAGGTTGGATAGATGGATAGATGGAAGTAAGGAAAAAAGAAAGGCATATCGGTGGATTAAAGGAACAGGATGAAAGGAAGGATGGACAACTCAATGGAAGGAAAGGACAGGTCTTGAGTGGGAGGGTATAAGGTTAAGGGATGGTAGATGGAGAGAAAGACTGAAGTTTGGATGGATGGAAGGAAGGATGGGGAGATGGAAGAAAGGAAGGAAGCCAGAAAGCATGAATGGATAAAAGAGTAGTTGGATGGAATGATGGATGGAAGTAAGAAAGGGTGAAATGATGGATGGATGAATGGATGGATAGATGGTTAAACGGACGGGGGGGGGTGTGAAAAGATGGAAGAATGCAAGGGAAGATAGGAGGAAGAAGGGGAGCATGGTTGAGTACATGGGTCAATGCTTAGCTGTGATTCATGGATAGGTGTAACAGTTTTTGTGCCACTTGAGCTGGTCAGCCTTCTTACAGGCATTCTGGGACTCCATGGTGGTCACTGAGGTTGGTCCTGGCCTGGTACATTGATGCTGCACAGTTTTACATTTTGACCTTAGACAATAAACTAATCATCTATTTGTGGTTGTTAAGAAAAACTAGAATACTGAAGGTCAGCCCATTCAATATGTTCAAGGGAGTGTTGGAGGAAACGGGGCTCAGAGCGCTTGGGCAGCCTGCCTCGGTCAGAGCCAGTTCCTGCGATATCTGACTGGAAGTCAGCCCTTCCAGCCCTCTCCAAAGCTCTGCATTCTCCTCTTTGATTTGCTTAAAGTTTCTCCCTGGAGGCTCATTCTGAGCAGGCCCTGCCTGTCCACTAACCTGGGAGAGATTTTTTTCATGGAACAGATGAGAAAAGGAAATGATCTCAACCTGGGGTTGAGACTGGGGAGGCCTGAGTCAGGCAGCTGCTTTTCCACTCTAAACGTGACCCTGGGCACATTCCTAAGTGGCAGGAAGAGGATCTGGTCTGGTGCCAGCTTCCTGGCACCTTGCCAGGGCCACGACATAGGAAAGGTTTGGGGAGCAGCAGAGAACAGTTTGGGTGCCCAGAAAACCCTCATGAGAGGTGGGCTGAGAGGTCAGAGTTCCCCTCATTGAACACAGGGCAGGGCCTGAGCGTGGTGGCATCCGTGGACCCTTTGGCCCTGCCACACCCACCTGCTGTGGTCATGGTCAAGGCTGAACCTCTACCTGTATCCTCAGCCTTGTTCCCCCTGGTAGCACTCACCACTCTGTTTCTGAGCTCTTCACCCACAGATTTTATTAATGAGGCTTCCAGAAGACCTCTGGACACCTGTGGTACCCATACATGATCCTTTATCCCTGCATCACAGTGTAGGCAGCAGTGACCCAGGGGAACAGTGCCTGCCTGGGAAGCCATTTGCTTCTTTCTCCGGTCTCCTTCCATGCAAACCCCCTCTGGGACACCTGGTAGTCACTCCCTTCAGACTCCCACCTTCACCCTCTCATGGAGACCTCACAGCCCCTTGAAGGGAGGGCTTGAGGTTTCTGCTATGCAGACATTGACCTGGAACCTAGCGTCGGAGGTCAAGTGAGGTCACGTAGTTTAGTTGGCAAGGGGTGCAGATTCTGACAGGTGCTATCAATAAAAGGCAAAGACTTCACTTTTTAAGTCTCTCTAATTTTGTAAGTTCTGTTGCGTGTTTGTTTTCTTTAGGGCAACTGGAGGACAAAGCATGTATTTTTGAACCAGCGATGTTTTTAGTGTTTTCTTTTTCTCCCTTTCTTCCTGGGAAACAATTCAGGACTTTCTTTTCATGCTTCATGACCATAGTGACTGAAAAAAAAAAAACCCTCTGCTTTGGAAAATCCAGAGAGAGTCCAAGTTTCCTAGGGAGGCCGGCCGGGCTGGTGGGGTGTGGGCTTTCTTGCTTTCTTTGGTGCAGATGCGGTTGGTCTATCCTGCTGGTCAGCCTCAAACACTCAGCCCTTTGTGGGCCTCGTGCGCGCTGTGGTTTTTAATGTTGTTGTGTTTCAGAGTTAAGAATCTGTGGTTTTTAATTGCACCTCGGGATACCTACCACCTGGCTCTGTTTCCAACCACCGCACCCCCTTACAGGCTGAGCGGAGGGACCCAAGGTAAAGTCTGAGGCTCTGTCATGCTGATAATTCATGAAAAAACATGCAGAAATCTGTATTTATTCAACCAGAGATGTCCTAGAAACCTTTGCAGAGAATTAGATAGGAATTCTAATTTTAAAATATATGTTTGGGTAGATGAATATTAGAATTGGGCAAATATATAGCAAGAGTATGAGAAAACTGTGCTTTGGGATGTTCTTTACCACCTATGAGCCCTCCCTCCTCATGGGCTCCCTTGCCTCTACTCTTGACCCTTACAGTCTTTGTTCAGCATTGCAGCCAGGGCAAAACTTAAGGCACACACATTTAGGATGGGGTCAGAAAACCTTGTCAAGGGCCAGATAATAAATATTTAAACTTTGTGGGCTATACAGTCTCTGGGGTGGCAACACAACTCTGCACAAAGCAGCTGTAGGCAATAGTAAACAAGGAGGCATGGCTGTGTTCTAATAAAACTTTATTTACAGAAAGAGGCTGAGGGCCTGATTTGGCCCTTGGGCTATATTTTACCAATCCCTTTTTAGAAAAAGGACAGACACAAACGACCGGTATGGTGAGGAGGTTGAGGTTGAGGATTAGTGGGAGAACTGCATGGGGATTGGTGTGGAGAAGACTCAGAGAGTTTGACACATCCTTTAAAAGATCAAGGGATGGGAGAGAGACCCACTCAGTGGTCCCAGAGGCAGGCCATAATGAGGGAGAGCTACTGGAGGTTTATTTTCATTCATGACAAGACAAACCCCATAAACAACAAAGGGGTGAGTTTCCTGTCATTAAGGGCATGCAAGCAAAGGCTGGGGCATGGGAGAATTGGGCTGGGTGTTCTTTAATGTCCCGTCTTGCTCTTGGAGTCAGAGGTCCTCTGCTTCTGCTCAAAACTCTCCATGGCCCCTGTTTTGCTCAGAGCAGAAGCCAAATCTTGCCTCCCAATCCTCTCCATGTCTCTCCACTCCTGCCTTGCTGACTTCCGGGCTGCTTCTTGGGCCCCAGAAACACAACCACCAAAGGTCTACTCTGGCTGATCTCTTTCCTGGAATTCCACACAGACTGTCCTATGGCCAACATTCATATGGCCACCTGACATGTATGTCCCCACCTGTCCCCACACAGCCTAGTTCTCTACCCTATGTTACTGTTCCCCTTAGCACTTACCTCCCCCATTCATTCGGCTCACTTATTTTAGTTGACCAATCTGGCTGTGTTCTCCAACTAGAATGTCAGCACCATGATGCAGGGACTATTGTCTCTGGGTCTCTATTGGTTCAGAGTGGCCACTCGTGAATAGTTACTGAAGACAGCAGTTGTATTTTTCAAAGAGGCCACCCGCCCCCTACCCCACTTGCTCTTCATACAATGTGATTGTGACACTCGCTTCTTTGGGGGGGGGGGCTCTGCTCTCTCCCCTTGAAACTGGGCAGGCCTGTGACTATGTCTATGTGACTTCAGAGGTTGGGTCAGAAACACAACAGAGCTTTGCCCAGTTCTCCTGGGATGTCCACCCTTGGAACCCAACCACATGGTGTGAGGAAGTCCAAGCCACTTAGAGGTCAAGTGCAGATGCTCCAGTCAGTGGTGTCTCCTGAGGTTCCAGCTGACAGGCTGCCTCGACCATTGGACATGGGGGTGCAGAATTCGTCAGAATGGCTCCAGCCCTAGCCGCCGTAAGTGCATGAGAGGCTCCAGGTGAGGACTGGTCACAACCCCCAGAACTGTGGGCTATAGTAATAAAAATTATCTTTTTGAGAGAGAGGGCATGCACACACGCGAGAGAAGCAGGGTTCGCCCAAAGTGGGCCCCCTCCTTTTTTTTTCACCCGAAGCAGGGCTCAAGCTTACCCGATGAGGGGCTTGAACTCATGAACCAAGAGAGCATGACCTGAGCCAAAGTCAGATGCTTAACCGACTGAGCCACCCAGGTGCCTCTAAAATGTTGTTGGTTTAAGTCCCTAAGTGTTGGGGGTGATCTGTTATCTACAGAACATTTGTGATGACACGCTGATGTGTTGTTATTTGTAACTCCCATGTTCCCCACCCCAGTGTTCGGGGACCCCACTTGACACTGACCCCTTGCCGGAAACCAGCCCCTCTGAGTGGGTCCTGCTGTTTTGGCACATTTTCCTGGGCACTGCCTACCTCGTGTGCTCTCTGGAAGCCCGTTCTGGGGCAGTGGGTGGGGTATGCCCTCTTCTTTGGAGTCTGCTGAGACACCTCCTGGGCCTGGCTCTCTGCTGGGCTCTCCAGGACCAGGAGGCCTGGGGACACAGCTCTCCTCAGGCTGTTCCCCCTCCCTAGGTTGGCCAGAAAGATGCCCCTGCATTGAAGCTGAGGGCTCCTCAGTTATTGTCCTTGACACTGGTGTCCCAGGAGCTGTGCACCTCTCTGGGTGCCTGCCTTCGCCATCAGCAGGTGGGAAATCAAGGCCCAGCTTGCTTACAACTCCCAGCTGCCTTCAGGGGACCTGTTACCAAGACCACTTCAGACCCTGCAGCTAAAACTGAGTCTAGGAAGAGGAGACACTCCTCTGTCCCCCTTGCCCCTTTCCTACCCACCCCGAGACACTCCCTTTTCATGGATGTTCTTCCCAAGATCATTGGCAGCACCCATTCCATTCAGATTTCACCTGGGGAAACACCCCCAGTGTCCATCCAGGATGTGGTTCAGCCTTGCGGTCCCAGCAAGTGATCCCCAGAGAGCCCTGCACTGGTATTTTCCTGAAAGTCTGTTCAACTCATGAGCACAGGGCTCCACTTCTGTTCTTCTCCCAGCATCCTCTGGTTCCCCTGCACCTGCCCTCGGTAGGAGAGATGTTGAAGGTGCTGAGGGTCCGGGCAGGGCTGGGGCTAAGAGCATGGGCTCTGGAATAAACCAGACCCAGGTTTTCATCTGCTTTGTGACCTTGGCCAAGTCACTGACCCTCTGTGATCTCTGAAAGGGGTAAGTAGTTTTTCTGGCGCTACCGTAAAGATAGAGCTTGGCACGTTGTAGGCTTGCAAATACACGGTAGTTGTCACTATTGGCATGTGCCTTGCTAAGGTCATGCAGCGACTCAAGGCATGTGTAGCCCTGTGTCCCCATCTCCTGCGCTTTACCTGGCCGACGGTCCCTTGCCCCACATCATGCTTGAAGATGACACCCCCGTGTCCGGGGGCTTGGCGGTCTCTTCACTGAACTGACCTCTGGGGTGACAGCCCCAGGCTGTCCCTTGGGGCCACGAACCAGCTCCCCATGGGACTTCCTTCCTGGGCCGGCAGCTCTCCCCTTTCTTCTTGTTCCCCCCAGACAAAACAGAAAGGTTCCAGGAAAGGAGGACATGTCACAATGTGGCTTTGACTCGGGGTCAGATGGATCAAGGCTGAAAGCAGCTGAAAGCAGACGAACCCGCAGAGGGCTTGGGGGATGCACCTCTGCCCCTTACCAGCTGTGTGACCTTGGGCAAGTCTCTTTAACCTCTTGAGCCTCAGTTTTGTCATCTCTGAAATGCGCATAGTAGTACCAGCCCGGGGCACTGGGTGCTTCTGCCTGGCTCTGGGGCTGAATGAAGGCACTTCTCCGAGGCCCCCTCGAAGCTGGTCTCTCTCTTCTCTGGGACCATAGTCCCTTTTCCTCCCCCACCAAAGAAGTCCCCTGGTGATGTGTTTGCTTGCCCTTCACCTTTAAGTGCCTTGAGGCCTGGAACCCTCCTACTGTGTTCCTGGTTAGTGGCTCCATGCCCAGCACAGGGCCAGGAGAACCAATCTGTGTCAAAGGAGCAGGTGCTGACTGATTTGTGACCTCACAGCTCCAGCCAGGACTTCGAGTCCAGAAGAAAAAGGCCGCAGTCAGTGCCCCAGGAGCAGGCACAGGGGCAGGCCAAGCCTGGGTGCTCTTGGCCCACCTGGCTTTTGGAGAATTCCTAGACAGTGGCCCAGGGGCCAGCCCAGCCCAGCCCACTGCAGGTGGCACTAACTCCGAGGATGACTAACTGCTCCACTTCCAGACCCCAGGAGCCCCAGAAGTCCCTCAGCTGTAGAAACGTCTCGACTCCACAGGCTGGAGCTGTCTTACTTTCCCCAATTGTTTCATCTTGTGGCCTTTGTCGTTGTTGTCATCTGATAGGCTTACGTAACGGTTATGATACACGAGGGCTATTCTCAGTGCTCAAAACACGTGAAGTCACCTACCCTGCTAACTCTGGAACCCGGGTACTACTAATTAGCCTGGGGCCCAGAGAGGTTGGGTAACGTGCTAATGGGGAGCATGGGGCTCTGCTTTCTGAGAGCAGCAGCTGAGAACAAGGCACAAGATTGTTCTAGGCCATCTCCAGGCACAACCCTCACTCAGGTCCCCCCATGCCACCTGTGGCCTTGGGAGCTTCTGTTTCTTCATTTGTAAGTGGGGACAATAATATCCAGCAGTTGGAGGCAGGAAGGAGCTCAGTACTCAGAATCTGGCCTTCTTTCCTTCTTACCTGTCCTCAGGTGGAGGTTGGTTCAAAGGTCCCCAATGATACAATTCTTTTTTTCTTTAATTTTTAATAGTTTATTTATTTTTGAGACAAAAGAGACAGAGCATGAACAGGGGAGGGTGAGAGAGGGAAACACAGAATCTGAAATAGGCTCCGGGCTCTGAGCCATCAGCACAGAGCCTGACCCGGGGCTCGAACCCACGAACCATGAGATCATGACCTGAGCCGAAGTTGGATGCTTAAGTGACTGAGCCATGCAATTCTGCTGGAAAAGCTTTCTGGGGTGGAAGGAGTTAAGAGCAAGGCCAGGGAGGAGCCCTCGACTTGAGGGCTGGCTACACTGGGGGGCAGCCCCAGAGTGTGACATCTTCGGGGGGTGGTGGGGGCAGGGGGGCATGTGCCCCAGCTCTTTCCCTGCAAGGCCTTCCCTTTGGAACCCCCAGGGCCTGGCCCTGAGCCGTAGGCTGGTTGCCAGGACGGGTGACCTGGGTCAGAAGGCCTCCCCAGGATGACCCACCCCTACCTTTGAGGAAATCCACTCTGAATCCCCAAATGATTCCCTGCATGAGTGTCCTGCTGACCAAGGTACACAGGACCTTTGTTTGTGGAGCCCGGGGGTGTGGGCAGAAGGGGAGGCTGGCTGGGGCCAGGAGGAGCACCTGATCTGGCAGAGGCCCACCGGGCACTGGCCCAGTAGTCACGGGTATCCCTGGAAATCAGTTTCCGGGTCTTCTGTGTGAGCCGAAGCCTAACAGAGTCCCTAACAGGGACCTCGGGGCAGAGACGCAGAACCCAGAGCACATTTGGCCCTCCCCTGGAGGAAGGGAGCCAGGGAAGGTGGCCCTGGCTGAAGGTCACACAGGAGCCCTGGCTACTGGCCACCTTGGGCAGGGCCTGTCACAGGAGGCCTCTCATGCACTGAGGGCTTCAAAGTAGTCCTTTGACATTCTCAGCAAAAGAGGTGACAGCCTTAGGCTTGACTGACATATCCACAGGATTAGAGGAAGCTCATTTTATGGCCACCAAGTTCCCTATCTGGACGCACCTCCCTTGGCTCCGAAGCAGGTTTATGCAGTAAAGAAATCCTCCAGCTAGCTTGCAGCTACTGCTATGATATCAGCCTGGGAGGTGGCTTTAATGATGATTATTAATTAATTGCAAGCATTCAAAACAAGACCATGATTAAAAAAAATTTGTTAAGCCTTTATTTATTATTGAGAAACAGAGAGAGACAGAGCATGAGCATGGGAGGGGCAGAGAGAGGGGAGACACAGAATCTGAAAAAGGCTCCAGGCTCTGAGCTGTCAGCACAGAGCCCAATGTAGGGCTCGAACCCATGGGCCACGAGATCATAGCCTGAACTGAAGCCAGACGCTCAACAGACTGAGCTCCCCAGGTGCCCCCGACCATGATTTTTTTTTTAACCGTCTCTTGATATGTCTTGGTTTGATAAGACTTTAAGACCCTCAAGAAAGACTTGGTGTGGGCTGTTCTCCACCTCCATGAGCCTGGGCCTGGGGACCTCTGGGGCAGCCACCCCACCCCCACCAAAGCCACTGCTTACTCTGGGGATGGAGGGAAGGTGGTGAGGAGTCACATCTGAGCCAAGTCTAAGTGCTGATGACCAGTGTGTGAGACAGGTGGAGATCTCCCAGATCGGCTCCTTGCAGAAGACAAGGCTCTGGGCTGCCAGGTGGACCTCGCCGGCCCCTCCTCTGTGACATTGGGCCAGAGACCCCTAACGCCCTCATCCCCATTCCCGCCTGGGGCCTCAGTGTCTCCAGCTGAGCCTCAGCAAGCTGAGCTGAGTGACCTCTCTGGTGTCCTCCAGCCCTGACCCAGCGTGGCGAAGACACCCCAGCCCAGCCCTGGGGAAGCCCCTCCAAGGTGGCTTCTGCACCTCGAGCAGTCCAGGACTGGAGCAGCCTCAGGAAGGAAAGAAAATGCTCTTTAAGTTGTCATAACAGAGCGGGCCTCCAGGCACCTCCTGTTTACCGAGGCTGAGTAAATACAGCCAGGCCCTTAGCAACAGGCACAAAGGGGCCCTTGTGCCACCGGCTCGCCCTCCCTCTGCTCTGCCCCTGAGCTCAGCCCCAGCTGGGAGCACTGTGGGAGGCAGGGTGGCCCGGTCTGGGGCCGCCTGGTGGGTGACAGGGGTGGGTGCAAGACCTGCCGTGTGGGGACCCGGGGGTGCGTCAGGGAGCCAGGTCCTCACGGGCCCCTGTCTTCTGCCCAATTTTCACATGGCTTGTCGGTCAGAGATGGAACAGGTAAGCTGTAAACAGAGGAAGCAGCGTATACAATGTCAGTCTTTTTTTTTAATGTTTATTCGTTTTTGACAAAGAGAGAAATAGAGTGCAAGCAGGGGAAGGATAGAGAGAGAGGGAGACACAGAATCCAAAGCAGGTTCCAGGCTCTGAGCTGTCAGCACAGAGCCTGACATGGGGATTGAACCCACAAACTGTGAGATCATGACAGGCTCCCCTTAATGTCAGTCTTAACTGTGAAGCTTTAGGTGTGGTTTGGAGCCACGTTGAGCCTCAGTTTCCTTGTTCGTGACCAGGGACTAATATACCCCACCTGCCTCACCTGGCCACCTGGGCATCAAATGAGATGGGAGTTCATTCTCTAAAATGGACCCCTTGCAGAAGGAATGGGTGTCAACTCAGGCTGAGGGGCAGAGCAGGTGTTAAGAGTTGATGAGGGGCACCTGGGTGGCTCAGTCGGTTAAGCCTCCAACTTCGGCTCAGGTCAGATCTCACGTTCGTGGGTTCGAGCCCCACGTCAGGCTCTGTGCTGACAGCTCAGAGCCTGGAGCCTGCTTCCAGTTCTGTGTCTCCTTCTCTCTCTGCCCCTCCCCCTCTCATGCTCTGTCTCTCTCTGTATCAAAAATAAATAAAACATGAAAAAAATTAAAAAAAAAAAGTTGATGATAAGTGGGTTGTGCCCTTATCGAGTGCCAAGAGCTCTCCGACCCCGTTGAAGGATGAAAAGTCCCGCTGTTGGAAGCCTGCTCTGTGCCGGGTGCCGGGGGTGGGGAGGTGAGGCCAGAACACTCTCTCCCCATCAGCTCTCCTGTCTGAATGGGGATTAGGCAGGTAATGACAAAGGGCTGATTTCTGTAGTAGGTAAAGTGCTGCTGCCACTAGCCAGGAAAAGGATGAACGGGGGCACCTGAGTGGCTCCGTCAGATGAGCGTCCAACTTTGGCTCAGATCATAATTTCGCAGGTCTGTGAGTTCGAGCCCCATGTCGGGCTTTCTGCCACAGCTCAGAGTCTGGAGCCTGCTTCCAATTCTGCATCTCCCTCTCTCTTCGCCCCTCCACCACCTGTGCTCTCTCTCTCTCTCTCTCTCTCTCTCTCTCTCTCAAAAACTAAAAAAAAATTAAAAATTAAAAAAATATAAAAGGATGAATGGCCTGGTTGAAAAATGAGGAAAAGGTGTGGAAAAATAATTCATAAAAGACTGGCTGATAAACGCGGTGGGGGGAATCAACTTTACTAGTAACAAAAATGAAAATAAAAGCAACAATGAGATCCTCCCCCCCAGTAGATTCTCAAAAGATTAGAAATGTTTCTTGGGGCGCCTGAGTGGCTCAGTCGATTAAGAGTCTGACTTCGCGGACACCTGGGTGGCTCAGTTGGTTAAGCGTCCGACTTTGGCTCAGGTCATGATCTCACAGTCTGTGGGTTCGAGCCCTGCGTTGGGCTCGGTGCTGACAGCTCAGAGCCTGGAGCCTGCTCGGATTCTGTGTCTCCCTCTTTCTCTGCCCCTCCCTTGCTCACTCTCTGCTCTCAAAATAAAATAAAGACATTAAAAAAAAAAAAAGAGTCTGCCTTCGTCAGGTCACGATCTCACCATTTGTGAGTTCCAGCCCCCCACGGGGCTCTCTGCTGTCACTGCAGAGCCTGCTTGGGATCCTCCATCTCCCTCTCTTTCTGCCCCTCTCCTGCCTCGCACATGTGCATGCTCTCTCTCTTTCTCTCTCAAAAAAAAGTAAACATTTAAAAAGTTTAAAGCAATGTTTCTCTTAGTATGAGCAGGATTGTGGGGAAATAGCCTTCATATACTAACGATCTGCCAAGGACTAACTCTGGACCACTGACACAAACTTCCTCATGCCTCACCTTCCCCATCTGTAAAATGGGCTAGAGAAGCATCCACCTGGCAGGTTTGTGAGGGGATTAAATAAGTCATGAGGTATAAAGTTCTTAGGGAAGGACCAGGCAAGAAAAAGTGCTTAATACAAAGAAGTTACTATTTATTTGTATTATGACTGTTGGTTCAAGGTATAAATTGGTCCACTCTTTCTAAAGGCCATCTTGGAAACGTGTCTGAGTTTTAAAGGTGACTACTAATTGCTGCTCTAAGAAAATAATCAGACAAGTGAGCAAAGACCTGTATATAAGGATATTCATCAGAGGACTGTTTGTGAAAACAAAAAATTGGAAGTAATCTAAATGTCCATTAATAGGGAACAGAATAGTTCAATTATAATCCACCTCGTCAGTGGAATACTGCCGAGCAATTAGATCAGATAGGGTAGACATGTTTGTATTGACATGGAAAGTTCTACATGTCACATTGACGGATAAAAAAAGCAGGTCAGGTGACATGTGATACAAAGCGATCCCATTTCTATACAAGTGTGAACACAGGTTTACACCGGAGGATGTGTGAGGACATTCGTCAGCATGCTAGAGGCGTCTTCCCGGAAGGTGGCTTTTATTTTCTTCTTTACACCTTTTTGTATTCCTTAAAAAATTTTCTTAATGTTTATTTTTAAGAGAGCGTGCAAGCAAGGGAGGGGCAGAGAGAGAGGGAGACACAGAATCCGGAGCAGGCTCCAGGCTCTGAGCTGTCAGCACAGAGCCCGACACGGGGCTTGAACTCATGAACCATGGGATCATGACCTGAGCTGAAGTTGGGTGCTTAACTGACTGAGCCACCCAGGCGCACTCCCCCTTTTTGTATTCTTTAAATTAAAATGCACATAAACATGTATAGAGTTGTTTTTTAAATTTATTAAGGCTAGTTATGGTTGATTAAAGCTATTTTTGTTGTTGTTTTAAGTTCAAAGGCAGTAAGTGCTACATGGAAACGTGGCCTTACTCTGTCTGGAAATGGCCCAGTGCCATTGACTTAAATGGGGATTCGCTGTGCGGACAGGAAAGGTGTGGTCAGCTCCTAGGCGGGGAGGGGGAGGCTCCATTTAGAGTGGACACAGAGGACAGGGAAGGCCACAAGGTCGGTGCAGGAGGACACTGTGTGTGGTCAGGACTCTGGCGGAGACCGGGCAAGGAAGAATGAGGAGCAGTACTTAGAAAAGGAGACGGAGGCCAGGTCGCAGTGACTGGAAGGCCCGATGCAGGGTGTGGCTTTTACTCAGAAGCGGGAGGGCGCTGGGGCGAGGCAGGGGCCCTGACCTGGTGCCTCTGCTTTCTTTTGGTTTCTTGCACTGGGGTCTCACTGCTCAGGCAGGAAAGCCTTGGAACCGAGGGGACAAGCCTGAGGAGGGAGGCGGACCCTCACACGAGCAACTTCTTCCCGCTGCAGCCCCCCGGGACCGTGGCCATGACCAAGTCTCTCCCAGTCCAGTAGAGTCTGGGCCTTCCTGTGACGCACGATGACTGTTGGACCCCTTGTACCTTCTGGGACTTGGTGAGCCTGAGGAAGGGGCTAGAAGCCTGTGGTCAGCTCCCCAGAGCCTGACAAGGACCACGTGCCACTCCCCAGAGCCATCTGACGGCAGCTATGTTAGTAATCACAGGGTTGAACAATTGTGACAGATCCCATGCTCTTGTCCCCGTGCTCTGGCCTCTTCCCTAGTTGGCCAAAGATGCGCTATTGACATTTTAGGGCTAAGATAATTCTATGTGGTGGAGCTTGTCCTGTGCACTGAAGGGTTTAACGGTGCCCTTGCCCTCTACCCACTTCTGTGAGTAGCACCCCGGCCATAGCTAGTGACCCAAATGCCCTCCACCTCCCCTGGGTTTCCCCAGTTGGGAACCAGAGCTTCCCAGTGACCCTGCGTGCTGTCAGCCCCTCTCCAGGACTGACCAGGTCTCCCTGGCCCCAGCCCAGTCTGTGCTTTAGCAGAAGCTCGTGATGACCGAATGGGAGCTCCAGCCCTGCCTTACCTGGACCCTCTCCTGCCCCCCCCTCCACCGCCTCTCCTTGAGGGGAGAGGGAACAGCCGAGAGAAGCACACCCCGTCCCTGCCCCTGCACGGGCCTGCCTGGCCCAGGGCGCTGACAGCCTCCCGCCTCTCCCAGCTCTGGTCTGCAAGCCGCCATGATGGAAAGAACCAATCCTTTGAGTGAAAGAAACTTCAGGAACCCTTTCAGAGGACTGCCCCTCGCCCCACCCCCACACAGGGGAGGCCAGTTGCTGACATGCGGGGACTCCTCCTTGGAGCGCTGCTGACGCATCCTTCAGGCCCAGCCTTCCCTTGCACCGGCCGCCTCAGAGGGAAGGGCCATCGAGAGAGATAGCACCACGTCCTTTCCACCCCAGAGCACCTAGGGGAAGCTAAATTCTCAGAATGGTGGCTGGAAGGCTGGGAGGGTGCCGCAGATGAAGGATGGCTTCTTGTTGCGCAGGGGGGAGACAGCCAGGAGGGGACCTGGGCCATGCTGTGAAGCATGTGTCCCCCAGGGGGCTCCAGGGGCTCCAGTGGCAAACAACCCGCCTGGATCTTTGTTTCCATCTGAGACTCTGACCTGGAAGGATTCTGTCACAGAGCTGCAGGGCCAAACATAAAGGAAGAAGCCATTGTGTTAGGCAGGTGGCCCACAGGCACTGAACGCCTTGAAGGAAGGGAGCCCATGACAGCTGCCAAGGGGCTGGCCAGAGAGGGAGCCGAGAGCATTTGCAGGTTCAGGGCCCCCAGACGTGGTGCATCTGGTGACACAGGTCTTGTCCCAGGAAGGGCTTCTTCCCAGAACCCACGGGCTGGACCAGAGCCCACAGGGCGCACAGTGCATCTACAGAACTCTGGAAACCAGAACGGGGAAGTCTCCAAGAAAAGGCTGGTCACAGGTCCCCAGAGAGGAAAGGTTGGATCCTGACGACTAAGCCCCATTGTTGACGCTCAAACTTCTTTCTCCGAAGGGCAGACGTTCTAACTTGTGTTCCAGAAGGTGCCTGATAGGCATCCGCACCAACAAGCCATCTTCGTAAAGTGCTGTCACCTCAGGGCTTCTCAGCTCCAAGGGGTCCCTGGAGCCGGGGAGTGGGTGGAGAGGAGTCATGGCAAGGCCTCTGGGCTTCTAAACGACTTCCTGTTTTTCAAAGCTAAAGGGGATTCTGGGCGATGATGGCACACATCATCATCACACACAAGCGGGTGTCGTTTTGGAGAGGGCTGGGGAGGAGAGGGCCCCGCACAGGGATGCTGCCCCTGGATGCGATGTGGTAGGAAGAACAGAGGCTGCAGCACTCGATGCTCTGGGGACACAGGACATCATGACCAAGATTCTGGGGCCTGGGTGGGCACGTCCGGGTAAGTGACGCCTTGCTGCTTCCAGCAAGGTGGCGTCAGCAAACCTGTCTGTCCCTGGCTGGTCTGGCTACCTTTACGGGGGCATTGGAGGTCGGGGTCCCGTTCCCTCCCCACAAAGAGTTCAAACTCTGTGCTTCTGTGGCTTCTGTCTTCACATTGCCCCCTGGAGGAGGGATGGAGGATGGAGCTCATGGCCAAAGGGGAACAGACACCAGGCCTTTTAGCTGGCCCTTCCCCTCGGGGTCAGAATCCTAATTTGGTTCCAAACCACAGAGAGTGCCAGGGCCCAGGGGATGGATCTTGTCTCACCGATGGTCCTGTGGTTTTTTGCCAGATTCTCTCTTTCCCGGCCTCCCTTGCAGCTCTAGGTGGCCAGTGACCCAGTTCCAGGTGATGAAATATAAGGGAAAGTGTGTGGGGAGGGAGTGAGGGTGGCATCTGAGAGAGCTTTTGTTTCTTCATAAAAAGGGACAGGTATGAAAGAAGAGTTCTCTGAAGCTGCCTTTCCTCTCCTTTCATGCTGGGATTCGGACATGATGTCCAGAGCTGTGGCAGCCATCTCATAACTATGTGGCACCGTGTTAACACTGAGGATGACGGGCAGAGAGGTAGAAAGAACCTGGGTCCCTGACGACCCTCACTAAGCTGCTGAACCGCCCAGAAGTCCCCTATGCCCAAGGTTTTGGCTAAATAAGCAATTACTGCACTTGTGAGTTAGCTAGATTCTGATACTTGTAACCAAACATGTTAAGGAGGCAGTGAGGTGTGACTTCCTCCATGTGAGCCCATGTAAAGGACCTAGCACAGTGGCCACTATCACCGCCGTGCGTATGCGCTTATGCACATGGACCTGTGTGAATGGATGGTGTGTGACTCAAGCATATGTACATGTGATCTCTGGGGTCAGAATGTAGTTCAAGTCCAGGTCCTCCAACTTGGCCTGGGTCTTTAGGGCTCTCCCTACCCTAGCAGAGGTGCGGCTTCCTTAACTACGTGGGGGACAGTAACGATCACTGGCTAAGTTGGCAATTACTGTGTCAAGTCTCGAGATAACCCAGAGGTAGGGCAAGAGTCCTGGCTCCACCCAGCAGATGGGGAAACTGAGGCATGGCTTCAGTGATATGCCAGAGTCAGGAGCCAAGCTGTGGCGAAGCTGGGGCCGGACCCAGATTTCCTGCTCTCTTGTGTGGCCTTGCACAGGGCTCTGGGCGTTGGAGGGCTGCATGTGTGCAGGTGAACCAGGTGCATATGTAGGGATGTGTGTGTTTGCACACAGGGTGTATGTGCAGGGTGCGTGAGCGTGCAGTCACGCAGGCCAGTCACATGAGCTCTCCCAGACGCCTGAGGCTCCAGCAAGGATGCCCCTGTGCGACAGTCAGCTCCCTCCAGCTCCCTCGGGCTCCCTGGGGCCCTGGGGCCTCCCGATCCCTTCTCCAAAACAACTTCATCATCAGCATGGGCAACAGCTCCCCAGGGATGGGCCACCTCCCTCCTGTTTACCGCCTGCAAGGGCCTCACCCTGCGCGGCTGCCCCAGGCTGCCCCCGGCTGCCCCCGGCAAGTGCTCTCCAGGCCCCCAGACCTTCCCCTCCGATGTCTTCGAGGGCCAGCTTCACGGCAGCTTCTCCTGAGGAGAGCTTCCCTTTCTTTTGGTACCAAGACCCCCCAAACAAGAGGGCGCTTCCCAGCCTTCCCCAGCTGGGCAGCCTGGGGGACGGGGATGAGGACCTGTGTGGGGACAAAAGGAAGGCAAAGGAAGTCAGAAGCTCCTAGAGATGGTTCTCGGCTTCTCTCCCCTCCCGCATCCTCTCCCTTGTCCAAGTGGTCTTTCAGGTTGTCCTGAAGACAGAGGTCCACTGGGACCTCGGGCTCTAGCCCAGACGTTGCCCGGTCATGGCAAACTTGCTGGGAAACCCTCCTGCTCTCACCTGACCCTGAAAGGTGCCTTTCTCCTCCTCCCTGTTCTCTGTCCTCACCTCCTCTTCCGAATGGCTGGTGCAAGGAGAGACGCCAGCCCCTCAATCCCATCTTGAGCTCAGGGAAGTCCCACCCCTGGGCCCTCTGGCTCCTGAGCCACAGGCCTCACCTCTACGATTTACTCACCACAAACACACTGTCCTGTTGTCCTCCCCACCAGGGAGTCTTTGATCCAGCTTGGGCCCGGAGCCAGAAAGTCATTAAAAGAAAGTACAGCCAAGGAGAGGAAAAAATTGCTCTTCTGACGGGACAAAGCCAAACATTGTCACACTCCAGGGCCACTGGCCTCCTCCCAGGAACTTGGAAAGAACTTCTGGGGGGTGGGGGCCAGGGAAAGAGGCAGCAGAGGGGCGGCTATGGCCAGGGCTGGGGTGCAGAGCCCAGCTTCGTTCCTGTGGAGGCCTTGGGTGGGCACCCAGCCTCTTGGGGACGGCCACCTTGTGGGGTTGGGTGCCTTGGAGGCCCGGCACAGAGCAGGCCCCGGTGAGCAGGGCCTCCTGAGGTCCCACAGCTCAAAAAGTGTTGGGAGGGGGCAGTCACCATACATGTGACCAACTGAGGCTAGGTAGGGGTGAGCCACCTGACAGCACAGTTGGGACACCCTTGGCTGTTCCCACGTTCCCCATGGTCCCCATGTGGCCTAAGGAAGACAACACAGCAGTAAAGACAGCATCCCTCAGGAGCCTCACCTTCTCAGTCCCTGGCTGGAGAAACTGAGACCCAGGCCCGGCTCCGATGGGAGGGGGTGCCAGTACAAACCTGGCTCTCCTGGCGTCCTGCCTCCCTGAACGACGTAGTTGATGCTTACTGCATGCGTACCGCATGTGGGGCTAGTGCTCCGAGCCCTCAGTGTATGACCATTTTTGGGTTTTATAACCAACGGATACATTAGGTACCTGCCTGCCCTCCCATTTACAGACGAGCAAGCTGGGAGAGCAAGAGACAGACCCAAGGTCACATAGCTGACACTCCGAAGCTTCGGCCTTTGCAGCTGTCACCGGGCGTGTATTGGTCTGCTTGTGCTGCCATGACCAAGTCCCACAGACCAGGCTTAAACAGTAGACATTCGGAGACTCACAGTCTGGGGGCTTGAAGGCCGGTGTCGAGGTGTCCACAGAGCTGGCTTCTTCTGGAGCCTGGCCCCTCGGCTCGTAGCTGGCTGTCGCCTCCCTGTGTCCTCACGCGGTCAGCCCCCTGTGCGTGTCTGTGCCTTAATCTCCTTTTAAGGACATCAGAGCTCATGCGATCACCCCTTTAAAGACCCCGTGTTCAAATACAGTCATACTCAGGGGTACTGGGGGATAAAGATTTGAGTAATTTGGTGGTGGGAGTCACATTTCTGCCCTTTAACAGACATAATGTGAGTATGTTCTCACAGGTTTGTTATGTGGATTATTTGTTTATTTAAAAAATTTTTAAATGTTGATTTATTTTTGAGAGAGAGAGAGACAGAGTGTGAGCAAGGGAGGGGCCGAGAGAGGGAAACACAGAATCTGAAGACAGGCTCCAGGGACTGTCAGCACAGAGCCCGACGTGGGGCCTGAACCCACAAACTGTGAGATCATGACTGAGCTGAATTGGATGCTTAACCGACTGAGCCACCCAGGTGCCCCAAAGATTATTTACTTTTAAGTTTATTTATTTTGAGAGGGGAGAGTGAGTGGGGGAAGGGCAAGGGGGCAGAGAGAGAGAGAGAGAGAGAGAGAGAGAGAGAGAGAGAGAATCCCAAGCAGGATCTACGCTCTCCGCACAGAGTCTGACTTGAAGCTCGATCCCACGAAGCATGAAATCATGACCTGAGGCGAAACCAAAAGTCAGATGCTCAACTGACTGAGCCACCAGGCCCCCCTGTTGTGAGATTCTTAATCATAAAAGGTAGTTAGCAAGCCCGGACACTGCCACCTGTCCTGGGACCTACACACGTCGTAACGGTAACCCTCACAGCTCAGACGGTGCGACCTGGTGCCTGAGCTCTGAGGAAAAGGAGGGTGCTGAAGCCTGGTGCTGGCGCAGGTGGGCCCTCAGTCAGGATGTCGCTTTCCAGAGCCTGTCCTGTCCACTCAACCACAGGGAAGGACAATCATGCCAGGGCTCAGGGCCCATCCATCCCCTGGGCCCCGCTGGCTCCCCAGCCCAGCTTTAGAGGGAGGAGGGCAAGGTGATTGAAATGCTCTGCTTCCCAGATGGGGAAACTAAGGCACAGAGAAGCCATTCAGGGAACCCACAGCCACACCATAGCAAGGGGCTGAAATGCATCAGCGCTGGAGGTCCAGCCTCCAGAGAAGTGGCGTCCAGGGAGAGCTGAATTAGGAAGCCATTGCCTCTACGCATGCTCCTGGCAGCGAGGTGGACTCGGCCTGAGCTAGGGGAGTGCCCCTGTGTCCCCCGCCCATGGTCCGGCCTAAGGCCCCGCTCGGCCAAGCCTCCACTTCCTGAGCCGGCCTCCAGGACATGCTGGCTTGCCGAAACCCTTCCTAAAAAGGAATTGGGCTGTAGTGGCCCAGGCTATTTTTAGACAATTGTGTTGAAAAATCCCCAAAGTCCATGTAGCATTATGCACTTTTTTTCCTTCAGGAAGGAAAAAGAGAAGGAGTAAGTGGACTCCCCCTACCGCCCCCCCAACACTGGGAGGGGCCTCACATCTTCCCCTCCCTGGAAGGGCAGTGGCCAGGGCCCTGCAGCTGTCTAGGGGAGGGGCTCACACTGGCCCCCACCTCACCCTGGGCTCTAGGAGGGGGCAGTGCACATGGGATGTCCCCACATTATAGGCAAGAAGACCGAGGCCATGCTGTCCTTGGCCCCATGCTCCAGCTTCATATTTTAATTTTTAATTTTTATTTTAGTCTTTTAAAGTTTATTTATTTAAGTAATCTCTGCACCCAATGTGAGGCTTGAACTCACAACCCCAAGATCAAGAGTCACATGATTCAAAGATTGAGTCAGGATTTGCTTTTTTTAAATGTTTGTTTGTTTGTTTTTGAGACGAAGAGCTCAAGTGGGGGAGGGGTAGAGGGAGCCGGGGACAGAGGATCCTAAGTGGGCTCTGCTCTGATAGCAGAGATCCCGATGCGGGGCTCGAACTCACAAACAGCAAGATCATGACCTGAGCAAAAGTTAGATGCTCAGCCAAAGAGCTATGTGACATACGTATTCACCCATGAAGCCATCCCTACAACTGAGATCGTGAACATAGTCATCGTCCTCTAAAATTTCCTTCTCCTCTTTGTAACCCCTCCTATCCACCCCATCCCTGTCTCCACCTGCATCACTACCCACCCACCTGCCCCAGGCAACCACTGGCCTGATTTTTTTTTTAATTTGAGAGAGAGACACACAGAGAGGGAAGGAGTAGAGGAGACGGGCAGAGGGAGAGAGAATCTTAAGCAGGTTCCATGCTTAGCACAAAGCCAGACATGGGGCTCGATCCTGTGACCCTGGGATCATGACTTGAGCCGAAATCTAGAGTCTCATGACTCTGAGATCATGATCTGAGGCGAAATCAAGAGTCAGACGCTCAACTAACTGAGTCACCCAGGCACCCTGCTTTCTGTCACCATGGATGAGTTTGTATTTTCTGAAGTTTTCTGTAAATGGAATCCTACAGTATGGTCTCTTTGGCTTAACTCATCATCAGTATTCTGAAATCCATCCACGTGGCTGTACATCTCAACAGCTCCTTCCTTCTAATCGCCACCGGTACCCACATGGGCAATGGCATCACAACTTATTTACCCATTCATCGGCTGATGCACATTTGAGCTCTTTCCAGTTTGTGACTATTAAGAATAAAGCTGCCCTGGGCATTCATATACAAGGCTCCGTATGGAGAGATATTTCCCTTTCTTCAGATAAGTACCTGGGTGGGGAATCCCATGGTAATTCTGTGTTTAACTTTTTAAGAAACTGCCAGACTGCACGCACCATTTTGCAGTGCCGCCAGCAGGAGAGAAGGGCTCCAATTTCTCCACATACTTGCCAACACTTGGTGTTGTCTGTTTTTGATTATAGCCACCCCAGCAAGTGTGAAGTGATGTTTCACTGTGGATTTGATTTGCATTTCCCTTATGACTAATGACATTGGACATCTTTTCCTGTGTTTGTTGGCCCAGATCTTACTTAAAAACAACAACAACAACAACAACATGCTTTTAATTTTGGAATAATTTTAGCTCTACTGAAAAGTTGCAAAGGTAATACTGATACCCATAACCCCTCACTCCGTTTCCCCTAATAGTAATGCCTCTTGTGACCTGGTACATGTCACCCCCTGGTACATGTCACCTGGTACCTGGTACATGTCACCTGGTTATTCAGACCCGCCCTAACTTACCACACTAATGTCTCTTTCCTGTCCCAGGATCCCACCCCAGAACCCACACCACATTATATGTGGTCGTCCTGTCTCCATGACCTCCTCTGGTTTTCCTTGTTTGTCATCCTCTTGACAGTTTGGTCAGTTAGGTCAGATGTTTTGTAGAAAGTTCCTCCATCTGGGGTTTTTTGATGTTTTCTCAGGACGAAATTGGGGTTAAGGGTTTGAGGGAAGCAGACCGCAGAGGTGAGGTGCCTTCTCTTCCCATCCCAGTCTGCTGGGGATACATGCCATCTACATGACCTACTGCTGGTGACATTGACCTTGATCACGTGGCTCAGGCGGTATCTGCCGGGTTTCTCCACTGGGGTAGTACTATTTTCCCCTTTCCAGTCTCCACTCTGGATGGGAGCCTCTGAGCCCTGCCCATCCAAAGAGTGTTGGTTAAGATCCTGAAACCTCACTTTTACCTGAGAATCTTCTATGCCAGGCATTTCACACTGACGACAAAGGATCAGGGGTCAGTTAGTCAAGCCCTTTCTAGCCTTTTTTATAGATGAGGAAACTGAGGCCCAGAGAAGGAAGTGATTCACCTATGATCTCACTACAATCAGAAGGGAAAGGGGGCCGCCTGGGTGGCTCAGTCACTTAAGTGTCTGACTTCAACTCAGGTCATGATCTTGTAGCTCATGAGTTTGAGCCCTGCGTCAAGCTCTGTGCTGTCTGTGCAGACCCTGCTTCTGATCCTTTGTATCCTTCTTTCTCTGCCCCTCCTCTCATGCTCTCTCTCTTTCTCTCAAAAATAAATAAAAACAGATAAGAAGGAAAAGAACCTCAGGGCCCCGGACCAGGGCAGAGATCCAGAAGGACGTCCTGGCCCAGAGTAAATGCTCAGTGGGTATTTAGGAATAGACGAGGGGAGTATATGTTGAATGAACGGTAAGGGCTTTGTAGGTGATAAGGTTTCTCTGTGGACAACATAGACAGCCAGGCAGACACCTGCCACCTCTGAGTTCCCCGAACAAACTGGGGAAGCAAGCAGGAATGATGTTGAGGGGCGTGAGCCTCACACACCTCCCCGGCTGGCCCTAGAAGGGCTAGAGGCAGCCAGATTTGGGGTTTCCGCTGGCTACAGCTGACCCTCTGAGTGGCCAGTTAGGAACTAGAACCCCCATAGTGAGCAGACACTCTTACATCTCACAGGTGAGAGGGCCCAGTGTCAGGGCAGTTTATTAATACGTGTCAAGGGCATTAAAAATGCTGGGGCACCCGGGTGGCTCAGTCAGTTAAGCATCTGACTTTGGCTCAGGTCATGAGCTTATAGTTCGTAGTTGCTGACAGCTCAGAGCCTGAAGCCTGCTTCGGATTCTGTGTGTGTCTCTCTCTGCCCCTCCCCCACTCATGCTCTGTCTCTCAAGAATGAATAAACGTCAAAAAAAATTTAAAAAATGTTAATGGTTTTTGACCTGGTTTCTGCCGGGAGGCCAGTGGAATCGATTGATCCTGGAAAGTTGTGCTCCTTGGTGAGTCACTTAATCACTGTGTTTCAGTTTTCCCATCTACAAAATGGGGTTAATCACTGCATCTGCCTTTTGTATTGTTTTTAATTACTTTAATATACTTGAGCAAGGGCAGTGCAACTATAGTAATTTTGGTGTATACTGAGAGACGATTACTTCACTCCTAAAGACGTGCAAGCAGGAACACGCACTCCAGGGCTGGCTGATTAGCAGCTGAAAGACTAATCAGAAGAAGCCCATGGACTAAGAGGCAGCAATTACCTGCTCAGCTACTGGATCAGGTCCAGAGGGTTTGGGTGTGTGTGTGTGCTAATAGGTACAATGGATATGAAAAATGTTCTGTTTTGGGGGAGGGGGTGAAATTAGTGGTGCTAAAGTGTAGACTGACTAGCAGGACCGTATAGGCGCCTCTAACGTGCTCAGCACTCCAGGAGCAGCCGAGAACCAAAGATCCAATCTAGTTCTGTCTCCAGATTCCTTTGAAGGTTTTGATGCCTGATCTGACCAGAGGGAAGCCAAATTCTGAATCTTGCCTTCAGAATCCTGTTTTCTCTGCCTTTTCTTGGGAGTGCTTCTTGGTACTTGGGATGCTGGAGAGCTGGGACCCCTGCCCCAAACCGTGCACCTGCTTTGATATCCGCTTGCCGATAGCCTGATCTGCCTGTGTTTCGCACCCACTGGTGCTCAGCTACAAGGTGAGCTTACGGGCCGGGAGCCTGCCGCCCGCCCTGCCAACACCGGCCTCCACACAGTCCCACCAGTGATTCAAAACGACCAGCTGGCTCCAGTCAGTTTACAGACCACCTCACAGAATTGCGCGGGTTGAATGGAGTCATCCACGCATCACCCAATCGTGGCTGGCTTCACCTTCTCAAGAAGGCTTCATTCCTCATCTGTACCAGTATCTGTCATAACAGTATCCACCTCACGGGGTATTGGAGGAGTTCATCCAAGGACGATGCTTAGATCGGTGCCTGGTGCATAGGACAGGCTCAGGAAATGTGGGCTGGCCTTCATCATTCCACGTGGTGTGATATGACCATGCGAGGCAATGGCTGACAACAGTGGACAGGTGGAATGATTTACAGTGTGGCTCTGTGTGATGGAGGTATATGCTGTCTTTAAACTGTCTACCGAGTTCGATGACAAGGGAACGTTAAGTGAAGAGGTTTGTAAGTATTACATGTAATTTCCAGTTCATCAAAAAAATACCCTCATAGGAAAATTCTGGAAGGCAAGTGGGCAAAATGGTTAGAATACAAACACTAGATGGTGAAATTAAATTTTTTAAAATGTTTTTATTTTATTTTTGAGAGAGAGAGAGACAGAGCACTAGTGGGGGAGGGGCAGAGAGAGAGGGAGACACAGAATCTGAAGCAGGCTCCAGGCTCTGAGCTGTCAGCATAGAGCCTGACGCGGAGCTCAAACTCACGGACTGTGAAATCATGACCTGAGCCGAAGTCATATGCGTAACCAACCGAGCCACCCAGGTGCCCCTAGATGGTGAAATTTAATGACCTTAGTCTTTGTATTTCTCAGACTGGTCACAGTGGGTGTGGTCATCAGAATAATGGCCTCCAAAAATGTCCACCTCCTAATCCTTGGAGCCAGTGAAGATGTTACCTTACATGGCAAAAGGGACTTTGCAGATGGGATTACATCAAGGATCTCGATTTGAGGAGATTAGCCTGGATGATTCAGGTGGGTCCAAAGCAGTCACAGGTTCTAACACATGAAAGGAGGCAAAAGTCGGGGTTGGAGAAGGAGATGTGACAAAGAAGATCACAGGTCACAGTGACTCACTGCTGGCTTTGAAGACAGAAGGAGACCGCAAACCACTGAACGTAGCCTGCCTCTAGAAACTGGAAAAGGCAAGGAGCAGATTCTCTGCCAGAGCCATCAGAAGGAACGCAGCCTTACTGATACATGGATTTCTGCCTGTGAGACCTATTTCAGACTTCTGATTTCTAGAACTCTAAGCTAATAAGTGTGTTGTTTTAAGTCACTAAGTTTGTGGCAGTTTGCTACAGCAGCAATAGGAAATTAATAGAGGGGGTATGTATTTTACAATTATAAAAGAAAAGCAGAAGACGTTTGTGATTTTTTTACTTATTTTTTCTTTTCGTTTAATTTTTTCTTTTTATGTTTATTTATTTTTGAGAGAGAGAGAAAGACAGAGTATGAGCAGGGGAGGGTCAGAGAGAGAGGGAGACACAGAATCCGAAGCAGGCTCCAGGCTCTGAGCTGTCAGCACAGAGCCCAATTTGGGGCCCAACCCTACAAATCTTGAGATCATCACCTGAGCCAAAGTCGGATGCCACCCTGGCGCCCCTGATTTTATTATTTTGAAGACCATTGTTGACTAAACAAAAATACAGTAAAACCTTGGTTTGCAAGCATAATTCATTCCAGAAACATGCTCGTAATCCAAAGCACTTGGATACCAAAGAGAATTTCAAGAACCATTGGCTCAGTTGTGATCATGTGATATTCAGCATCACACACTCCCCGTGTTGCAGGACATCGCTTTTCTATCAAGTTAAAGTTTATTAAAGGGGTCCTGACAGCACAGAACCTGATGAAGGGCCTGAGCCCCCTAACCGTGAGATCATGACCTGAGCTGAAGTTAGACACTTAGCGGGCTGAGCCACCCAGGCGCCTCCAGAGAGGGACTCGATCAACGGTGGGAATCGTGGCATGGCCTCCAGCCCTACTGCAGACAGTCTGTACAGGAGGGCAAAGAGAGCCAGCACATGCCCTCCCTGTCCCACCAGGGCCGCTCAGTGTGTCCTGGGGCTGCGCACCCCTCACCCTGAGCTTGGCAGGGAAGAAAGCACGTCCTTGCATGGCATGTCTGGGCCCAGGCACCGTGTTTCAAGATTGTGTTAACATGCCCCTTAGCCCTGTCAAGGGAAGTGTCAGGCGCTCAAGACCCTTCTCCATCAGAGGTGACATGACCAGGCAGAGCTGGGATTCCAGTCAGATCAGTGTGACCCACAGCCCAGTGGTCACCAGAAAACCCGATTGTCCTCAGAGGGTCAGGGGCCAACGTGCAGAAGATGGAGGAGGAGGCTGGGGTGCTGTCGAGGCAGTGGGAGGCCCAGGTGGCCAGCGGGAGCTCCTAGCTCCAGACGGACCTGCAGAAGGCGCCCATGGCCTGCTGCCATCTCCCCTGAGCCAGCCCCACTCAGGGCTCCAACCCCCAGCAGGGCTCCTGCTACAGCTGGGCCCCAAAGCTCCATGCAGGGGCCCCACGGGGGGCCTGTGCCCTGCCTGGCACCCCACCATCCCTACAGCTGCCTCCTGACTCATGTCTCAGCCCAGAAGTGAGGCCACCATCCTGGTTGGAGCTTGCAACCCAGAGAGGGACAGTGACTCAGTCAGGGTCACCTCCAGGCAGGCACACAGCTGGAATGGTTCTCCCAGGGCATGGCCTTGAGGAGGGGGGCCCAGCTGGGCTCCAGAAGACCTTCCGGAGGAGGCCATGCTCGTCTGAGGCATTTGCAGGATGTCCTTTTCCGGGCCGTCCCGCGGTGGCGTGGGCGGGAGTGGTAGGAAATGAGTGAGCACAAGTGTGGGAGGAAGGCGGGTGACAGGAGCGGCTGCAGCTCTGAGGGGGGACCTCCTGGGGCCCCGCCCCTCTGTCACATGTGCCCAGGGAGACATGGGGAGTTCTCCTGGCCCTGAGCAAGGTCTCGGGGACTGGCACTCAGTGTGTGGCTCTGAGTGGCAGGAGGGAACCGAGAGGAACCCAGAGGGACGGGAGGGAGGGCAGGGAAGGATAGAGGCGCCCGTGGACGGGCCAGCCACCGCACACAAGGCCTGAGAGCGCTAATCCCCAGTTCTCCAGATCAACTGGTGCCCGAACTGGGTGACTTCCACCCTGCCGGCCCTGAGAGAAGAGAAGAGTGGGAAGGAGATGGGAGGAGGCAAGGGAAGGGGGAGCTGAGCAGTGACAGGTAACCCCCCACCCGCAGGGGAGGGCTGGGAGTGGGGGCGGGAGAGGGGACAGCAGGGGGCCTTGAATCCCCTTCTGCTGTCCCCAGTTTAGTGGGTCCTGGCTGTGCAGGGTGGGGGTGAGGGGGAGGGGTGCTGGGCTGGGCTGGCAGGGGTCAGTGGGGGCGGGAGGTTCCTGAGGTTCTGCATTGACAAGGTGGAGGGTGCCTGGCAGAGGACAGGGACGACCATGGGCCACAGGGGAGCTCTGGGCGACTGTCTAGAGTAGTTCCATCCGAGTGCCTTCTTGAGGCCGTGAAGACGGGTAAGGACGCAGGTACGGGAGGCCTGGGTTCTCACCTGGCAAGATCTGAGCTCAAATCCTTCTTGGTCCTGAGGCTGAGCAGGGCCCTGGCCACAGCCCACATCTGGCCCTGTCCCAAGATCCCTTGCTGCTGGCAAGGGCTGGCTCTCTGCAAAGTATCTCCCCTCACCTTTAACTCCTTCCCTCCCTGGCCCACTCATGCCCTCCTTCCCCTCCAAGTGCCCACGTTTTCTCCTCAGCCCTCACCTCCAGCTCACTCTCTAGCTTGCTGAGAGCTGGGGACCACGGGAAGAGGCCCACGGAGGCCCACTGGCATCAGGGCTTGGGTGCTCTCCCCAGGAAAAACATTGGGCTCCTGACCAGAGCAGCCAGCTACCTCTTCAGCTGCTCAGGACGCGGCTCCAGCAGTTTCCGGGCCCTGCAACATCCTGTCTGCAGACCTGAGTGTGGGCCCATCTTACAAACAATCCCAGCCCAACTGTGCCCTCACCTTCTCAGTGTCTCTTGGCAGTGACATGCTTGAAAGAGACGTCTCCACGCCAGTCTTTTTTCCCCACTTTCGAACCCACTCTAAGCCGGCCCTACCTCTCCCCCTGCTACTCTGTCCGAACGGCTTACCCGAGTCATCTATGGCCGCCACGACAAAACTAACGGGACTGGGGGGCTCGCCACAGTCACATTCACCCGGAGGGGCCGCAGCGCCCTCCTGACATTCTCCCCCTCCACGCTGTGGTGGCTCCTCCCCCAAAGAGGTCTGTGACCTAATCTGTAACCTGTGAATGTGTCACCTTATGTAGCAAAAGGGCCTTTGTGGATGTGATTCAGTTGAGGACTCGGAGACGGGAGATAATCTTGGATTAGCCAGGTGTGTCCAAGGTCCCTCCTTCGGAGAGGCAGGCAAGGACAGAAGGCAGGAGGTGATGTCCCAAGGGCAGCAAATGTGGTGCGATGTGGGGCCATGAGCCCAAGAGTGTGGCAGCCTCTAGAAACAGATTCTTGTCTAGAGCCTTCAGAAAGGACACAGCCCCAAACAGCAGGGGAGTAAATGCGAGTTGTCTTAAGCTGCTAAGTTTGTGGTAATTTTTTACAGCAGCCATAGGAAGCTAATGTGCTTCCTTGATGCGGGTCACAAGACCCTGTGTGATCTGGCCCCTGTTAAACCCCTCTGACTCATCTCCTCCTTACTGCCCTGTCCCCCATCTGCCTATGAGCCTTTGTTTGCATTTGCTGTTCCTGCTTCCTGGAATGCCCTTCCCCTGACAGATCCACCTGGCTTGTTTTGGCCAAATGGTATCTCATCAGATGCTTTTCTAACCACCTTCTAAAAACTGGAACTCTGATGCTCCGTGCACCCTGCATTCCTGTATCACTATATGTATACGGCACACACACCGTATTATAGATTTCTCTATTTTCTTCCACAAAAATTTAAGCCCCATTTATATGTGCTGCTTACCCTCGGTGCTAGAATAAGTGTTGTGGTGTGGCAAGCGCCCTACTGATATCTGTTGGATGGAGGGATGAATGAATGAGTTTTACAGATGGGGAGCCTGATACCAGAGAAGGGGAATAAGTCGAACACGGCGTCTTCCACATCCACTGTTCCAAACTGGGCAGCTGTAGGCACCTTTCAAAGGTTTCCCGCAGGCCTGGGTCTCTATCCGGGTTCTGCTGGATTCTGTTCACCTGACCCCAGGCTGGTGTCTTATCCTCTTGGCTTCTGCTCCCTGGTCTGTTAATGAATAAATGAGTGAATGAATGAATGAATGAATGAATGAAGGTCATTGGTTGGAAAAGCCCTGCGGGCTAGAGGACCAGGCCTGGAGCAGCAAGAGGCTACTGGGGGGCAGGAGGGGCTGGCGGGGCCAGGCTGCAGGCACTGGGGGCTCAGAGCCTGGCTCCAGGTAAGAGTGAAGAAGCTGTGCAGCAGGTGTAGGTGGGCAGAGGCCTGAATCAATCCTCACCCTCTATAGGACCCTCAGGGCTGTCAGAGAATGGATTGCAGGAGCAGAGAGGACACTGCTGTGGTCCAGTCAGAGGTGGTGGGGCTGGCTGACGGGGCAGGAGAGGACACTGGACATGGGATGCGGGTAGAAGCGACAGGACTCTCTGACACGTAAAATGCAGGATGAGGAGCTGGTGGGATGAAGGGAGAGGACCAAGGGGTTTGGGAAGAGCTCCCGAATGGGGGCGGGCGGTGACGCCCCTTGCACGATCCTTGCTCATGCACAAGAGGGAAGTGCCTGGGCTCCAGGGATGGAGCAGTCTGGGGCCCCAGAGCTCCAGCTAGGACCCTGGGATCCAGTCTCTGTCTCCTTCCTCTCTCCTCCTGAGTTGGCATCACTCAGGCCGCTCCACACGATGCCCGTGGCCAGCAGCAACCCCAGGCTGGCAACCCCTCAGGACATCAAACCCAACAGAAAGAGGTTTTTTTTTTCTATTTTTATTTGTGGAACTCAAGTCCTAGGTGGGCCTCCTATTGGCCAAGCTTGGACCACATGCCCAAACCTGAACTGCTGTAACTGGGGGCTGGCTGGCAAACCCATGTGCTTGTCTTTGGGCCATGTGGATGGAGAGTGGGGGAGGGGGTTCTCCCAAGGGAGATGGGATCCTGGGGAGGGGATAGATGGGGGACAGGCAGACAGGAGCCATCACTAGTGCCCTTGCCCAGGCTCACGTCTTAAGGATTTTCCAAGGCAAGGACCTGGCACAGAGCTGGTTTGGGAGACAATGGCTGGTGCGGTGCCTGGACCATTACTTTTGGGTAGTCCTGTCCCCCTGCCTTCCTGGTCCCGATCTGGGCAGGCCTCTCCCTATACTCTGGCACAGGATGGCAGGCCTGGGCCCTGACTCTCCAGCCGGGGTGAGCTGCTATCCACTGGACACCTGCCCCTTCCTGCCTGTATCAGGTGTTGAAAATTCCATGATGTTTGTTCTTCCACAGCCCCAGATGCCGCCTGGCAATGTCAGTGCCAAGGCTGGGGTGCCTACCTGCTCTGCTGACAGCAGATTCCCTGCCTGTGGTCCCTCCCCAGACCTCAGCTGCCCCTTCGCCTGCCTGTCCAGTTGAGTCAGGAAGGCTGTGCTGAACTTGGTGGGGGGTCTTGAGATTGGAATTCAGCCCCTGGCCCCCACCCCCCCTTTCCTTGGGTCCTGGCAAGGTGGGGGTGTCCCATATCTGCTCAGCTGAGCAGCTCTGGGGGATAGGCGAGGTCGTCCCTGGCTCTTGCTGTTATCCATCCTGTTGGAGTCAGTCCCTGGTTTCACATTTGTCCCCAACACCTCTCTGCCCTCCCCCCATGGGGCAGGAGGGCTACTGAGGTTCCAGCCACACCCTTCAGTGTGAAGAGTAAGACCCTTTCCTCTCATCTCCTGCCTTAATCAGGTCACTTTATTCCTGTCCTGTGCACCCGTGAATGCCAGGCCTGAGTCCTACGCCCGGTCCCAGATGGCTGGGAAGCGATGGAAACGTGAATTCCCACAGGACGGTGAGGGCAGGCCCTGGGCACACACGGCCTCCCGCCCCCACAAACCGAGCCTTTGCCCCTCAGCTCCGTGGGCTTTCACCAATGCCACAGACCACGGATCCATTTAAAAATCATTTTATTATTAACATCATCTTCCCATTTAGCCAAGTGTCTGTCATGTATAAGGAATGTCGGTAAATATTCCATTTGAAGCTTCTTTGTACATATTTCCATCGATAAATAAACTCTGAATTCACATAAAAAAGTTAAACTTAAATAGCTCCTTTTCCCTTCTCTGGTAACAGCATATATTGGTGCAATATAAATATTTTCGGACTCAGGCTTTGTTCTAAGTGAGGAGAGGAATTCATCACATGGTACAGTTACTGACAACAAAATCGAGAAACTGTCAGCTGGCGTCCCGGCTTGGACCAGGACCGAGGTGGGAACCAGGAAATTCACATTTGGTTTCCCGGCCGAGGTTGGGGGAGGCGTGGTGACGGGGGGGGGGGGGGGGGGCGGTTTTCTTTACAGCTCTGATAAAAATAATCTGCTCTGCCACTGAACTTCAACTTTGGATATATTCTTCTACATTTGCTCATTAATTCCATTATCGTTTTGCTTAAAACTCGGATGTCAGCTAACAGAATATGGCACATAATTCATTTTGAACTCTGTCGGTGGGCTCGGGGACTATCACTGGGCTGGCCAAAATAACAACAGAAATGCACGTGGAGAGAGCGACAATCTGGGGCGTGTTTGGTTAGTTCGCTGTGGTCAGTCGCACGTCCAGCCACGGCCTCGGGGCTCCTGGGCCTGAGGGGCAGTGAGGCTGGCAGGGGCCCGCTCAGAGCACCCGGGGGATGATGGTGAAGGGCACGGCGGGGCTGCTGGCCTCCAGCTCCAGGGCCGTCAGGAAGCACTCGGTGGCCGCCGCGTCGTTGCCCTGAGCTTGAAGGACCTCGCCCAGCCCGTTCCAGACCTCGTGGGCCGTCGAGTTCACCTGCACCGCGTCGCGGAGGATCTTCTCTGCCAGACTGTAGCGGCCCAGCTGATGAAGGATCAGGGCCTGCAGGCATCAGACAGACAGACAGACAGAGGGTCAGAAAGTCTCCGTGGCTCAAGGCTCTTACCCGACCTGGAGCTCCTGCCAAGTTTCTGGGAGGCTGGCATGAATCTCCACTGTGCTGGGCACACGGTTAAGTTCGACTATATGAAGTTGCCTACGTTCAGCTGTTTTGTTGAAAGATAAAAATGGCAGTTTCACAGGGGTTCATCTTACTGCTTAACCCCCAGGAGTGAACCGATCTCAAAGGCTGGTCTGGTCTGGCCCAGTGGGCCATCCTGGGTGGACCGGCTGATGTGTAACGGTTTTTCTAACCTGAAGAAATGTCATTTGTGGCATTACTATGGTGGCGACTAGAACAGATGTTTTTTTCTTTCATCGCTCGCAGTCGCCCTACCATAAATAAGCCCCCTGCCTTCATTGTCCCCTGATCACAGGCACAGTTGTCATTTACAGTTTTAATCAGGATGTAGGGGTTGCTCCCCAAATATTTTACCATGACCATGTTTCTAAGTCACGCATCTCAACCACTGATGTTTTTGTATTCTTTCATCAGATGATATTCTCTTTGCTCAATCTCTCCCTCACGGGGCACACACTGGCGCTGTGCCCACTTTCTCTGCTATTTTTTTTCACTTTATTTTTTTAGAGGGGTGGAGAGAGGGTGTGAGCGAGAATCATAAGCAGGCTCCATGCCCGGCGCAGAGCCCAACACAGGGCTCGATCCCACCCTCTGGAATCAAGACCTGCGCGGAAGCCAAGAGTCAGACACTCAATAGACTGAGTCCTGCTAACCTGTGGGTAAACGGACTCCTACTGAGAATGTCCACGTGTTCTGGGGGTGCTGATGGGCTGGGGGCAGAGGCCTCTGCCAACTCCCCGCAGTAGCCCTGGATGGGGCTCCGCCTGACCAGCTTGACGACAGCTCAAAGACTTCCTTTATGGCAAATTTCTGCAAAATGACCTTGAGTGGGTCAGAGGATGTGACGCTTTTTAAATTCTCCAAATGCTCTGCAAATTATATCCCTAAAGGCTGTGTCACTCGCTCTTTTTTTAATAATTAAAAAAAATTTTTTAATGTTTCTTTTTGAGAGAGAGAGAGCACAACTCAGTGAAGGACACACACACGCACATGCATGCACACACACACACACACACACACACACACACAGAATCCTAAGCAGCTCCAGGCTCCATGCTGTCAGCACAGAGCCCAACACAGGGCTTGAACTCACGAACCATGAGATCATGACCTGAGCAGAAGTTGGATGCTTAACCAACTGAGCCACCCAGGTGCCCCAGGCTGTGTCACTTTCTGAGCCACCAGCAGAATTCCAGTGCTTGACCCCCGTCCTACACTATCACGTTTGCTTATTTCGTAAGTGCAGAATGTCCTTCCTTAGTGAAAACTGCATTTCTTTTTTCAGAAAAAATTTATTTACTTATTTATTTAGTTTATTTATATTTGAGACAGAGAGAAACAGAGCATGAGCAGGGGAGGGTCAGAGAGAGAGGGAGACACAGAATCCGAAGCAGGCTCCAGGCTCTGAGCTGTCAGCACAGAGCCCGACATGGGGCTCGAACCCACGAACCGTGAGATCATGACCTGAGCGAAGTCAGCTGCTTACCTGACTGTGAGCCACCCAGGCGCCCCATGCATTTCTTTAATAACAGTTTAGGTTGGGGCCTCCGGGCGGCTCAGTCGGTTGGACGTCTGGCTCTTTATTTTGGCTCTAGTCATGATCCCAGGGTCCTGGGGTCAAGCCCCGTGTTGGGCTCTGCACTGAGCGTGAAGCCTGCTTAAGATTCTCTTTCTCCCTCTGCCGCCTCGCTCTCTCTCCCTCTCTCTCAAAATAAATAAATAAATAAATAAACCCCAAACAACTGAGGTTAAAGATTTTCCATGCTTTCGTTTACAAGCCTTTTAGAAGACTGCTATTTACCTGCTAGCCTCATTGTCTAGATTGTTCTTTAACTTTTGCGATTTTTTTTCTTTGAACAAAAGTTTTTAGCTTTTTAAATTGGATTTGTTGAACTTTAGTGGGTTTTTTGGTCACTCCAAAGCTCTAAGAGTTACGCCGTCAAAGAACTGACACATGTTCAAGGCCACCTTGTTAAGCAGCTGTCTGCTTTATCTTGGCGGACAGGGATCTACCTGATTTCTTCTCTGCTGGACACAAACTAGCTACTCCTCCCTTCCCCTCCTTCCCGTGAGGCGCTGCCTGTCATGAAGGGAATTATTACATGAAACACAGGGGCCTTCTACAACTTTCCAGCGAGCCTCTGCGCGCCCGCCCCCCCCCCTCCCTAGCCCCCGGCCTTGCATCAGGACCGTGCTGGTAAGACTGCGGTCACTTCACATCACGTTTTAACGGCAGGGGTGGGGATGAGGGCCTCTCCTTCCCTTTGCTCTGAGTATTTGCACAATCGTGCCCTGTACTGTGCCAGATGAACTTAAGAATCATTTTGTTCATTCTCTTTGGGAGCCTGATGGCTACAGTATTGAATCTTCCCCCCCAAGAACGGGGCCTGGCCAGCTGGTCCCGAGTACCTCTTCCTAAATTTCCCAGTAAAGCCTTGCACTTCCTTTTTGTGGCTCACGTGTGGACCTGATGAGGCACCCGCAGTGTTCTCAAGTATGTGCGTCACCAAGGGGCAAGGGCCAGCAGGTAGGCTCTCGGGAGCAGAACCCGCTGGCCAGGGGGCATAAACGCACCTTCCGGAGGGCTGGCTGCAGCCTGAGTCACAGGCCACAGGCGACGTGAGCACTGGCCTCCAAGACGGGTTCTGTGAGGAAGGCAGGAGTGGCGCCCCCAGAAGACGGTGTCCAGGTCCTGTGGGCTGCTCGTGCTGGCCCCTCCCCCAGCCTGTGTGGCCCTGGACATGGCGTCTGAGGGCTTGGAAAGCAGCCCTGCTTCCGAGAATCGTCTGCACTTAAGAGTGCCCAGTGCAGGAGCTGTGAGGACGACCCTAGCAGAGGTCAAGGTCAGTGGGGCAACAGCCAAGGAGACCCATGACCCCAGGGCAATGTGAGATACTGTGGAGGGATGCCCTCCATTCCCCCAGCTCCTGCTCCCCGAATTGCCTTCCTGAGCGCGGAGGAGGAGGAGGAGGCCTCCAGCAGACAGAGGCTGTCTCCCCTGGCTGGGGTACCCCAGACCTCAATGTCAGCTCGACTTTCTCCGGGAAGAAAACTGAAAGGAAAACACACATTCCCTTTCTTATTAACACCTACATGTGCCTTAACCATGTCGATGCTGGAGTCCTGGTCCTCAGGGGGCTCCATCAGCACTGAGGGTCTGCCAGGGTGACCCAGGCCGAGCAGATGGCTGGCTAGAGAGGAGGCCGAAGTCAGCCCTTGCGATCAGGATTCCACCTTGGCTTCTGAGATTTTTCTCTCCTCAGATGACAGGCCTTCCCGTCCTCCAGCGCAAACTGCTGGGTTTCAGCCGCCTTGCCGAGGCCGGTCAGGGTCCGGTTTGCAGACAGCGCCCCAGCTCTCCCCCCAGAGCTCCATGCTTCGCCCACCTAGGAGCCATGTGCTGAGCGCAGGGGCAGCCGTCCAGCATGGACCCGGCCTCCAGGCGGGATGATTAATAGTGATGACAGCAGCAAGGGCCTTCAGTGTTTGCGACACACCAGGCACCGTTCTAAGTGCTCGCATTCACTAGTTCACTTAATCCACCTGGGGAGCCCAAAGTGGTTTCGCACGGGCATGGCGGGGACGTGTCTGCACCTGGCTGCAAGGCCGGCCTCGACCTCTGTGGACAAAGGTCCTGCAGCAGAGGACATCTGCCCACGCACTAGGTGTCTCTTCTCCCATTTGGTGGGGGAGTAAGCCGCATCTCCTGCCCCAGGCGCGTCGCCAGCTGCCACAGAGCCAGGCTAGAACCCGCCTCCTAACTCTCAGGGCCTGCCTGAAGTCCCTTGACACCCACACTACTCCATCTAGGAGGTCCAGGCAGAAAGGACGGGAGGCCTTCCCCAGCTTGCAGGCAGCAGGATGTGAGGACCAGTCAGCTCCTGCTTTCATTCCTTCTGGGGGAGGTTACCAGCTCGAGCTCACTCTAGAACATTCCGATTTAGCCAACAGAGCCGTGAGAGGAGGGAGGGAGTTAGGGTGGAGGCAGCCAGTGGTGGCATGAAGATTACACAAGTTACCCTGTCATACTCCTTCAGGGTATGACTCTCTCAGCGCATCTGATCACTGAATACACACAACCTTGCTCAGAGGGGCCCTCCCAGGCAGGGAGACTCACACCGCGTGAGCCAGGCAGATGGGTGATGAGGGACAAGCCACCTGGCAAGACGGAGAGAGGCGTCCCTGGTTACCTGGTGGCAGGCCGAGCACACCATTTGGGTCCCGCCAGGCTCTGCTGCTGCCGGGCCAGACCCCATGCCGTGTTCTTCCTCTATGCGGAATGTTTTCTCCACATCAGGCGCGATGCTAGGCACTTGTACTTGGCTCGTCTTACACTACCACTGCTTCACAGATACAGAGACAAGGTTCAGGAAGGCCAAGGGTCTTGCGCAAGGTCACGGGACCAATGAATAAGGAACTGCAGGCCAGCCCAGGTCTGCCAGGGAGGCCAAAGCCTCCATGCTCCCCCCCAGACCTTCCTGCCAGCTCGCCTGCTCACTGCTGTCTCTGTTGCTTTAAGAAACGAGCCTGGAGACCCTTGGGTGCTGACCCAGTTACATATGAGCGATGGCAAATTGGCATCTGCTGCACTGAGTCTTTCTTTTCATCTCTCCAACCATCGATCACTGGCTCCGTCACTCTTCCCTGTGGTTATGACCAGGAGATGGTTCCTCTCCAGCTTGGATCGCTGCTTCGGAGCATCCTAATATGTTCGCTCAAGGATTAGGAGGGCTCCTGGCCTCCCTTTGGTGGCTCAGAGGCTAGCTGCGATCTTGAGGCTTGGCATGGATGTGAGTGCCAAGGTACTGGGGGCTGATGAGAGGTGGCGACCCAGGAGGACCAAGGCCTTGGCCCAGCAAGACCCAGAGGCCACTGTGCTTAGCAGTGGGGTGGGGTACAAGGACACCAGTCTTTTTAACTGGGAATTTTGTTTAGAAGGTGGCAGGCTGCTGTATCTGGGTGTCGCCTACCATGGGGGCTCCAGGGTCTGTCTACGGCAGGGGACAAGTCTCCCCATTCCCCAATGCTTGCAAAGAACTAGCCAATGGGCTGATGTGACCGATCACCCACAGTACTGGGCAGCTAAGAGTCTTCATGTCATCCAGCATTCCATAGTTCTTGTGGGCTTGGAAGTTTCCAGCCCACATACCTGGACTTAATACTCCTAATGTAGGACCAGGCTACCCTTTCCAGATGACCTTGAAGCTTCCCGAGCAATCTGTTTAGTGAGATTAATTCCTAAAGCTGGAGCTGCTCAGGGAGACATCACAGGCTTGCCAAGGGCTGGCAGCTCAGGCTTGGCAAGGGAATGAAAAATCAGCCTCTGCCTGGGGCCCCAGCAAGCCAAGAGCAGCTCAGAAAGCAGTCACGTAATGGGATCCACCAGGACAAGCTCTGGCTGGGGTCTGAGCCATTGCTCAGTGCCAGTGTCGCTGGCAGGTTGGTGGCAGGAGGGTGGGGTGGGGACTGGGACCTGGATGTGCCTGGCTGTCAGGACGGACCCGCCACCCAAGCCCTGCTGTGCTGGGAGAGGCCTTCCTTGGCTTTGCCCTGCTCTCAAGCACTAGAACCCTGACACACTTTTTGATTCTTTCGGCCCTGCCTCCTCTCTTCTCCAACCATCAGAGGCCTAACTCGTGAGGCTGGCATTTAACTGTTCTTGCCACGGCTGGTCCAACTTTCTCCTAGGACAGGCCTCTGGGTCCAGCCAGGCTGGCCTGAAAGCCCATGCATTTCTGCATGATGCTGCTCCCAGCCCTCTTCCCCCTCTGCAACAATAGTCATTCCTGGTCTGGCCCCTCCTGCAGGAGCTCTAGTCCATCTGCTCAAAGCCCTGCAGATTGCTGTTCCCTCAAGAGCCCAGGCCACATTTCCCCCTTAGGCAGCACTACCCAGAGGCACGTGTCCAGCTCCCAGCCCTCAGGCTGGCAGGAGACAGAGATCTCCGTGACTGCCATAGGTCATCACTGCAACAACCTGCCTTCTCTCCTGTATCGAAATCCAAAGCCCTACTGCGTGACTGTCCAGATCCCAGCCATGTCCCGGGGATGCACAGGAGGGCAAGCCTGCTCTCAAAGCTCGGGCTCAGTGAAAATCCTAACCAGATGGAGCGCTTGCTGCCTAAGAACGAAGACACTGGTGTAGGGGGCAAGTGGCAGAGCCTAGGTGGGAACTTGCGCGGTCCGCACCTGCGGCTTAACAGCAACCCCTCTTCTCTTCTCTTGGAGGTTGTGCAAACAGGCTTCTGCCTTTTCCAGCCCTGGGGGTCCTGAGCCACCGTGGGTGAGGAGCCAGCCGGGTCAGCCTTCCGAGAAGAGGGGGATTGCTGAGCAGTAACTTCCTTGTCCCTTTCTTTGGACACAAATGAAGACAGCCTCCCAAGCTTGTGATTATTATAAT
This sequence comes from Suricata suricatta, assembly GCF_006229205.1. NCBI lineage: Eukaryota > Metazoa > Chordata > Mammalia > Carnivora > Herpestidae > Suricata > Suricata suricatta. The sequence goes on along the minus strand of NC_043708.1, from coordinate 12,476,784 downwards.
CTTGTGTTCTGTACAAATAAGCTCTTGGTGTGGCACCAAATTGGAAGTGAGGGATTAAATTAAATCTGTTGTTTCAAATGAGACCAAATGGACTTGGCTAATTTGAGGATGGTTAGCATCTTCCTCACTCGTGTGTGTGTGTGTGTGTGTGTGTGTGTGTGTGTGTGTGTTTGAGATAGTTGATGCCCAAGGACTAAAGACCTTGCCACACACCGCAGGCATGCACGTAGATGCCCCGTGTGGGCTATAGTGCCCAAGGCTTCCTGCTACAGCCCTCGCTCTGGGGAGCACACGGAGCCCTGGATCAGGTGACCACGAGCAAGGCTGCAGGACAAAAGCCACTTTAGGAGTTTTCAGACATCCCCATGGTGCTTTGTGCAAGTGCCAAGATAGCCCTTTGCTGGCCTCAGGGGCATGTCGTGGACCACTGCTTGTCCCTATAGGGGGACAGGCACAGAGAGATAATGTCCCTGCAAGCAAGCATCCTTCCCCAGGATGCTGAGCCACCACTAAAAAGCAGCCGTGCAGGAGCTCGGGGCTCAAGCCACAGTCTCCGTGTGCCCACTGCTCTTCCCCGGGCAGGATGCTTTGGAAATCAAACGTTTGGCAGCAGGGTGGGGATGAACAGCTCCCTTGTGCTTTCCATGCCGCACCAGGCTGCTGCTGCCAACTCCACCCTGGGGCCACTGCTCTTGACTTCTGGAGCAGAGATCAGCAGGTGCCCTTGCTGTGTCCGAGCCAGCCTGGGTTTTGCACAGGCCACACCAAGGCCAGGGTGTGGGGGGAAGTCTGGTGTCAAGAGTGGGACTGGAATATTTAAAAATTTTCTGTCCCATGCTGAGTCAGATGCTCCACCATCACACCACTGCAGGGGGTCGGGGTGGGGCAGGGGTGAGGCGGGAGCTTAGGGCAGCATTGTCAGGAGTTTCCTCCAAAAATACATGTAAACCCAAAAGGGCAAATGCACGAATCCACTAGGCTCTATTAATCTTTAATGTGCAAAGTATGATAACCATTGCGCTGCTGTGTGTTACTGATTGCTAAACGCTTTCCTAACCATCCTGTGTGACAGGTGCTACGCCAGTCAAGGTGGCTTATCTCCAGCCTGGCTCCCTGACTAGGCCTCGCTCTGAAAGGCTGGAGGGCAGGGACTGGGCGACCTGTGGTTATCTCTGTGCTGTGGGGCTTGATGCTGAGCAGGTGGGCTGTATTCAGTGCAGAACGAATAAATGAGGGATCCCCAAAGGTCTAAGAAACAAGGATCATGTTTACAGCCACCGCTGGTTGTGTACAGGTCTGTATGGCCCACAGTCTGTGCTCCTACTCATCACAGCACACGTTGGTGAGATGCTGGCACCCAGGAGCCAGGGGCCTGAAGGCAAGGGCTTCCCTGAGGATGTGGACGTGGGCGGAGGACCAGCTCTGCAGTCCCTCCTGGGCCATTCAAGCCACACCAGCACCTCCAAGGTTTTTGGACAAAGATATATAACCTCCCTCACCCCCCGCCCACTGCTGCCCCTGGTGGGACTTCTGTTGTCAGGACACTGGGACTGTGATGGCAGCCAGAAGAAAGCCCATCCCCCTCTGGGACGATGACAGAGCTGCCCGGCTGCAGCCTGAGGGGTGGCTGTCCTGACCAGAGGTGGCTCGCTGGCGGACCAGGACACAGGCGAGGGGTTACAAAGAGGTTTGCAGGCTCTGGCCCCTGCCAGGGGACCCGTGCTGCACGGGGGAAAGGCCTGGCCCCCTCTTAGAGAGTGGGAGGTGTAGGTTAAGAGCGCAGCCTGAGACTCACTGGGAATGGCCATGAGCCAGCTCCACCAGTGACGTGGACAACTTCCTCTGGGTCTTGATCTGTATAATGGGGACAAATACAGGAGAGTCATGTGGCTGCAAGAGACCAAGTTTGTAGAGCACTCGGTAAACCTTTGGTGAATGGTCACCATCATCGATATGACCGTGATCATCATCATTACCCTTAATGACCCTTCCGAGATGCCCTTCCGAGATGCCCAGCATTGCAGGACGCTCCGCTGCCATCCTGTGTGCCTCTGGGTGGAGCTCTGTGACAGCAAGGGCATCTGACTCGTCCTTGCATACAGGGGAGATTCTTGGTGAATGTTTGGTGAACGTGTGGGAAGATGGACTAGCGGACGGCGTGCGACACTGTCTAATGGTGGGGAGGACAAGGGTGGGCATGACTCCTTGCCAGTGCTCTCAACCAATGGGCGCCAAAGGGCCTGGCCTCACTTCACCTTGTCCACATTCACATCAGAGCCCGTTCGCTCAAGCCTCCATGTGTGCCTCCCAGGGACATCGGTGAGATGATGGTCTGAGCCCAATGGGAAAAGGTGCTCTGTGCTCTGTTCCCAGTGGGCTGCCATGGCCTCCCTGACAGGTATTTGGTGGCACACCACTGCTTCTGCAGAAAACCCTAGCACCCACCTGCAGACTCGACAGACTCTCTGGTCCGACACTCTCTTACAGATGAGGAAACAGAGGGCCAGTCAGGAAACGAGCCTTGTGTAAGGCCAGGGTCCTGCTGATACAGTGAGGCTAGATCCCTAAAGGTGCCAGGAGGAGAGGGCCTGGTGCAGTGCCTGGCACATGGCACGTGCCCCGTCTGTGACTCTGCGCCCCGTCTGTGACTCTGCGCCCCGTGCTCTAACTCTGTCCCCACCTCCACTGCTTTATGCTGTGCCGCCAGGAGCTCTGTGCATGTCACAGTGAGAACTTCCTGGAAGCCCACCAGGCTGCCAAGAGGGGCTCTCACTACCCAAGAGGGAAGAGGGACCCCGTGTGCGCTCCCACCCCTTCCCAGAAGTCGTGGGTTGGCTGGGCTGGAGTCTGCATCGGCTGAAGCGTAAGTGTCACTGAGGAAACTGGCACACTAGTCCCCATTTCTGGTCAAGTACTTGAGTTTTCCTTCCTGAGGATGCGATCCGATCCATCAGAGAGAAGCCGGGGGGTAGTGGTGGTGCCCTCAAAAATATTTTCCTTTTAAATCAGGCTATAAATAGACTGCCAAGCAGGGCCACCCTGAGAAGGCCGTGGGAGATGCTGATCATGCAAAGGGTTTCTGGGAGTGGCGGTGGGAAGGCCAGGTGGGGGGCTGCCGCCTGGCCCCCCCCCCCCCCCCGCCTCGGGGCTGGGGAGCATCAAAGGCACTGACAGTGCAGAGCACCAACATTCTGTGGGCACAGCTGAGGGGGCAGCCTGAGCCCCACCCTGCTTCCCAACAATGCCTTGAAAAGGAACTGAAAATGCACTCGGATGGGGTGGGGGCAGCGCTAAGCTTCTCTACCTGGAATCCAGCGCCTCCGGGTGAGGTCTGATCTCTGCTGGGCTCTGTTTTATGTTTCATTTCTGTGTGTTTTGAGTGCTTAGAAATGCACGCCGGCTTGCCAGGGGGCTGAGCGTGTGCGCCTTGGCCAGCTCTGCTGGCCTCAGAAGGGCTTGCCTACCCAGGCCAGGAGCTCCAAAGGGGCCGGATTGCAGGCATCCTGGCTGATGCCAGGCACCACTGCCCAATTGCCTACGTGGCTGCCCACTGGGGCCCAGAGGGTGGCGGGGGTCACATGCTGCATCTCAACCCCCTTTGCTACATCAGTCAAGAATGAGTTCAGGGTGCCCTGGAGAAGGGCCTTTGGCGGGGCTCAGCTCAACAGGTCAGAAGTTTGGGGTAAGGACTGGTACGGGGCTGGTGTTTTCGTTTTGGCCATTTTACTGAGTTTTGACTCCAGCTTCCCCAAAGGCCAGGGCCAGCCTAACCATCTAACTACAGAGACGGTGGTGTGAGGCCGCCACAGCCCCCACCCACGGTCCTCAGGGTCCCATCCACCCTGCCTGGCCCTTGAGTAGGGTCACAACATTCACGAGGCCACTTAACCTTCAGAGCTAAGGGCACTGACATCTTGTAGTGGGGACCGGAGCTGAAGAGCAGGAAGAAAGAGGCTGAGGGACAAAGGGGAGGAGGGAGACGTGGGCTGAGTGGCTCCAGGGGAAGGGCCAGAGACTGGACGGCTGCCCCGAGGAGTGGCTCCTTGCAACACGGTGAGCGGAAGCCAGGCCCCCACGGTAGCTGGCCTTGCTCCCTCTATGACGGGCCAGAGATGGACACACGGACAGTACAGGACAGTCCTCTGACGTCCGAGGCTGGGCAGGCCTGGGCAAGGGAGGGGCAGTGGTCGGAGCTGAGCGACACCCTGTGGAGGCTTTCTCTCAAGGTGTGCTATGAATTGGTGCTGAGGATTCCAGAAGGAGGGAGGCCAAGACCCCAGCGCCTCCCCTCCCCCACCTGGCGTGGGCCCACACGTGCCCGAGAGGCAGCGGCACCTTTGTTCACGAGGGAGATCGTGGGCCTGTGGGAAGCTGTCTTCTCACAGGCCCCTTTTCCAGGTCAAATGTTTTATTTGAAGAAATGTGCCTTCTGGAGACCAGGCCTTTCTAGCATTGAACTCAATTCAGAAGGAAACAAAACTCAGCTTTTCCCAAACCTCTTATTTTTCTAAGACAGCGGCCAACCGTCCACGGAGGCAGAGCTCCTTGGGGTGAGGAGGGGGCTTGGGCCTCTGCCTCATGACGCACCAGCCCCTGCCTCAGTCCCTGATAGGCAGCCTCCCACTCATGCTCACACCCTCCAGTGACAGGGAGCTCACCACTACTCCGGGCAGCCTACACCATTAGTGGGCAGTCTGAGCTGTCAGTTAAAAATGTGGAGCCCTAATTAGGCTCTTTATCTAATTCCTATTCTCTGATGTTTGTCGAGTCTTCTAGAGTCAAGTGGAAAAAGTCCCCTCCCTGCTGGGAAGAGCACTGGGTGTTATATGGAAACCAACTTGACAATAAACTATATTTAAAAAAAAAGAAGAGGAAAAAAAGAAAAAGTCCTTCCCTTTTATACCCGATAGTCCTTCAGGATCTGAAGAAAGCTTCCAGAATCTCTCTCTCTCTCTCTCTCTCTCTCTCTCTCTCTCTCTCTCAGTCCACAGCATTAGAAGAACAGTAAAATCAGGCCTCCCCCCCTCGCCCCCCCCACTGAATTCTGCTGTTGATCATGGTACCCAAAGGAGACCTCATGCTAGGTTCATTAAACCCTCAGACAGTGTGAGTGTGCCTTTTCCTTTTCTTAAAGCATTGCTCAAAACTGTTTTCTTCTAGAATGGTCTGGAATATTCTGGAGGAGCTGATTCTGCAAATAGCAGAGCGACAGGCTATCAGGCAGTAAATGTGTCAGCAAGTGAGGATGGGGGCAGTCTGGTCATAAGCCAAACGGCCTGTCCAGCCTCAAGCGGATTTCACATAGAAATCCCAATTTGGCCCCAAATTTCCTCTGGCCTAATTTCTTTGAAACTGGGTACTTCAGCATCGGTGCCAAAATAGCCACGTGCTGTGGTGGCATTTAGAGAACAGTTGCCGGGGATCAGAGGGACATTTTAGGGGAGGGACCACAGTCTGCCCACCCACCAGCAGCTTCGGAGCACCAAAGACCCACCGCTTGCCCCTGGTGTAGACGGATGCCCAGAGGGTGGTCAGGGGTGACAGAGAAGGGCAAGCCTCCTATTTCACAGGCAGGAGACTGGGGCCCTGATCTACCCAGATCACAGCCCTGAGGTCCTAGGCTGGGGCTCTGCTTGGTCTGCTATGACCAAAGCCCTTTCTAGTTCTTTACTCCCTCCTGTGAACTCTACTGAGCACCTGTGGTTGCTGTGGCACCCATTGCAGGGGGCTGGTTTGCTGAGGGTCCTGCCCCAGACAGAGAGCCCCCTGAGCCCTGCGGGAGGTCCAGCATCCCCTGCATCCCCTCCCCCTTTTTAAACAAATGGAAACTCTGAAGCTCAGAATCAGAGGTGACTGGCTCGTGGCCACACAGCTACTTCGAGAAGCCTCCTGTGGGTAGGCGTGTGGGCAGCCAAGCTTGGGCGGGGCCTCACTGATGACAGAGAAGTGAGGAAAGGGGCCTGGCGGGCAAGCACCTGGCTCAGTCACCAAGCCAGGTAGAGGCCAAGGTGAGTCTCAGAAGCCAGGTTTCTGGAGCTCAGGGCTATTTCTCTACGTCAGGGCACCGGGGTGTCTAGAAGGCGCTGGGCATGTAGGGGACCAAGAGACACATCCTGAGAGGACTTCTCAGGGTTAGGTGGCCCTGGACTGGGCTGTCCAGGGAGCAGTCCTCTTTGAGGAAGAAGCTCTGGGGACATGACTTCCCTGTCCAGCTCGGTCAGCCTGGACACTAGGTCCTCTTTCCATGCCCTGGCTGCCACTCCAGTGGGGTGAGACTGTGGGTTCTCCAAACCCAGGTGACCTAGCACCACAGCACCTAGCTTGAGAGGGGCTGATGGGGCTGCTCACATCTGAGTGAGGTGACGAATGCCCACCCCACCCAGCACCCTGTGCTGGCAGCCCAGATGCTCACCCGCACAGGAGCCCCTCGACATCTGGACTGTGCCACGCAGAGCAGGGGAAGCCCGGCTCCCTTCTCCTCGGCCTGCTCTGCCCATCTCACAACCACCTCCATCTGTAATGTCTGCTGGCAAAGGAGGTCACTTAGGACGCTGGTCACATTCCAAGTCAGAGATGGGGGACCCTGTGCCCTCGGCAATCTCCCCTGCCCTAGCTGGGACCCGGTTATGTGGCACCCCAAGTCCCTTTCTTTACCTGCCCTTCGGAATGGTGTGGAGATTTCATTAGGAAAATGAATTCTCTGACTTCATCGGGAAGGCTAAGAAGGCAGATGTTTCCTCCCTGGAAAGGGCTCAAAGGCAGCCTTCGAGCTGCTTCCCCTTGGTCCAAGCACAGCCCGCACCCCAGCCCTGGAGGTGAATCTGTGTGTAAAGCCTGAGGGTCAGATACCGCTGCACACAGGCCCTTGGAGACAAGGCCAAGGGCAACGGGGAATCCCTGTATCTGGTGGGGGGAGCTCTCCTCCCTGCCATCCTGCAGCCCAAGGCAAGGAGCTCACAATCACACACACACACACACACACACACACACACAGAGAGAAACAGCAGCACGAGCCCTTGCAGAGTCCCCTGCACTATCAGAGGACATGAGCGAGAAAAGGCGGGCTGAGCAGGGGGCCCTGGTAGGGGTCAGAAGGGGGCAGAGAAGGGGACAGGGGGAAGCCTGGGATGCTGGGCATTCTCCTTACTCTGAAGCCCGTTGACAGTTCTTGGTAAAATTCCAGGTGATTCTCCACCCTCCCCTCCCCCAATCGGCCATTCAAATGGCACGTCTGGCTGTTAGGATATTAGCGCAAGAGGTTCAGCGTTGATGTAAATATTAGCCACCGATTCTTAGGTGAGAGGAAGAGGCCGTGTGGCTCTGGGGCTGTGGGACCTGCCACATCCCAGCTAGCATTTTCTGTGGGTGCTCACGTGGCTCCCCTTGCTCGTACTTTTCCATTGGTAATGGGCAAGAGACTCCTGTTGACTAATTTCTACATCTCCCTCGTTGACTGATTTATTTATTTTTATCTACCTTCCCCAACAACAAGTCAGGCGGACACTGCAGCCCAGGGCAGCCTGGAAGTCAGCGCTTCCCCACGGCCCGACTTACCCACGCAGTGGAAAGTTTGGTGCTAATCGCTCCCCGGAGGCCGAGGCGCAGCCTCCCCGGCTCGAGGGAGGCTGCTGCCACCCCGGTGTGTTTGGGAAGATGGCGTTCCACCCCAGGCCTGTACAGCCCCGCCAGAGGGGTGCGGGCCACCGAGACCCTGGCTTCCACAGGTGAGGACGGGGGCCTCGGCAGAAGCTTAGCTCCGATGAGGCAATGGAGACGGGGTGGGTATGGAGGAACAGACACGGGCCAGAGCTCTGGGGGGCGGGGAGGGGACGTGCCTGATAAACCGTAGCTGCAGGTCCTCTGTCCTCAGGAGAATAACCCGCACGTGTTCACACATGTCTGCCACAGAGCTGAGCTGCAGGATTGCTGGGAGCCCCTGGGCCAGACAGTGGGGGAGTCCTAGAAACCCCAGCCCGTCCCTCAGGTCCAAGGGTGGGCCTCCTTCCCAGTGACCCTGACAGACCCACATTGGGCCTCTGCTTCAAAGTGTCTTCGGATGGAGCAGGGGGAGGGTGTCACTGCACTTGCCTCTGACCATTATCCCAAGCACAGCAAAAGCCTGCCTCAGTTACTCCCACTGAGAAGTCCTGACCTTCCCTGGGGCAGGAGCCCAGGGCTGGGGGGGCCGTCCTGCTGGCGGAGGGCACGCCAGCCCAAGCCTGCTCTGTGGCCTACCGCCAACCATCCTACTTTGGTCTGCCTCACTTTCCCAACCTAGAGAACAGAGAGGGTGAAGTAGATGATCAAGATGAAAATTCCATCCGAGAAGTATTTTTCCGACCACCTATTATACCTCCAGTTTCAGAACTTAAATGTTAACTAGAAAAATGAGTAGAAAACACTATAGGGAAGAGTCTCTTTCTGCAGCCCAGGGGGGAGGGGGCAGGAAGACTGCCCACAGCATGCCAGGAAGGGGCAAGGAGGGCTTCCTGGAGGAGGAGAGGCCACCCCAGACCGGAGTGCTCTTCCGGCTGTGTGGAGTCACTGGGCAATACAGGATGGCTTTCTCTTTGACACCTGAAAGGCAGCCAGTGGCTGGAGACACTTTGGCCCAGTGAGGGGCGGGGTCAGAAAGGGGGCTCACTGGCGGTACCAGAAGACTGCTGGATTTACAGGAAGCCCCGGGAAGCTCAAAAAGCCAACAGTGCAGAGACTAAGGGCTACCAGCTTCTGGACTGTACAGACTCAGGAGGCACCTGAAGGCAGGGGCAGCAGTGACTCATCACTGTATCCCCAGAGACCAGTGTGGTCCTTAGGACCCAGTGGACACTCGTGGATGACCATAGCACGGGTGTCCTCTCCCAGCCGTGAGCCAGTCAGTCCCCTGCTCCTGTCCAGGCCAGGGTCCACCAGAAGGGCGTGGAAACCTTTCCCAGCCTCTGTGCGGAGGGGAGGGGTGCGCCCCGAGTCTGCGTTTCCGACTGGCCCTGCTGCGTCTGTTGGAGACAGACGGTGCTCTCCACAACGCGACCAGACGCAAATGCCGGTGATTCACCACCTGCCACGGGGGACGAGGCCATTTCGGCAGGTGCCTTACCCATCCCTGCCAGGGTCTGGCACCAACTATTTTTTCCACGTTTAAAAAGAAACAAACAGAAATGATAAGATACTTCTGATGGGAGAGAGGCCTTGGAAAATTTTTTCCACAAATACCAAGAGAGCTTCCAACATGGCATCCGGGAGGGAAGGCAGGGCAGGGAGCTGGCTGCCCAAGGCTCTGCCCTCCCGGCGTGCTGCCCCCTCATGCCCCTGGGCATGGCTGGAGCCCTAGAGCGCAGGAAAGCCACCCTCTAGTGAGAAAAGAAAATAGTCAATTTGCTCAGAAATGAGGATTTTTTTACTCCTGGGTTTTTGCTGAAACTTTCTCCCCAGGGCTCCCAGCCCTTGTCCCCGGGCTGGATCAGTGACTGTGCTGGACATGCTGGGGACTTTCGGGAGCAGCTGTCAGCAGGCAGCCGCATGGCTGCTGTGGAAATGGGACAGAGACTCGGCACGGCACTTTCTTTTCCAGCACCATGGAGTTCTTACCACTGGCCACTTCAATATGGAACAAATCACCATCAAGATGAGAGTCATTTCCTCAAAAGTTCCCCACCAGCTCTATTGAGAAGAGCACAGTGATGTGTCCCCGCTCTAGAACAGAGGCTCTGAGGGCGGAGCTAACATGCAGCGGCCACCTACTGTCGATGGGCGGGGCCCCCAGCCAGCATCAAGCCTTCTCCTGAGGCCAGATGCCCATGCACAGAGCCCCAAACAGACCCGAGAGGGGCTGAAATGCTCATCTGCAGGGACATGGGAAACCAGGAGAGTAAATCAAAGCAACAGCAAGAATTGCTCCCGTGCTGTATAGATGTGACTTTCATGCCGAGTAGGTTTAGGAAGGTCATGCTGTGCCACTCCCTGGGGTCCACACAGGTGGCCGCTCACAGCCTACGGGGACCTGCCCAGAGGCTCTGCCCACCGTGAGATCATGACCTGAGCCCAGGTGGGCTGCTTAACTGACTGAGCCACCCAGGCGCCCGCTGTATGAGAGGTTAAATAACATGTCCAAAGTCCTACAAATTGCCAATGAATGGTAGAGCCAGAATTCAAATGTAGGTCTTTTGGCTCCAAACCGCACCTTTCTTCCTTCCACCGACCCAGGCAATTCTGAGCCTCGTTCTTTCTCCCCTGAGCCTCCCTGTAGCTGTTCTGTCTCTATCTAGAGTGGCAAGGTGAGCTCCACTCTACCTGTCCCCGGAGGACCCGCCACCCTGGAAGGTCCTGAGGCAGGGACCCTTGTGTTCTTCTCCACCAATTATACTCTGCTCCCCCTTTGCCTCCCGTCCCCCCATGAAACCAGCCAGACCTGTAAGTCTAGTGGCGTGCTGGTCAACTGACTCTGGAAGAACAGAAAAAGCCCGGATTTGTAGTCTTGCCAATTTCCCTGGTATAAATACTCTACCACGGCTGGTTTCAAGCTACCCGTGATGTCACTGTGGGCAGAACTGGGAGAAGATGAACAGAGCTGGCTTGCCGGGTCCGGCATGCACCGCCAGCATCTACCAGCGAGCAGGAGCTGCAAGAGGCCCCTGGCACGACAGCAGAGGGACCAGGTGATGCCGGGGCCATAAAATCCGCCCATCCGTCGGCCAAAGCGCACTGCTTATCTTGATGGCCGAGGGGGGGGTTCAGCACAAAAATTCTATTTTCTTCAGGGTTAAGGATGCAGAAAGAAAGAAGAGGGACACGTTTCCTCCTGTCACCGAGCAATCTGACTTGTGGGGAAGCTTAAGGCACCCCTGAGCCTCCCTCAGGACACCTCTGACATCTGGGAAAACAGGGCTGGGGGCTTCTTTGCTCCCAGTTAGTCTCCCCAAATCACTCAGCAACACAGCCCTCTGAGCCTGATTTCTCTCAAGCCGGTTTTCTTGTCAACTGGGCTGTGCCCCACGTCACCCTTGCTGGTGGGTGTGTGGGCGTCCACGCGGCGGCAGGGGGTGGCTGGAGGGGGCTGCTGTCGGCAGAAGGATGAGTCTGTAGCTGGCTTTCTTTCATCATGCCAGGGGCAGGAGCAGATGTGTGCCCTCTGTGTAAGATGCCAGGCGGCAGGTAAAGAGTTTAACAGCTTGTGGGAGTTCTAATTAGATTGCCAATTATAACTGGATTGACCTGCCTGGCTTTGAAAGGCATGGAAAAACCGCATGTTGTCCTTCGGAAGAGGCAGATTTTGCTTCTAATTTGTTCTTGGAGATCCCTGCAGGGGTTTCTTGCTTGCACTTTGGTTCTAGCCCCATGCATCTGTCTGGACTCCCCCGGTCCGGATGCAGAGGAGAAGAGAAAACCTGCGGAGGGGTGGAGGGGGGTGGATTCGGATCCCTGTGGGGGAGAGGGGCGTTCTCTGCAATAGGCAGGCTTTGCTCCTTTATTTATGAAGAAAGACTCAGCATCATGTCCCCTAGGCTCCCCCGCAGGGTTGGGCCAGCAGTTTCTCGTTCGTTTGGAAGGACATCAGCCAGCATTGCAATTACGCATCTAATTAAGACCGACCTCCTGGCAAGGCCAGATCCCAGGTTCCCAGGTTGTGTGTGTGTGTGTGTGTGTGTGTGTGTGTGTGTGTTCGAGAGTCCTTGCAGAAAAGGTCACTGTTGTTCCCAGCTTGGGGCAAGCCCCCTCCCCTGACTTGAGAATCGGGTCTCCGGAATGAGGGGGCACCTTTCACATCCTTCCTAGGAACCAGGGCAAGCATTCACTGTTGGACACCATTCAAGTCCTTCTGGCTCACACGTGTAATCGCATCTGATTTTCCTATGACCAGCCCTACTCACGGAGGAAGAAACTGAGGCCCAAAGAAGCCCAAGGGCCCCCAGCTCCTCTGTGTGGGACCATACCTATAATCCAAGTCACTCCTGTCTCTCACACTTATCACAGTGATCTTGCTCACTGGGACCCTTCCTTCATGGACATCCCATAAACCCTTCAGGGTCCTGGGCCAGCCACGGACCAGAGCTGAGAATCGAGTTGGGCCAGGGGAACAAGAGGGCCTAGGAATCTGGCAGGGTCAGACCCAAATCCCAGCTACAGTTTGGATGAGCTGGGTGGACAGGAAAAGCGCATAAATGACCAGAACCTACGCGTCCTCATTAGCCAGGTTGCTCTGCTGCTCTGTGAATGCTGGTGCTCCTTGGGGTCTGTCCTTGGCCTTCTTTCTCTCTCTGATTCGCAGCCCAGCTGGGAACAGGTCTCCTGCCCTCTTATCCCTTCAGCTGTCACCTCCAGCCACCTCCAGGCCACCACTGCTTCCTAACCATGGCCCCCGCCCTGGAAATGCTCAGGTCTCCAGACCCCGTGGGCCATGTGCAAGGCTCACAGCCTCCCTCCTCCCGGTGCTGCCCTTCCTCCTCTGCTTCCTCTGGGTGAAGACACCTGACCCAGGTGTCTGAGAATCAGGCAAGAACCTTCCATTCCCTCACCAAGCCTTACTGAATCTACCTTCTAGAAATCTCCTATCCTGGACTGTCACGATGTGTTTAATGGAGTCTAGTCCTTAGTGTCTCTCAGCTTCTACCTAACTTATCCTCCACAGCTTCTAGAATGATCACTCCTGATTACATTCCTTTCTCTTAAGATTTTTTAATCTTGAAAAATTTCAAGCATGCAGAAAATTTGAAAGGCCGATCTAATGAACATCTACATATCTGTTGCCTAAATTTAACAACTGTTAACATTTTTCACACTTGCTTTAGCTATTTTGGGGGCAGGGGTTAGTATTTTGAAGTAAATTATAGGCACTGTGACACTTCATCCCTAAATACTTCCGCAGGAATCTCTAAGGAAAAGAAAAAAAAAAAGGATATTTCCTTATGGAACCACCTCTAACAAAATTAACAGTGCGTCCTCACCATTTCTGCTAACTGGCCTCAACTGTCCCACACAGATCTCCCAGAGCTGGTTTGTGTATTAGGTATTCAAACTCCAACTGTCCCTAAATTGTGGGAGAGTCAACATCTCTACTTAGCTTTGAAGCCTGGCCCCCAGGTCACACCTTTGGTGGAGCCACGGTCGGTCCCTCCTCCCTCATGAGACCAGACGACCCGTGACTTGCACCTCCATCTACCAAAGGCCCTGTGACTTTTTTAAATGCTTTTTTAAAAAGTTTATTTATTTTGAGAGAAAGAGAGAGTGAGAGTGGAAGCAGGACAGAGAGAGAGAGAGAGAAGCCATGCTGTCAGTGCAGAGCCTGATGTGGGGCTCGAACTCATGAACCTCAAGATCCTGCCCTGAGCAGAAATCAAGAGCTGGACGCTTAACCTCTTAAGCCACCCAGGCGCCCTGCCCCTGTGACTTTTCCTACGCTTACTTATACGTGTTTATGGCTCTCCTTCGGGACTTGAGGGGAGCGGTATGTTTATATCCTCAAGGTCTAGTCCAGTATCTCCCACTGACCCAGGCTCCATGCAGCTTTTGTACATCACGTCCTTTAATTCTTAGGGCAGTAACTGAGCGGCCGTTGTGTGGAGTACGTGATGCTGAAGGTAAAGCTAAAGCCAGAACAGGGCCTGGCACGGAGAAGGTGCCCAAGTGCCGGGTCCCTGGTCCCTGCCTCCCAACGAAGATGCTCTGAAAGGCCTGAAGAGAAACAGTGCCGGCAGACATTACCTGAAGAGACAGCTGTCCCACAAATACCAAGCAGGTGAAGAAAGGGAGGGAAGAGAGATCACACGTCAGTCGTGAGCCTGGTGGGAGGTGAAAGCGGCCAAGTAACCATGGGGAGAGGGGTCTGCCACCAGGCAAGGGGGCTGGAGTCCCAGGGACCCTGGCAGAGGTGTTCTCAAAGGGCTTTCCTAAAGCTCCTGGAGGCCTGGAGCTTTCTGGATGCGGGGGCCCAGATCTGGGAGCCAGGGGTGGGCCCTCCGACTGTGGTTCTGGTTTCTCTCTGCAGCAGCTCACCAAGGCCCCGGGGAGGGACCTCAGGGGCAAGGCTGCCTCCAGACCCCAGGCGGTGCCCTCAGCTGTTGCCCCTGCACACCTGCAGCCCATTCCTTGGTCGGTGGTGCTTGCTGGCTTCCGAGAGCAGGGGCTCTCCGAGAACAGGGCCCAGAGCGGGGGATCTGTGCAGATCTGTGATCTGTGCAGGGGCGGCGGCCTGAGTCCTAGAGTCCGAGGGTTTGAGGCTCGGGAGTTTTGGTATTGTGTCACTGATAATGTTTGTCACTCCTTCCTCCTAAGCAACCTTTCACTCCTACCCCCTTGGCAACAGGAGTGGGGGCCGAAGCCTACTCTTTCTTGCGCCCAGCTGGGCTCATAAATCAGTGCTGATCCTGCTGCCCCAGGTGGATGGGGCAAGGGCAGCTGTGAGAAGGGGTGCTGCAAGGCAGGAGGGCAAGGTAAGAGGCAAGTGCAGAGTCTTGACTCCAACTGGGAACAAAACGGAGAGAGGATGCAAGTGCAGCAGACGGTGCAGGACTCGAACAGACTCGAGCCCTCCAACCCCCATCTCCCCTAGAGCAATGAGCCGGCTTCTCCAGGGCCAGGGCCCACCCTCCAGGAGCTTGGGGAGCTGGTCTCTTCCCAACCCCCACCCCAACGTGAAAAGGCAAGTGCTACTGCCCGCTTCACAGACAGAGTTAGGCATGAAGCCCTCGGGAGTGATGCAGTCAGGATTGGGCTCTTGGCAAGTCCCTGCCCCCCTCTGGCATCAGCTTCCCCATCTGTAAAAAGGGGTGCTTAGACTACGGAATTTCATTGGTGGTCTAAATCCTGTGATGCCTTCACTCTCTGGTGAGTGTCAGGTCCAAAGATGTCCTGATACTGGTAAAGAAACACTGGAGGCAGTATTTGGGAGAAACTTCTAGGGTGTCCTCCCCAGACCTTTGGGCTGAAGGGTTTCAGGCTCAAACAGAAGGTCTAGACAACATGTGTGCGGACGTGTCCTAGAGAGAGCCCGGGAGCACTCGGTGGAGGGCCTCCGGGACAGCATCGGATGATGGGGAAGCCATTCAGACCTGAGGCAGGTCGGGGGCAGCCAGCCCAGGTGGCCCTGAATGCCACTTTCTCAAGGCAACAGCCCTCTGTTGACTTGAAGGGCAGGTGGTGCTGGGGAGGAGGGCTCAAATGCAGGGGGGCCTGAAATCAGGAAGGGGAATTAGGGAACACAGAACAACCCAGATACGGGAAAACTTGGACCAGATAGTCGGATCCGAGCAAGGGAGCGGCGAGGCAGGGACGAGGTGGAAGTGAACGTCAAATCAGACTGGAATAATGGGCCAGAATTTCTAAGAATAAACGGTTTGGATAGACTATGTCAGATTTTAAATAATTTTAGATCATAATTCTGAGTGAGATACTGAACTGCCCTGCTTGTAATTAGTCATCCAAGATTCCAAAACAGAAAATAGAAATAAACACAAAATTAAATTTTTCCTTAAGCTGTGGCAAAGGAATGCCCAGGGACACGGCTTGTATTTCGGAGCCTGCGCCGGGTCTGTGATTTCAGTCCTCGCCGAAAGCAGGGTGGCCGGATGCCATATCTCCCTGGCCAGCACTGAGAAAATGCTGCAGTGGGTAGGAGGGATCCAAATCCCAGGCAGAAAATGTCTGCAGAGACTTCTCTCTGCACCGAAGGATGCCGGATGCCGCTGAGGGTGGGAGGGCTGTGAGTGGGGGAGGGGGCGGCAAGATCAAAGGCCACAAGCCACACAGGAGCCACGTGGATGCAGAAGTTCTACATTTCCAGGTGACGCTCCTGCTCCTTTTGCAAGGAGGACGCACATGCCCAACAAACAGGAAAATGCTTTAAGCTAAAAATATGCACTTTCAAAAGGATGTGAGGACATGGCTTGAGTCATAAAAAAACGTTTCAATTACCTGGCTCTTCCCCCAAATGATGTCTAATCCCTCCCCCTACTCAGATGTCCTCCCCACATGGCTGGCGCCTCTGACCGGGCTCTGACCGGCTCCCTGTCACTCCCGCTGCTGGCCTCCTACCCCAAGACGGGTATGGGCACTGTGCAAACCCAGTTAGAGCGAC
The DNA here is from genome assembly GCF_006229205.1 of Suricata suricatta. NCBI lineage: Eukaryota > Metazoa > Chordata > Mammalia > Carnivora > Herpestidae > Suricata > Suricata suricatta. Next base: position 12,460,715 of record NC_043708.1, on the reverse strand, counting down.
ATGGCCCCCTCCCCCTCCCCAGAGGAGCCCACCCTCAAAGTGAGGGACACGTCTTGATTCTGTGGCCACAAGGGAAGCTGCTTGAATCTGGGTTTGGGGTGGGGGAGGGGTACAGGCAGGGGCTCCCACGGTCTGGGGCCAAGATCAGAAGTCACACCCTGAACAAGACACCAGGCTCACAGTCTATGGAGGGAACCCCATAAAAAGGGCTAAGGATGTATCCTGAGTCACCGTCAGGGGACAAGGGAGTGTCCTTGGGGAGAGGGGACTAGGAGGTGGCTGACATAAACTCCACAAGAGAATTCGTTTGAGCAGACGGATTGGCGTCTGGGTGTCTGTTTTCCTCACACAGGAAATGACATTTGACGACATCTGCATGGCACACCAGGGCAAGAGGGCCAGGCTTCTCTAGGCCAGGCGGGACACGCTGCCCCCTTTCCTTGGCACTCCCGAGGGCAGAGGCCGTCCCCTTCTTGGCTCACCTGTAACCACAGGAAGGAGGTGAGCCACTCTGGCCTGAAGGGAAAGACAGCCTGGGGCCCGGGAAGGGGGTCTCTGCGTCAGAGGCGGGGTGACTGCCTGGATCTGCGCAGCCCCGATCCCTCAGCCCCTGCCATGTCCACCTGTCTGCCTCAGTGCCCCAGGCTGCCCAGGGTTGGGCCGTGGAGCCTGGCATCTGGCATCTGAGCTCCTCCTCTGAGGAGGAGGAGGGGGTGAGAGAGCTCAGGGTTCCGGCCCAGGAAAGGCATCAATCTTTATAAATTACCATTTCACCTTCTCATCTGGAGCTAGGTCTCTCATGGGCATGGTTATTATGCACCAGCTTCTTGGAGGGTGACCCCCTCCCTGAATGAGGGACGCAGAGAGCAGGCAGCCTGGGGGCACACGGACCTGGGAAGACCACGGTGGACTCTGGCAGAGGTGCCTGGACACTGTCCCACAGCAGCCTCTGGTCTATGGCTGGTGACCACTGCCACCCCCGGATGGGATCCAGGGGCTGACAAAGAAGGATGTACTTGGGGACAATAGGACAGGGTGTCTGAACTTGAGAGGGACCCGCTGCTCCCCCCAGGGCCCGGGGACACAGGTCAGCCTGGGGACCTGGCTGTGCCAAGCAGGAGCCCTACCTTACAGCACACTTCCTCTTCGAGACCCGGCCTGGGCCACACTCAGAGCCCACTGCACGGCAAGGTGCCATTGATTAGCTGACCTGGCCTCCATGGTCTCATGTGAAACCGTATGGCTGCATCCTGCAGTCCCCCCCTTGATGTCACTTCCTGTACTCATGGTGGGAAGCTGACTGTGCTGAAGCCAAGCCAACAAAACCCAAAGGCCTCTGCTTGGAGAATAGTTAACCCACGTAAAAACAGCATGTTCCCATGATACCTGCTCCAAGGCCATTCAAGGGAGCCGGCAATGGGTGCTTTGGGGGGCTTTGTTTGTAAAAGGGGAATAATGACATCTGTTAAGTTCAAGTTGCCTCTTGAACTTGTTTTTCTTCCTTTCTCCCTGCCACACCTCATCTACCTGCCACTCCTGGTCTACACTGGCCACTGTGGCCAAGCTCAGGCATGGCACCTTCCCCTGAAAGATCCGTGAAGCAACAACCCTGTGTTGGTTCTACAGATGCTTCAAGAGAGGGAGGTCGA
>NC_043708.1:12351356-12458966 GCF_006229205.1 Suricata suricatta | reverse complement strand
CCCCCCCCCCCCGCCCCGCCCCATGAGCCCAGATGCTTCCTGTCTCTGCCTGACAAGCCACACCACCCCTTCCTACTCTTTTCAGCCTTTTTAAGCTGGACTGCAGGCTCCAGGGAAACAGAAAGTAATACTTAAAAGAAACCACATGCTACGAAGTATTCTTATTTCAGCTCTGGCTGCTGAAATTCGGTTCAGAAGGAAAGCCACGCCTACAAGCAGATCTTTTGGAAAGGAGATGCCTCCCTCACAGCCAAGTAGATACAGGGGGGCTTCCACAGACCCAAATGATGGAGAATGATGGTAACACTCACAGCCAGTGTTTACGGAGCGTGACGCAGCCTGTGTGAGCCAGTTTTAACCACATGGTAACACCAAGGGGTGCTATGGTTACCCCTGTTTAACAGCTGACAGAACGGAAATGCAGAAACATTAAGGAACTTCTCTCAGGCCACATGTCAGTATGTGACAAAGCTGGGACTTGAACCCAGGCAGGCTGGCTGCAGTGCCGGGCTCCAAACCTCTGTGTCATGCTACCCCTCAAGCTGCAGGTGCTGGAAACATCCAGCCTCAGGACCGCCCAGCCCTGGTTCTGCTCCTAACTTGCGATGTGACCCGGGGCAGGTCAGGGCGAGCAGTCTCCCCAGCAGTACAACAAGAAGTCGCCGCCTCGGCGCATACTGTGAGGGCACATGCGTCAGGTATGACCTACGAGGTTTTCGATTTCTTTGCAGAGGTTATAGTCATGCCAAATATTAATAGTTCTCGAAAGGGCCTTGAGCTACTAATGGGGCTAAAATATAGTGTGGGCTACTAAAAGAAGGGAGAAAAGGTCCAAAAAAAAAAAAAAAAAGAACAAAGACCTGATTCCCCAACAGAACGCACAACTTTTTCTCTTGCTCTGCTAGTTTGAATCCCAGTTACAGCGAGTGAAGACAAGGGGGAAATTACGTGTCGTACACTTAAGAGTCCTCTCCACAAGCACACAGACGTCCAGGGAAGGGACAGCATCTAAATATTTCATCAAGTCTGGCTTCAAAGGAAAAATCTGGTCTTATCTTGAAAAGCATTTTTTAAAAAAAACAATTAAGTAAATAAAATGCTCTCAATCGATAAAAGAGCCTTCTCATTTGACCGTGGCAAGGCTTTGTTCCTGCCAATCATTCTACGTACAAGAAGAAAATTGATACTTCCGATGAAAGAGATCCATTTCCAAAGATCAGCGTTTGAAAGAGGAAGGGTATCTTGATTCTATTTCATCGGCTTCATCGTCTTACCCAGCGTAGAGAAGGGATCAAGGGCCCCTCTTCAAGATGGGTTTGGCCTCGGGAAAATAAGCCGTGCAGATGTGAAACCTGCCCGGAGTGTCTGTGCCCCGGGTCACCCTCGACCCCAGAGCTCCCCCCGCAAGACTGATGGATGAATCAGACAGACACACAGACACAGGATGTCGGTCTCTGAAGTCACCCCTGCAAGTTCATCCCCTTCATGCTGCATCTGTCCTCCAACAGAGGTACAAACCTGGAAAACACGCTTCTAACTAGGAAAATAGGAGACGCAAACAATTTCCCCCCAAATCTCAGCAAGTAAATGGACGGAAGAGAGAAAAAACACCGAAGGTTCAGACTTTAGCAGTGCAAGCCAGAATGCACCTCCTTCCCTCGATGCCAGCCCTCTCTGTCACCCTTCTGGCTCGTCATGCAGAAAGGGACGAAGTCCTTCCCCACAGTAAACATGCATGTAAGTCTGAAGACAGTTCAAGGAAAGCTCTGATGTCAGGCCCCCTTTTGAACTTCAGAAGAGCCTTTTTCTCCCCTGAGCAATGTCGTCAGCCAGCCTTGTTGGGACAAATGCTTCTGGATCAAACTCTGGAGCTGTTTAAACAACTTCTAATGTAGTAGCAATCCGTAAGCCATAACCCACTGCGCTGCACATTTGATGGTCCCCTTCCAAACCCACCGTCGATGTGACATGCCTCTGCTAGTTCGCAATAGGACGCGCTTTTCCAACAGCTCAGCCTTGTCCCTGCCGGTCCTCCCCATTAACGGACCGCCGCGGAACAGAAGTACAACACCAGTAACACTTTTAACGTCACTTCAGATCTCTGATGTTTCAGAAAACATTAGCTCATGGAGAAAACCCTTCAAGACAACCTGGGTGGGGTGCCTGCGTGGCTCAGTCAGTTAAGTGTCTGACTCTTGATTTTGGCTTAGGTCATGATCTCATGGTTCGTGAGATGGAGTCCCATGTTGGGCTCTGTCCTGACAGTGCGGAGCCTGCTTGGGATCGATTCTCTTTCTCCCTCTCTCTGTGCTTCTCCCCTGCTCATATGCCCATGTGTGTGCTCTCTCTCTTTCCCAAAATAAATCAACATAAAAAAAAAAGGGAGCCTGTGTATGAAACCATTAGCTGGAAGCCATCTTGACTGAACTCAGGGGTTGTCATGTCTTACGATCCTTCCATAGATGGCAGGCCTCAGCCACACTCCTTGGGAGTTGGCTTAGCCTAACCCATCACCTCCAACCGCCTCCCTTCCCAGCCATCTTCCCCTCTCATGGGGGAGCTCCACCAATGGTTTCTTAACCACTACTTCCTGTGGGGGAGGTGGTAGAACTTACCACCTTTCCCGGTCTTCTGGCTGCCTTCCTTTGAATGACTGATGGCTTCTGTCCCTTTCTAGGCCTTGTCTGGGAATGTCAACATTCAAGAGGATGGCGCCTATGTGTTTTCTTCTCTGAGCATCAGCTCTGGAATATCATTGCCTCCGTTGCACCAGACTTGCTTTAGGTGAAGGTTGACCCCTCCGGCCATCGGTCCTCCTGCCCTCCCCCCCGCCCCCCTCCCCTACGGGGGTGCGGGCTCTGGCTCACCAGTGCCTCTGCTGATCCCCTCCTCCCCTGGACCTGGTTCCTCTCAGGCTCACAGGCCTCTTCCCTCTCCCTTCCTCTTTGCTGTCCACTCTGGGAAGCTCTGGGCGGCCCCCACCACCTGCCTCTGGTCCACACTTTTTCTCAACCTGTCAAGTGCTTTGGAAGAAGACCTGAGCCTCCTGCTAATACGATCTAGGATAAATTTATTTCTTAGCAATACTTTCCCCTCCTCGCCTTATCAGCTCCTCTCTACACCACCTTCTTGGGTCCCTGCCGTGCTCATCCCTCTCCTGAGAGTTCTTGTTCCTTTCTCACCCTCCAGTCTCATGCGTTGCCCCCGTGAGCCCAGGCTGAGGTTATCAGATGTGGAGCAGGTGTCCCTGTCTGCAGAGCCTGTCCCTGTCCTGGTAGTTCTGTCCTTGGCTACCTTGAGTTTCTGTGTCTGCCGTTGGCCTGAGCAGTGCTGGCCAGCTGCGCCCAGCCCACCGAGAGCCCTGTTCCCCTTCCAGGTCACAGGACAACTGGTGTGGAAAAGGGAGCTCTGTGTTTCATTAATTCATCTTGGGTCCTGGGGATGAAACATGGCATGCAAATGTATGTAAATGTATTCACTTATCAAAATGATATGAAAATATGCCTTTAGATTTTTCTGGGAAATGTCTGATCATTCTGTGAAGTTCTCCCCTTGTCAACAACCTGACTTTATAATTCCTTATTCCTTCGACTCCCTGTCCACACACAGTTCTTTGCCTCCCTCATCTTGTGCCAAATCATTATTAACGGTAAACACATTATTTCTCTTTTCCCTTCTCTCTGTATGTGAATTGAAACACGTAGAGGAGGGCTGAAACGATTAGAAACGTGTTAATTTTCACTGGGGTGTAATTTACGCTTCTTTTGTCAAGTCTGACCTTCTATTAACTTTAGTGAATACCATCTGCTCCAAGTCATTACTCCTTTTTAAACAATATTACTGTGTTTGCATTTCTGCTTAAATCGCCCCTGTCCTCCGAGCCGGTGATCTGGCACATGCTACAAGCTGACCAATCCTTGTTCTTGACGGGAGAGGCAGAACTCCTCCCGTTCGGTCTTCACACTCTCCATCTGCCACCTGGGCGCCACCTGTTAACGCACGTGGCTTCCTTTCTTCCGGACGCTCTCTCCCACTGTCCCACCAGCAATTCTCCTTCCACTCCGAGCCTGACTGCTGGCGCGGACACGCTTTCCACCCTCTGGTTTTCTCTATGTCCCACAATCGGCCTGCAGCCGGCTCCTTCCCTGGGAACCCCCTTGGGTTGGTCCTCTGGGGATCTTCGGGGCTCATACGCTACAAACTCCTCCTAACTGTGGCCTTCGGAGCCTCGCCCTGGCCTGACCCAGCCCCTCACTTGCACACTCCTTGCCCTGAGTGCCAAGCAACTGTCATCTTGGCTGTTTGCACCCACCTTGAGCACAGAGGTCTCGAGCCCCTGGCTCCTCCCTGGGACTCGGGCTGGTAAGAGGCCTCGGATCTCTCTGCTGACCCCTCCCCTCAACTTAGGGGCCTGCACCCCAGTGTGGTCTCTACGAGGGCAGAGGCAGAATCTCCTATGCCTTAGTAAAGAGATTTCAGTTCCGTGTTTAATTTGTGTCGGTGTTAGTAGTGGCCCCATTTATACACCTGAGGACACTGGGACACACAGAGGGTGACTTGCCCATGGCCCCCAAACCAGTGAGTGACAAGGCTGGGATTCTAATCTCACATCTTTTCTGGCCCAGAGCCTCATCCTCTTTAGCTTCTATTGCAAAGGCCGCCTTCTGCCCTTCATATGCTCCAAGCCATAGACACGCGGCTTTCCTATGCAGCCTGGGGTCGGAGGCAGAAATGAAAGGGCTGTGATGTGTCGGGGCTGGAGGCCCTGGGGGTTCCAGGGGCCGCCGCCCCCCCAGATTCCAGGAGATCCAACAGTGCCAACGGGAAGAGAATCTGCCAGCTGTGAGGTGGACGGTGGGGGGCAGTCTGGGGAACACAGGCCAGGCTGCGTCATTTACAAGGTCCCGAAGAAGGAACCGTCCACACCGCCCAGGGGGCTCACACCAGTTATTGTCACTGGGCAGTATTTTGGACTCCAAGGTTCTAGACCTCAATTTGCAGGCCTGCTGGCCTCAGCCTGCCCCCGGTCTGCGTAGTCTCTGAATATAACCAGCTCCAAGCCATAGACACTTTTCTCAGTGTCTATGAAAAGTCTGAAGGGTTTATGATTACTATTTTCTACTGGCAAGAGTGCCTTGGAGTCCGACGAGGCTTGGCCATTGCTGGTGAGCGGCAGGCGAGGCCTGGCCTCACCGGGGTTCTGCTCGCCAGCCCCCCTCACCGGGTCTGAGGCTGCCCCTTTGGACAGGAAAGCATCTGACATTTGCTGGGGAGCTCGGATGACTGGAAAAGCTCCAAAGGTGAAACAGAAAACTTTCCCAGTGTGATTTTCCTACTTGATCTTTTGTCTCATGTTCCCCTTGGGGATGAGCACGAAATACTTGTCTGAATAATTCATAGGCCCTGAGGTAGAAATACGCTGCTTCTTTTCAATAAAAAGGCTGGGTACATGGTGTTGATTATACCTCTTCTGCGATGCTCTACCAAAAGCACAGAGATCTGAAAAGCTCTGTACAAAATCCCTCTTACAACAGGGAGACAAAAATTAAAAGCCATGTAATAGTTTTAATCAAACAGACTAATGTTTGGATAATACGGAAAATTATTTATAAAGCTGTACCACTCTACAAAATGTTCATAAAGGGAAGGTGAAAAAAATTGAGTAGCTGTAATTATAAGGTCTGATTTATTTTTAATTTTTTTTAATGTTTACTTATTTTTCAGAGAGAAAGACAGGGCATGAGCCGAGGAGGAGCAGAGAGAGAGAGGGAGACACAGAATCCGAAGCAGGCTCCAGGCTCAGAGCTGTCAGCACAGAGGCTGACGCGGGGCTTGAAATCACAAACTGTGAGATGGGTACCTGAGCCCAAGTCGGACACTCAACCAACTGAGCTACCAGACACCCCCGTCTGATTTGTTTTTAAGACGGAAAACCAGTGGTTAGTTTTGAAACTGCTGACCCCCTTCTACATTTTGCAACATCACTAGGAGACACGGCAAGAGAATGAAGCCTTTGCGATCCTTTGGAGAACACTCTATTTCTTAGGTACTCAACTATAGCCTCCCAGCACTGGAGGAGACTCCCAGCCTATTTAGTTGCTTGTTTTCATTTTATAGAAAGGAAACCGAGTGCAGACACCTTAGGGTCTCTCCCCAAAGTTAAAGAGCAAGCAACTGACGCCACAGGGTCCAGAACTCTGTTCCCAGACTCCTTGTCCAATGCTCCCTCTCTGTGTCACACACTGACACTGATGACGGACACCAGGCTCCGGAGGGCTGCCAACATGAAGGCCACCTCGGCTTCACCACGAGGCTCCTCTGTCCCGTGGCCCACGAAATCAGAGATAGCCCACCACTCAGTAAGAAGCACGGACCCCACACCTCAGCCTGGCGCGTGGGCCCAGAGAAGCAGTATGGCGTTTCATCGGCGACTCAGGCTTTGGCTAACTTTTGAGCTTCCATTCACATGCCTCACACAGTAATAGCACCAATGAGAGCGCCGTGGAGTGATGGGTCTGCTCCCCACCCCACCAAAACCAAGGTGGAGGGACAGCCAACCCCAGGCAAGGCAGGGAGGGGGGCAGCGAGGCAGCCCCAGGCTTCGGGGGCGCATGCATTTCTGTGGGAGGGCCACCACACCATGTGCAGTGTGGAAACCAGGTGACATACTCAGGCCCCCTCGGTGTAAGAGGGCCCATCTGCCCTCCTCTGACAGGATGCCCCTGTTAGCCAGCAGCCTCAGAGACAAGCTGGGGTCTCCCCGGGGTGGGGACACCTCCTGAGGGGGCTGCTATAAGCGGACAGAGACCAAGGTCATGATGGTGACACCCAGGAGACCAGTGACTCATGCTCGCCCCTTGTGCAGAACAGGACTGCTGGGCAGGGCTGCTAAGGCTGTGCACGGCCACCTCCCAGGGGCCCCATCCGCATAAACCACATGGAAACGACGCTGGTGGCTCCATGCGGCCATGCAGATACCAGCTGCATGGGCCTCCCAACCGGAAGGAAGTTACCTGCTGCTTCAAGGGGAGCCCCGCCTGGGAGTGGGGTCCCGGCCTGGCCCTGAGACTCACCAGTCGCTGCATGCTCTTCACGTGGGTGGGACTGATGGATAAGGCTTCTTCATACCAGCGCCGGGCTTCATCGAGGTTTCCCCGGAGCTCGGCAACCTGGCCACGCATGTACAGGACGTTGTGGGACATCGGGAAGAGGTTGGCGGCTTCCTGAGTGCAGGCTGTGGCTTCTGCAGGCTTCCCGATGCCGATGTAGACCTCGGCTGTCAGGGGAGAGCAGAGGACAGATGCTTTCCTGGTTCGCTGCCCTTCTGAGGCCCCGCGAACGGCTGTGACTCTAGTTGGGGACATTTACATTCCCTCCCCCCCATGGGAGTCTGGCAGGGAACACGCAGGGCCCGGAGCCAGCCAGTCCCCCAGCCTGAGTGGAAACAGCGGCAGGCAGACGGCCCTTCCCGCCCATCGCTGCACTGGGACTTGAGTCACTCTGGCTGTAGGGCCTTGGAAGGTACACAAGTGTCGACTAGCCAGAGGGGAGCAAGGCCTGCCTGGCGCCACCCCCACCCCCACCCTGAGGACACCTATGCTCAGGGCTGGCCTAGGGCACCTTGGTATCCGGGACACTTGCCCTCAGGTCTGACACCCATAAAGAAAGGGATGAAATGAGCCGAAGGTCAAGAAAAGTAGAGGCACACAGCCCCTCCAGCGCGACGGCTCTGCCCTCTGGCCCGTTCTCCTCATGCCAAGGAGTGTACGGAGGGAGTGGGCTGTGGCTGCCATGTTCACGGGCATGAAATAAAACAGCTTCCCCATTAGACCCTGCCCTCCGACCGGTGAAAGTTACTGCGTCCTGGAGACTGTTAACTGTATAACACTGACAAAGCCCTTTGAAAACCAAGCTGTCACTTTCAAAAAGGCAGGAGAATGACCTCTGCTGCCATGCCAGGCCTCAGCTCTCTCCGGTGGAGTCCCGGATCGCTTTGCAGCCTCTGCCTCCCAAAGGGCCATCGCGCAGTGCCGCCTGTCTCTCAGGCACACCCAAGTGCCCTCTTCTCCCGAGGGCCTGTGACCCCAGAACCACCTTCTTCCAGCGCTGGGCTGGTGTCTTGGAGGACTTCAGACCCCTCTCCTCCTTCTTCTCCGTATCTGTCAGGACTACTGCCCAGAGTCCTACTTGGCTGGCCATTGTGTCCTGAGTCCACTAACAACTTCTCCTGCCTCCAGAGCGGCCCGGCTCTCGGCTCATCAGCTCCCACCTGGACCCCCAGCCCTCCACCCTCGGCAGCCAGAGGCGTTTGCACCCACACCTCCAAGTTACATGCACCATAACATATCATGTGTAATATAATGCAGGCCAAAGTAAAAGAGTAGAACACAACACAGAAGAAATAGAAAAGTTCTAGCATTTTCCTTGGGCACTTCTCAAGCTCTGTTCTGGAAGCTGCTTTGGAGCTGCCCTGACCGGGGCAGGCCCTCCTTGGGCCCCTCACCTGCTTCCTGCCACACCGGTCTGTCCCATCCAGCCGCTGCCAGGTTGGCTGGAGGCAGAGCTTGGGGACTGTCATCTTGCCTGCAGAAAAGTGCCTCTTCCTGAAGGCCTTCTGTGGCGGTTCAGCCCTCATGCTCTCCAGCCTTCCCTCTGGGGGAGGCCTTCCCTGACCGTCCTGCTTAACCTGCTCCCCCCCACCCTGTACTCAGTGCGGCCCTGTTCCATGCTGTTTTCCTGGCCTCCCTAATTCCAGCCAACATGTTCCTCTTGCTGGTCTCCTGTGCTGTCTGTGTGCTCCCTGCAGAGTGAATCCATCAGCCGCACGGGGGCCGGGGTGTGTGTCGTCCACTGCTGCGTCCCCGGAGAGGGGGACAGTGCCTGGCACAGCCCAAGGAAGAGTCGCTGCGTCAATGAATGAATGAACGAATGAGAACAGTAACAACAATAGTAGCTGACATTCATTAGCATGCGCTTTATGCCCGGAAGTGCCCTCATTTCTCCTTCATCTGCACACGATGCCATGAGTACTGTTATTTTATCCCCATTGTGCAATTGGGGTATCTCAGTTGAGGTCCAGAAAGGCTGAACAACTTGTCGGAGGTCTCAGGGCCCATTGGAGGCAGAGCCTGGTCTGGGCCTCTAGAGAGAGCAGTGGCCCTGGATCCGATACCATCCAGATCCCTTGATGCCTGGTCCACTGCCCTTGCTAACCTGTCTCTACTGCTACTGACACCCCTGGCTCAGGTGCGCCCCTGCCGCGTCCACACACGCCTCCAGTCTCCTTCCTCTTCCTGTGGGGCCGCTCCTCCCCTCCCCTGCAGCGTATCACACACTTGTGGTGTGTTGATGCTGCTGACTTTTTGACTTCAACCAGTCTTATGGCCCCTCTTCTCAAGCCCTCTCTTTCCCAGAGATCTTCACCAACCACTGACTCTGCACCTCCCGTCTCTTCTTCCGATCTGTGGGTGCCCTCTTTGACAGGGAGCACAGAGATGCTGGGCTGGCCCAGGGGCCCCTAAGACATGGAGACTTGGGTCACTGAAATCCAGCTGAGCCCTGATGGTGGCAATGCCGGCACCATGCCTGCCTCACGCCGTCTGGACGTTCAGCTGAGCACCTATGATCCGCAGGCACTCTGCAGGAACAAGGGTGACACGTATCTGTCCTTCAGTTTGGGGCGCAGTGAAAGCCTGTCCCTCCTGGGAAGGACACCACAGGGCCGTCTGATGTCGCTCAGCCATGCAATCTAGCCCGCTGGCTGCGTGCCCACTGCGGTTTTAGGTTACCCGAGCGTGCCAGTGACTCGGGAGAGCTGTACGGAACGTTCCCCTCACTGTACACTTGGCTCCTGCCTTGCTTCCATTTTGGGGGTGGGCTTACGTACACTTCCGCGGCCCCCGTGGCCGAGAGCTGACTGGGTGGGTGACACACGGGGCCTCTGTGGTCTAAACCAGTATGGAAAAAAGACCAGCTTGGGAGTGGGGACCCAATGCTTCTAGAATTTTTATAATAAGAATCAAGGAGTGGAGGCTTACACACCAGCAAGACAATGTGCTCGTCAGCCCTGTTCTAGGAGGGTCCTCAGCGGGACCATATGTCTTAATGACCACTGTGTTTTCAACCACCCCATGTCTGATGCTATTGCTTCCTTCCTGAGGAATCGATTGGAAGACAGAGACTCAGCTGAGTCATGACCATGAAAGTGGGAGAAAGAATCCAGACCTCCAAGGACTTCTCAGTGGTGCACAAGTTACAGGAGGAAACCTCTTGTCACCGGCAAGGCCTGTGCTCCTGACGTAGGTGGGGCAGACAGACGCATGGCCTGGCTGCTCCTAAATGCGTCCATCCTGAGCAGATGTACTGTGGTGATTTTCAAACCATTTCCCCCAAAGGAGCCTCTTTTTCCAAAGGGATCTTAAGAGTGGCAGCTGGCCTCCCTCTAGGTTTGGTCCCCTGTTCCGGCCTCTGAGGCACCTTTGGGGACCTGGGGCTCTAGGGTAAGCCAGTGTCATGAGAACATGGAGGCTTCAGCTCCCGCACTGGGGCCGTGTGTGTGGCTGGGGCGAGGCAGTCAGCTGCTCTGAGCCTGTTCACCTGTCGGCTGGGGCCCGAGGCTCTCCCTGGACACTGGTCAAGGTCAACCAGGGTGGTGGGAACTGGGGAGGATGGTGCCTCGTGGAGTCCTGTCACCTTCCTGATGGCCATGAAGAAACAAGGGTGTGGGGAGCTGAAGCCACCAGGCAGAGCGTGCAGCACTTTGGGGTGATCGGCATATCTGGGGGTGCAGGGCCAGCCTTCTGTTCTACCAGGGCTCCTTTGACACAAAGGCTTAGAACAGTCATCCCCCCTTTACGAGGAAATCACATTGTGGGGTCCAGAGTCTTAGGCTCCAGGAAGAAGACCTTAGTGGTGGGATTTCTGACATCAGTTGAGTCATTTGGGGTGGGGGTGGAGAGGAAGAGGGAAGGATTACAGAAAGCCCCACACGGGTCCTCTTGCCTAAACAACACAGCTGGCCTTCTAGAATGCAACGAGTCCCCGTAGGTATTGACTCAGAGCTTCTGCTGCTTGGGAAGCCTTCCTTCCTGCGGGTCCTCAGGTCAAACAAGGTCCAGTCCCTTACCTGAGCAGGGGTTCCCAGTGTCCATCCTAGAGCCCACAGGGCTGCAGCTCCCACCTCTGTGGTCCCATAAGCTCTATCACCTTTGCTAGGGGGCCCCCCAGTCTTCGCTTCTTGTCTGGCAGTGCACCTGGCCCCTCCTCGCCCGCCCCCAAGTCCCATCTGACTGACGCGTTTGGGAGAGGGGCTTGGGGGTGTTCATGGTGGCCCTTTGGAGGCCCCTCGGCCCTGGGCCTTGTCTCTTGGGTGCCTGCCTTCTCAGCTTGCTCTCATAGGCATGTCTCGGGGCCCCGCCTCTGCCACTCGGAGGCCAGCAGTGTGGGACGGGCGAGTTTACCCCAGCCGTGATGTCAGGGAATCTAACCGAGACCAGATGCCAGGCCACCTTCTCGGATTCCACCTCCCTAAGTAAGTGAGCCGGCGGTTTGATCTCCACTTGCCAGCACTCAGCAGCTGAAGGGTATGGCTCATCCTTCCCCAGAGCCTCCAGCATATGACCAGCTTGTTTTCTCCCTCCACACTATGAGCGGCCCCCAGCCACAGAGATCTCTGCATTCCTCAGCACAGGCTCTGGAGGCCAGCAGGTGTCCAAAGTACAGCGCGAAGATTAGCAGATGCTCCGCGAGGGCCAGGGGAGGGCCGTTTCTGGGGCACGAGTCAATGAAGCAAGTTGAGGGTCTGAGAAGCAATGGCAAACAGTTTCCCTGACCCTTCACAGAGGGCTAAATTCAAGTTAAAAAAAAAAGAAAAGAAAAGAAAATGAACAAAGGGCCTTGTGAGCTTATGTAAGAGATGGGAAGAGGCTGCACCAAAGGAACAGCAAGACAGAATGAAGCTGGGTCCTCAAATGGAGAGCTTGTAGGGCCCTTACAAGAATGCACTTGAACCCTGCAGGGTGAGCTCTGAGAAGTCCCTCTCTGAAGGGGTCCCAGGCACAGAGATTCTGTGCTGGTTGCTGGCAGCTTCTAACCGGAGGTAAGGGGTTGCTCAGGGTCATGGACACTTTCCACCTTTCTGAGAGCTCACGCTAAGCTCTGATGGTCCCCTTTGGAATCACTTGGTTTGTCCTTGTCATAAATAAAATCCCCTCCCTGCTTGCAAAGTTCCGATGGTTCCCTACTGCAGGCAAATGTAACCCAAGTGGTTTTTTTTTTTGTTTTAATTTTTATTTTTAGTTTAGAGACAGAGCGTGCACGAGGCAGAGGGGCACAGGGAGAGAGGGAATCTCGAGCAGGTTCCATGCTCAGCACGGAGCCTGACCTGGGGCTTGATCCCACGACCCTGGGATCATGACCTGAGCCAAAATCAAGAGTCAGATGCTCAACCCACTGAGCCACCCACGTGCCCCTGGAACCCAACTGTTTTTGCTCAGCATTCAAAATTAGGGCGCTGCCACCTTTCCGACTGCCTCCTACGATGTTCAGCTCATGGTCTTACCTCCACACCTCTGCTAGTACTGTTCCTTCTGGCCCCAAATGCCCTCCCTAAGTGGCCCTCTGTGCAGACTCCTCGCTCTCGGCCCCAGCGCACTTCACCTGCACTTGCCTTCCCTAGACCGCCCCCCCCCCATCCCACCAGGAAGCCCCCTCTTACACTCCTGTTCTTTCACTGCCTGCGTGAGCTCTGGGAAGCCCGCATCCCTGTCCGCCTTGTCCCGCAAGACCTGTGAGTGTGCCCCCTTTCCCACTGGATGCTGTGCTCCTGGACGGCCCGGTCCAGCTGCTCGGCCTTAGCCTTGCACCATGCCTTGAGCGGAGGGCCTTCTGAAATCATTTCCTGAACCATCTGAGGATGTTATCTGAAAGGACTAAGCTAGGACTGCTTCTTCCTCAAGGTGAAGAGCTGTTCTGTTAGGGGGACCCAGGGTAGATGCACCCACAGTCCCACACAGGTCTGGTTTCCCCACTCATTCATTCTCCTAACACTTGCCAAGCATCTGCTTCATGTCAGCTGCAAGGTTGAGAAGTGGCTCACAATGTGCCTTCCCTGGGCTCAGGGTTGTGCCTGGGGTGCACCGTGCAAAGGTGCCGGGCAGAGGGGGGCTGACATTGCCTGGCCTCTGCCGGCAGGCCGTGTGCCTGGTGCAGGGCTGCAGTCACCCAGAGATGCAAAGTGCCTTCTTGCAAAAGTGCCTTCAGCTAGTTAGGCCTGCTGCCTGGGGGGACACCCATTGCAGATAAAGACACAGCAGTAGATGCTGGTAGCACCCCTCGTCTGGGTGCTCAGATCCACCATTCCATCTGTGGTCTGACTGACAGGGAGGCAGGAGAAGACCTGTGTGCCACCGGCTGCTCCCCAATCTTGCAGGTCAGGCCTGCGGGCAGCCAGGGAGCTAGGCCAGGAGGCCCCCTGACCCTCTGAAACCATTTCCTTTACCCCAAACCCTACTTCCCGGACTTGTGCTTAGAAAACAAACCTTAGCAACTTGGTTCTGGGATAGCCCCTGCTCAGGGGGGCTGAGGAGTCCTCATGGTGAGCACAGGAAGTCTTCTAGAAGCATCAGATGCTCCCGGAGACCACTGCCCAGGTCCTCACGAATTCACTCTTTCGTATCAAAATTGGCAGGAGGGCCTGATGAACTTCTTGTGACCCTTCCAAGTCATTAAGGCCGAGAGGAGGGCTGCACCCTTAGCTCTCCCCAGAACTGTTTACTTTTTCTCTGGGGAAGGTCGGAAGTGAAAGGAGGTAGTGATTTTGTTTGTATGCATCGGTCCTAACCTGAGCTTCTCTGGGCCTACAGTCCCCAGGCGGAACACAGCTCGGGGCCTTTCCTCAATGAAGGCCTTGGCCAAATGCCCCATTCAGGGTCTCTACTGCATGATTGACACTTATTTCTGAATTTCCAAGTGGCAATGTCAACCTGTCAAGGGGAAGTGCCTTCCTTGGGGGCTTGGATGGGTGGCGGTGGGTCCTCACCCTCTAGCTGCTTCGGAGACACCTGACCCCTCCAGGCCCTGGCCCAGCTGTTCTCCTGGTGTCTCAATCCTTCCCCAAAGCCCTCCATCCCTTTGGCTGACCTTGACTCATCATTCAAAGAGAAAACAGAAGCCAGCAAAAGCAGACCTTGAGCCTCCTCTTGTTACCAAATTGACAGCCCTCTGTGGTCCTCTGTGCCCATCCACTCTGCTCCTGACTGAGGGCCACTCCCTCTGCCTCTGCCCTGGACCCCACTACTCTCTCTTGCTTTCTAGAGGGACTCAGACCGTCACATATCCTCTCTTCTGGGTCTCAGTCTTGATGTGATCGCCCCCAGCAGCAATCAACTTGCTTCTGTATCAGCCCTTTGTGAAGCCCCCAAACTTGAACCCACATTCTTCCCCAGCTACCCCTCATTTCTTCCCTCTGCTGCATAGACGTCCTTCCTGGAAGGATTATGTACTGCCTGCCTGTCTTTGTCACCTGCCAACACTGCACTCACATCAGTAGGCTCCCTCTCTGGCATGCCCCCAAAGCCTCACCTGTCACGGCCACCGACCACCTCCAGACACATCCGACAAATGCTTCTGTCTGCACCTCTTCAACCTCCCAGAGGCTCCTCCTACCGGCTGTGTCTCCTCAATAACAGCAGTTTGAGGAGTTACCACGTGCTTGCTGTCCCCCAAGCGGTCCCCATACATTCTGTGGTGCACCCATTGCACCTGCCCTCATCTTGCATCGGAGAGCACCAGACTCACAAGGACGAGGAAGCGGTCACACTGCTACCCCTAGGGGACACCAGGATTTTCATGGGTCCGACTTCAGAGCCCTTGATGGTGCCGTACAGGCCCCTTGGAAGGAAAGCGCTCTGGCTGTCACAGAGCCACCTCTCCGGGTCCCCTCCTGTCTACTGACTGCCCTTTCACCCTCACTTTCACTTTTCCTTTCCTGCTCACATTTTACATGTGGGAGGGGCTTGGGTCTCAGTCCTGTCCCTTTCCCTTCTCTATGGACATTCTCTTCCTAGCCCTTCATATCATACTCCGTGGCCTTAAATCCTCACTCCCAAATGTCTGTTTCTAGCCCAAACCTGACACGGCAGCTTGACCATCTAGCTGCCTGCTGGCCGTCTTCATGCACAGCATGCACACGTCCTCAGAAACCGGACATTCCCATGTTCAAACACGACTCTGGTATCCCTTCCTCCCGGGCCCCAACACGGCAGTTCTTAGTGCCCCTGCCCGGCCGCAGCTTCCCATCGCACAGTCACCCGTCACCCGCTGACTCAGGCCATGAACACAGGGCTCTTCCTGGATCCTTCCTTTTTCCTTCTCCGCCAACATCCACCGATCGGGGAGTCCTATGCTTCCCACCGGACAGCGCGACTCAGGGCCCACCTCCTTCTGCTTCAGACACTGAGCCGCACCCTCTGTATTCAGCTCTTTTTGTTCCCACTTGTCTGACCCTTTCGCTCTCTTGCCAGAAGCCATCAGTGGCTTTTCGTGCTTTTAGGATGAAGTTAAAGATCTCAGCGTGGCTGCAAGGGGCCCTGCATTACTGTGCCTCACCTCGGGCCACTTCATTCCTCTTTAGGCTCAGGCCCAGGGGCTCTGCCGTTTCTCCAACACTCTCTAGCACCGGCTGCGGCCTCCGGGTTTGGTCCTGTGCCTCCTCACCCGTGTCCCACCCGCTGCCAGTCCCTCCTCAGCCCTCCACTCACCATGCCCAGACCTCCTCTGGCTCCTGGCTTGAGGGGGGGCCTCTGTCACCAGTTCTCACAGGAGACCATGCCCTCCCTTCATGGCACGTGGCACAATGAGAATGAATTTGTAATTGCTTTGCTTCACATCTGTCAACTCCATGAAGGCGGGAGCTGTGTCTGTCTTCATGACCACTGCCGTCCCGAGCCTCGCTCTGACTGTGGCCCATACACCTGTGCTCCAGGACACTGCGCTGAACGCCTGAGCGTCCACCCTGGGTTAGAGAGGTGGTGCTGAATTCCAGCTTCTCCACTTACGAGTCACATAACACTAGGCAAGTGACTTGAGAGCTGTGTATCAGTTCTTCGTCTTTAAAATGGGGGGAATGAGGTGTTTATACCTCGTAAGGCAATTAGACATATAAAGTCCTTGGAATCAAGTCTGACACATGGACAGTACTTGATAAATGTTAGCTACCTGCAGGGTGAGGACCATTTAGTCATATCCCATCAGGGAGGGAGCAGGGGGGTTTGCTTAATGTACACAGGGGCTGAATGGGGCTGGCCAGACTCCCAGGTACCAAGCGTTCCCTCCTGCAGGTGCTCCCTGGGCAGTGACCCACACACCACCTGTCTGGGAGCTGGGGGCCGTGCCACAGGATGACCCTGTGACTCTGCGGATGCAGCCTCTGGGAGGCTGGGAGGAGCCTGGTAGGGGAAGGGGGACAGGGATAGGCCGGGCCAGGGTCAGGGAATTCTTGAGAGTATCACAGCTTTAAATTCCCAGCAGAAATCAGAAAATCTGATCTTGCACATCTAAGAATAGCCGCTGGTTTCAACTGTGAGAGTGCCGAAGTGAAAGCTACAATTATTAGTAAGTAACAAGCAGAAATTAACCACCTACCGCAAAGTCATTTTTAGCTGCCATCCCAATGTGGAAATTAAAAGATGGGCAACAAAAAGCTGCCTGGCGTGGCAAAGGCCCTGGTTCAACCTGGAAGGTCTGTGAATGTGCGAGTCTCCGATGGCCAGCCATTGGTTTGCGTCCTACAGAAGTATCGCTCCGAGGGAAATGGGTTTTGCGGTACAATAAACATCACGTACTCTAAAGGAGCTCCCGGACTCTGTCTCATTCCCCAGTAAGACCACAGAGGTACTTATTTCCATCTAGCCTGAGCTCTACTGCAAAGGAGAGGAGATAACCCCTTCTAACCTCCTTTACAAGATGGTGTATATACCGATGGTCCCAGAAGGTGCTTGGAATTTCAGGAAAGGCGGCCATAAAAATGGCTAAATATCATGTGAAGTCCTGGTGCCATCAAAAAAAGATTGATAAATATATTTTTAAAAAACTGGCAGAAAAAAAAGACAAACAAAAACACTAACAAAATGAAAACAGGAGAAAATATTTATAGCTCCTATCACAGACACAAAGCAAATCTTTGACACATAGTACATACTTGCAAATAAACAAGGAAAGCTCAGAATCTAAGAAGAGAAATGAGCAGAAACCATGAACAGGCAACGAAAATATCACTTTTCACCTATCAGGCTGGCAGAGATCTAGACATCTGAGAGTTTGTCAGGTTGACAAGGATGCGAGAAAACGGGCCACTCACACGCTGTGGACGGGGCTGTAGGTTGGTACTGTTCTGTGGAAGTCAGTGCGACCAAATTTATCAAAAGTGAAGAATATATATCCTTCTGTCCATCAAGTCCATTTTTAGGAATTTATCATATACTCAACATATAGAACAATAAATATGGGGAAGGATACTTAATGATGCATTGTCCGTAACAGCAAAATATTAGAAATAATCTAAATGTTAACTAATGGAGTAATGATGGTAAGTTCGTACAATGGATTTATCCTATGCAGTGAGGAAAAAGTCTGAGTCGGTGTTACATGCACTGATGAGCAATGGCCTCTGCGTGCGAGGGGCAGCTCGGGAAAGCACACGTCAGTGCTAACAGAGGTTGGTGTGGGTGGGTGGTGGAGGCTCAGGGGCAGGATGAGACTTCTCACTCTCCATCCTTTGTACCTTGTCCATTGTATCCCACGTGCAGGTACTCTTTATTCAAAAATAATTTAAATAAAACAGTCACAGAGGTCCCAACAAACTAAGGAACAAAACACACACCGCCCATGCTGGCCAGCCACCAGGTGTCCTGGTGGAGAGCTGGAGGCACTGGGGTCAGACGCAAGGGTGTGCCCTGAGTCCCATCGCTCAGGAATAGAGGGACCCTTGTGGCCAAATGTCCTTGGTCTGCCCGGATCAGTGCTCCCTGCAGGCCGATGGCCCATTCCCTCACCGGACAGACAGAGGCTCAGGTGTCTCATTCATGATCTCTTTGTCATTCAGATGAACACACCAGTGGCCCAGGGACCTGCTCATACAATAGGCTGAAAATTGAAGGTTGTCTCAGAGTGACCTCAGCTCCTAGTTTCAGGGGTCCCTGCATCATGGGCTCTCATCATGAGCCTCCACTATACTCAGCTCACCAGAGAACATGACCTAGAGAGGAGAGAGTCACAAATGCCACAGTAACACCATGGCCTTGGGCGTTAGGCCTTGATCTAACTAGTTTCTTTTGAAGCTTGCAAAATTTACAGAATCTGGCAGTACTGCTAGTTCTGATGATGGAACCATCAATTGTCCAACTGTTGGGGGAGGGAGGTCACTGCTATCTTGCCTCTCAGAGCAGCATTGCTCAAACCAGAGATAGTATAGAGGGGGACAGAGGATCCAAAGTGGGCTCTGCACTGACAGCAGCGGGTCGATACAGGGCTCGAACCCACGAACCGTGAGATGATGACTGACTGAGCCACCCAGGCGCCCACCCCCCAACTTGTAGACTATTGAAAGCCACACCTATTAAATAACAACGAGAACTTTGTTCTGTGCTATAGGCTGTGCTGATGAGATGCAGATTTTATGTGCTCACGTAAAAGTTCAAGGATAGCTCCAAACTGAATCTTAGCTACCAAGTTCTTCAACGTTCTAATCGGCAGCCACAAAATCCCCTCCCAAGAGTCATGCGAGACACGCAAAAAGGAGCAGAGTCTGGATAACTGAATAAGGGGCAGCAAGCCAGAGGGCAAGGCCATTATGGAATTCAGTGACTCTCACTCAGGTCAGTGACTTTTCCAGGAAATGGGCAAGAGCAGTGCCCCGGAGGTCAAGGAAGTTCATTCCAGCCTAGAAGCACTGCCTTCAGCTCTTCTGGTATTTTTAGACGCTGGCCCTCCAAAATCCTGACTTTAATTCCAATGTGAAAGACGCCTCTGCCCCCACACTGGCCCTGCAGGGTCAGCCGGCCTCTCCTGGCCCAGACACCAAAGCCTTCCCTCTCTGCTCTCTGTAGTCGCCGCTCGTGACGACCGGATGGGACAGGTGCCAGGCCCCAGACTGGGGCCTGGGCTCTTCGGCAGGAAAGCCGAATTCGTGCAGAGGGAGGCATTACTGCTGTCCCCACGCCCCGGGCACCAGCTCATCTAGGACCCGGCAAGAGGCCACATGCTGGCAAGCGTCTGCACAGGAAGAACAATCAGCACATTCGTGAATCATCCCTCTTTTGTATTTTTGCTTCGAAGAATGTAATTTGTTAATTTACGGGAGTTGTTATGGCTCAATTAAAGATGCCAACACAGAAGAGGCCGGCTGAGCTTGGCTCCGTGACATGCCAAAGCCAGGTAGCTCCGACCATGTTTCCAACAAAGGTCCGCCAATGGTTCCAAACAAGGCTGAACATCGCACAATGAGCCTTGGCAAGAGGGGAGTAAATAGCTGGACATGGAGGGGTAGTAAGGACTTTCCTCAGCCAAGTCTGGGCTTCCACAGTGCACCCGGAGGGTCCAGCCTGGAAAGGCCCAGCTGGGGTCTTGCAGGCCTAGTGATAACCCTTGAGGAACAGAACTTACTGTCTATATACAAACATAAATTCAGAAGCAAATCAGCAGCCGTCACCTGCCCAGCGCCTGAACTTAACCGTCAATATACAAACATAAATACAGAAGTAAATCAGCGGCCGTCACCTGCCTGGAGCCTCTGTGTGCTGGAGCTCTCGTTGCTGCAAAGCCTGTGTGTGGGATTTATCTGGGGGATTTCCAATTATGTGCCAGCAGCCATGTGAAACTGGAGGGGGGGGGGCAATCACATCTGCCTTCTGAGCTGGTTTCCAGTCCTGCGGTTGCTGCTACCCACCCCCGGCTCTGTGGATTGGCAAGAGTGCCGACAGAGAAGGGGACAGGGACATGGAAAGTGCTGCCCCTTCCCTGGCTTTGATGAAGACATCGGAGTCATCAACACACCTGTCCCCTTCTCCAGGGATCCCAGGATGCGCCAGGCACTGTGCTCACCAACCCTAGGAGGCGGCTATTAACCCCACATATAGGTGAGGACACTCAGGGTGAGAGGCGAAGGTCTTAGCTCCCGTCTACATAGCCAGTAAAGAGTAACAGACTTCCAGACTTCAGAAGCCCGGGGCACCCTGCTATGTTCTCCCCTGCAAAGCAAGCCTGGGCGCAGCTCTGGGACCCCTGCGGCAGCACACAGCCTCCACCCCCCACAGCGAGCGCCCCAAGACCCGTAGCGTCCAGTCCGAACATTTCCGCTGGAGGCCTGCTGTGTACCAGGCTCTGGGTGAGGCGACTGACGCAGGGGACAGGTGGGGAGATACACAGGAACCCTTGGTTCCTACAAGGAAGTAGTGGCGTTCTGGCATGCCACTGCAAAGGCTGGGATTTCTCTGGATATGGGGTTGGAGGCTACACAGGCAGGTGCCCACAGGAGGCTCCGGCCTCGGGCTCAGAATGCGGGTGCGGGTGGCGGGAGGGCCCCCGGAGGGGGCAGGGTAGTACCTGCATGGAGCCAGATCTGTGCCAACGTCATCCAGGGGTGTAGCGGGCCCTGCTTGGGGGCGCTGCTCTGCAGAGATGAGGCCACTTCCGACAGGGCCTGCTCCACTCTCGAAGCTGCTACTGAAGTGGCGTGGATGGAGCCTGTGAGGGGTTTCCGAGAAGACAGCGTCAGAAGTCAAAGGAGAGACCCGACTGACCAGCCCCCCGCCCCCGCCCCACCCCCTCCCACACACAGACACAAGTTCAAGACGAACACACACTCCTTCCCCAGGACGTTTCTAAGTCTTAGGTCCATAAAGAAATACAGACAATCATTATGGCCTTGAACCTGAGTTTCCATCCAAGGCTCTTGCTAATCTTTTCGTCAACAACCAGAGCACACACATGCCGTGGGAGGTGCTCCCTCGAGGAGCTCAGTCTAGGACAGCGCGAGTGTTGGGGGGTGGGGGGAACAGGGGGACAGCTAGAGACACAGCTGTGGCGCTCATGCGGAAACGTGGCATAAATGAAGTGCTACAAAGGGAAGTTACAGGCAACCCCTGTCAGGGCCTAAACCTGGAACCTATCGGTAGGGGGAGGGAGGGGTGGTACCCGGGGAGGGATCATCCTTGCCTCCTAGGGATGGAGGCCATTCTCAAGACAAACCCAGGAACTTGTCATCCCGCTCCCTGGCTTTCGCAAGGTGGCCGACACCCCTGGGTTTGGAACCACATCCTAGGACATGACTTAGGAACGGGAGGGAGAGCTCGGTTTCACTCTACGTACAAGCGGATGTCTGTTATCAAGCCCAAACTGAGAGAGGATGGGCAGTAGCGAAGGTGCCTATGCTCAGGAGTTGTTACCGGCCTGACTCGTGGGTACATCTTGTCCTCAAAGGCTAAGGAGAGGCATGGACCGAGCACATTGACCAGGCAGAGGGAGCTGGCAAAGGGACTTGTAATCAGAAATCAAGTGACTCATTTCTCTTCCCTATGGCCCTTCTACAGGTCCTGGTGGCAGAAGGCCATCGCGGGCTTGCTCCTCACCTCTTCCCCAAGTTCACTCTTGGGGGTGTGGCTTCAGAGCTAAGAGCAAGACCCTCAGTTACTTCAAGGTGAAAACTGTTGATATTTATGTCACTGGCCACATTCTCAATTTTGAATTCATCATAAAGTATAATACATAGAGAAACATGGAACTGTCAACTTATCCTCAGAATTCAAATAGTGGTAATATATAAAGACCAGTGCTGACTACTCAAACGGAGCTGGTTACACTCCAGATGAGACAAAATTGTGAGCATAAAAATAATTTCTGTTGGGGCTTTGAAGTGCACCATAATTTATTCATTTTAAGAGTATCTGCAGCAATAGACAGGCCATCCATATTGTGTTTTGACTGTTCCAACACGAAGGAAACACGGATACCTCTAAATACCCTCAGATCCTTCAGCGGGGGGATCGGTGGAGGTGGCTTATGGGAGGTGGATGGAAATCAGAGCGGGGATTCACCTTCCGTGGATAATCCACACGGGGTGCCCACGAGGACGAGCAAGAGGAGAGCCCCCCTGGGGAAGGAAGCGAGTCCTGCAGAGTGTATGCAGCCACACAGGAGCAGGACCTGGAGGCTGAGTTAGAAGACATCAGTCGATGCCATTCCGAATTGGGAGACCTGATTAGTTTCAGCTAAGCAGGGACTCCTGCGTAGACAAAGTGTGTCTGACCACTTAAAAAAAAAAATCTAAACAGCAAAGCGATTACACTGCTGTTGACTTTTTTGGTCTTGTTTTGAACTTTCTTTTTTAATGGAAAATAAATATTTTAGCTTTGAGAAGATTTGATATAGTTTTCCAGAGATTTTGAGTAGCGGCTGTCAGTTAAATAAACGAGGTTGCTATTGCTGTATTCTGATGGCACAGCGCTGGCTTGCCTTCTCACTGACTCCTTGAAGAGTGGTTCTCAACCTTGGCTTTGTCTCAGAATTCTGTGGGGGGAGGGGCGGTTAAAAACCCTTGATGTCATAGCGATCACCCTCCACACAGACTGAATCACTAACTCTAGGGATGGGGCCAGGCCTATTAATCACCCAGGTGACTCCACCGTGCAGCTAAGACTGAGACCCACCGACCTGGAGAGACAGAAAGCACATGTCATTAATATTTGGTCAAAAAAGCCTGAAAGCATATTCTGCACACGCCAGGCAGCGAGTGTGAGTTTTCCTACTTCCCTGAAGCCCAAGACTCTGGGGAACAGAGTTCCAGGAAGATCTTGTTCTTTAAAGAACATTGGTTCTCAATTCTCTTGGTCTCAGGATCCTTTTATAGAGTCGGCAAAGTTATTGAGAACCCCCCACCAAGAGATTGTACTTATAGGGGCTATATATCTTTATTTTCTTACCAAATCAAAACTGAGAAATGCTTCAAATGTTTAGTCATGAGTTCACTACAAAATACAACAATAAATTATGAAGAAAAATTCTACACGTTTTCTAGTAGGTTCTATGGTTCTACAAGGGACTTGTGACTTGCAGGGGCTAATTTTGCTTCTTGGATTAACTGTTTTATTTGGTCTGCAAACAAATGAATCAGAACTATTGTTACAGTTCCTTCTCTTTGTGATACCTACATACGATTAAATTAGCTAATTATTCACATAATAATATGCTTCACGGTGAATAAGTTCTGGCAAATGATGACGTTAGTGATGATCAGTTTTAGTGACCACGGTGTGGCAGGTTTCAGGCACTCCCGAATAGAACTTCACATAGATTATTTCATTTAACCTTTCAACAGTTCTGGGAGGCAGCTAACAATGTTATCTGCACGGTTTAGATTTCATGAGGTTATGAACTTAAAGTCACACAGCCAGTGGGTGGCAAACGTAGGACTCAAACAGGAGTCTCACTCCAAATCTAGCCTCTAAATCCAGCTCCAGTGCCACCTCCTCCAGGAAGGCTCCCTGCCCCTCTCCTGTAAGAAGACAGGCCTTTGTGCCTTGGGTCCTCGGTGCTACTCTAGCTCCCTGGGGGTGTGGCCATCGCTGTGCAGACTGCACCGTTTCATGTTAAAGTTAGTGTAAGTGTCTTTCCTCTTAGACGGTGTGGCTCTGGAAGGTAGGAAGCATGGCCTGCATTCAGTGCTCTGAGGGGCTAACAATGCCATGCCCGTGAGAGCGACCTGGTAGATGCTTCTGGAATGAATAAATGAATGAATGAGTACCGTCAACCGGCATGCCACTGTCTGAAATCTGGAAGAGAGTGGTTCCCTCTCTTGGAAAAGCAGGTCTGTGTCCTCTACTCTCCCTGCCTGACTGCGGCTCCGGGTGCCAGAACCTTCACGACCTCAAAGGGTTTCTCGGCGTGGCTGTCATCACCTCCAACCACTTGGGCTGCAAACGAGTGTGGTGCAGTGTGGGACTGAACACTGCCCCTCACTCGGTGACTTTCCCCCATCTCTAGTACAACCAAGCCATTTAAATATGGAGGGTAATGGAGGTTTCTCAGAAATATTATTTTCCTTCCCGGTCAATCCCTTTTAACACCTGCTTCACTAGGGCAGAGACCCTTCCATGTTCTAAACCAGGGACGGATATCAGAGCCTTCAGATATTTACGAATAATAGGTGACTAGTAACAATGGCAACACCATTTAATAGTTAACATCCACTCTTCCTGGCAATAACACCATCGGACCCTTCCATTGGATTAGAATTTGGAAGGAAAAAAAATAAACACGACTATGAATCAGAATGAATGTAACTGATTAAAGAAAATAACCAAAACAGCCTGTATCTTACTGTCTCATAGGACTAAACGGTAAGTGACAAATAGATGCTGTACCAACACAGACTTGGACGTATGTAGGTACCCAACTCGAAATGCTAGTTCTAACCAACACTTTTTTTTTTAAAGCAACCCTCCTCCTTCTCGCCAAAGCAAATGTATTCCCACAGCATACGTGGGGGTGGAAGGGATTATTACCCTAAGAGAAATGGATGAATTGAGGCTTAAAAAAAGGAATCAGATGGAGGAAGGAATAGAAGACTTATTTCTAATTTGAAATCCAAGACTCTGAGGAATCGGCTCCCACATAATCAGGTCCCACAGGTAAGTGAGGGAGGCCAGGAACTCGAGATGTGCTTCTCGCTGACCTAACCCTGTGGGCGGAGCGGCTGCCGTGCCCCACCGAGTCCCTCAGCCACAGGGCACGCAGGCCCGGAAAAGCCACCGCAAAACCAACTGAACCGAGAGCTGACCCAGGCAGGTGAGAGTGGGCCCTAATGGCTGGTCCAGGTTCCGTGACCTATGGTCCAAATGGTCCAGGGGGGATCAGATGCCCTGGAGCTGAGATCTGTATTTTCTCAAGCCAGCTGCTCTCTTCTTCCCTGTCACCAAGGTGCCCCAAAAGAAAATATCATCTTGGGCGCCTGATACGAAGGCCAAGTGCCATCCGATGAACGGATCCCTATGCCCAGGGTTTTCATCGGGGTTCTCCTCGGACCACCCCGTGTGTGAGGGTGGGGAGAGGGGAAGCTGACAGAGTGGCCCTGGGAACTGCAGTGGACAGGCATCTCCCCGTGGTGGAGATGACCCAGAACCAAGGCCACTGACCTCAGGAAGCCGTGAGTCCAAGCTCTGAACCCCTCCCGAGGTTTTCTGACCCATGCCGCTATCACGTGCTGAACCCTGCTGAGACCGCTGCCGCAGACAGGACGCTGGGAACAGCCAGCTCAAGTTGCTGGTGCAGCTGCAGCCTTTACGAAAATCCTTTTTCCGAAGCACACCACGCCTGTGGTCCAGCTCACACAGCCCTCCAGCGTGGCAGCTGTGTGCCGACCCATCTCACCGAAGGGATTTCGGAGGCAGCCGTTTGGTTAAGCGAGAGGCACGATGAATCACGTGGCTTGGTTACCTTCAGTGAGGCGTTGTT
Organism: Suricata suricatta; assembly: GCF_006229205.1. Lineage (NCBI taxonomy): Eukaryota > Metazoa > Chordata > Mammalia > Carnivora > Herpestidae > Suricata > Suricata suricatta. The sequence continues at coordinate 12,433,463 of NC_043708.1, read as the reverse complement.
TTCACAAGCACGGTCACTGAATGCGTGGCCTCTATTTGTATTCCAGCTGTCCCTTCTGTCCGTTCTGGTGGCATTAGGTAAGCGGCTCTCGTCTGAAGGGTGTGCACCTCCCGCCCCCCTCCTGTCTTCCCAGCGCCTAGCAGATACACCAGATCTGAGACGAACCCTGCCCACCTGGCCACTAGTCAAGCATCCAAGTGCAGGGACAAGGGACAAGAGTTACACTGCGTGGGACAAAACTCGTTTGCTGGAGACGTCAGTAGGCACAGCTTGCGTGTTTGCTTGGGGTCCAGGCTGCCCTCTGCTTCCCAGCCCCAGGACCAACTCGGATGCCTCATGTGCACGAACATGGAAAGGATGATGGGGCCGGTGGCTGTGCCCCAAGTCCCCTCTCTCTGCCGGCCACCCCCATTCTCCCTGCCTAATGCCACAGCAGCGACACCTGGCCTCCCCACCTTTTTTTTTTTTTTTCCAGAAAAGAAACAGAGCTCCAGAAATCCCCCACGGCTGCTGAACCTCTCTACTGATTTCCCCTCCGTTCCGAAATGATTCAATATTATCCGTCATGAGACTTGATTCCGCTGCCCGTTTCTGAGAAGCCGTGCCCCCCAAAACAATTCAAGTAAGCAGGAAAAGGCAGCAGCTTCCCTTCTTAAAGACCCCGGATACCACACAGCGATGCCAATGACTAAGCATTCTTGCCAGAGAGCTCTGCTTACAATTTTTCATTTTTAACGGGAAAAGGACGTCTGTTTCTTGAGATAGGGCTTGAAAGTAACTCAGTCCAACACAGCAGACCGGTGGCAGCCGGTGACCTTTTCACAGCTGCCACCTGCGCTGGAAGGCCCCGGCCGTCCTCGGGATGGAAGGAGACGGCCACTCTAGCCCGTGACGACCTGTCTCTTACTTTTGTGAAGGGGGAGGAGACTCCACTCTCACAGGGACATTATCCCTGTACCACCCCCGATTTCTGCTGGAGGCGGTCCTGGGGCTGGGGGTGGGCTCCTCGCTGTGCTGAGCGAGGTGTCCCTCCAGCTCCCCTCTTCGTAGCACGTCTGCCAGGGTGACAGGGATGTGGGGTTCTAGTGCTTTCTAGGCAACCGCCGGCCCTGCCCGATTCCCACTGACAACCAGGCCTCCTGCTCGTGGGCTCCTCTGATCAACAACTCTGGTCCCCTAGACCAATTCCAGTCCCCAACAACTCTGGTATCTAGGCGATACTTTCCTTTTACACGGAGTGGAAAAGAGACTAAGACAGCCAAGAAACTCAGGACAGCCACCCCCCCCCCCCCCCCCCCCCCCCCCCCCCCCCCCCCCCCCCCCCCCCCCCCCCCCCCCCCCCCCCCCGCTTTCCTCTCCCGGGTCCCAAGACAAGATCACAATTTCCAAGTGACTAACAGAGTATCAGGCACAGCTGAAACCCGACAGTATGTGTCTTCTCCTGAAGGGGGAAAGGTCTCCCCAGGGAAAGCTTTAGGGAAGGACCGCACCGAGCAGGGAGCGCTGGGGGGTGCAGGGGTGCCCCAGCATGCTGCCGGCGGGTGCTGGCAGGGTCGGGCGCCACACGGGAAGCGTGGAGGGAAGCCGTTCACAAGCGTGCAGGAAGATGCCAGCTGTCGGAGGGAGCCAAGCCGTGGCTCTGGGCTGGAGACAGTACCTTCTGGAGGATGACACCAGGCAGATGCTCTCATCGCCAGCACAAACCCTCCCTGTTGCATATTCATGAGGCTGGGTCTTTGCTCTCAAGCACCGGGAAGGCTGTGTTTGTCTTTCAATGTGGCTTAGGGGGAAAGCGGTCCGGGTTTTTGGGTGAGGGTCTAATTACTGGACCCCACTTCTTAACTTCTGTCTGAGTGCCATTTGTTACTGGCTTGTCAATCTCCTAAAAGGTCTATTCAATCTTGTTTAAGGAAAGACACCGCAGAACTAATTGGGGAGAATTAATTTTAATTTCATTAAGAAGAAGTTCGTACTTGAATCATCAGGGCTGGTGGTTTTTAATTGCCATCCCTCAAAAGCAGCGGGGTCATCATTAAGAGTAACTTTTTCATATTTAGATTAAAAAAAAAACCCCAACTTTCTTCTGCTAAGCAGGAGCAGAGGGTGAAATATACACCCAACAGACTAGTCATTTCCTGATCATGAGATATATTTTTAAATGTCACAAAACGCAAGGTCGATAATAAAATGCTAGCCCTAAGAAAAGGGGAAAAAACCAACGACCTTGAGTCTGTTTCTTAACCTTCTTTCATTCCAGGGGTTTGTTTCTCATGAGTCTGTTTATTCTCTTCTCTGGGTTACACGTTCCTAAAAGGGGCAGCACCTCGACCGGAACCAGTGATATGAAAAACTGAGCCAAGAACCCAAGTCGGCGTTCTTGATTTGAGCGCGTTCTTGGAGAGGCGAATAAAACGTCAACACACGTTTCCTCCAAGGTAAGGACTGTAAGGGCGCTCGAGAGTGGGGCCGCCTGGGGTCCCCGGGTCTGAGGAGTGGCGAGCAGTGTGGACAGAGCCTTGTGTCCCAGTCGGGCTCCTCCCATCTGGCAGCCACATCCCTGTGGGAACCACAGCTGCCTTGTCACTTGGGAGGGGGCACCTGACCGAGGCTTGACATCAAGGAGGTGCTCTTGGTATACCATAAAGGCATGGGGGAACAGAATCAGTAAGCTGACATCCCTACAGATGGGGAAACTAAGGTGGACAGAAAGTAAATGAGTTCCCTGGGTTCTTCCGCAGAACTGGCCCTTGAACCTAGGTTTCCTGGCTTTGGACTGAGCTGGGCTGGTTTCCACAGACGACAGTGAAGTCCCTTGTACGGATGTATCAAGCCTCACTGTGACTAGTAAGGGCTGCCTGAAGATTTTAATGTAACCTGACTTTCTGGAAGTCAAATCTTTTTAATGTATCCAAGGAGCCTAATATTGAAGGAACTTTGGTGGTGAAATCTTTTTTTTTTTTCTGCGAAGACCCCTAATGTGCTGACAGTACCAAACATATCTCTTCTATTATGGACTTGTATTTATTTAAAAGTTGTTTTATCTGTATTGACACTTTTAGAACCCAGAGATAAAGTCACATCTAAGCTGAGGCGGATAGCAGAGGGGAAATCAACTCCCTGAGGGGTATATTTGTTATAAGTAGTAAAGGCTCAGATCATTCAAACGCATTGGATCACCATATACATGAGCATGTCCCAGAATGCAGTCCCTGGAATACGGATTCCACAGGGTGGGGAAAATGATGAAATTAGCTTGGGAACAGGGAGGGAGTCAAACTTCAGAGCCCTGAATTTTTTAAACTGCAGGACTTCTCAGAGCCTTTAATGGGCTAAAGTGAACTGTCAGTCTCTAAGAGGGAGATGCAATATTTCCCAAAAAATATTTGCCCAGAGAGAAATCAGCAGTCTAGGAAACATCCTTTGAAAGAGGTGAAACTTCACTCATGCCTTCAAAGAATTCCACGTAAAGTATTGAAATTTTGGTAGATGTGGGTTAAATTTTATGGTAACTGTTTAGCTTGTTTTAGGAAAATTCATGATTCGAATGCTTTTCTATGTAGCAATAATGGTTAAACTGGAAAAAAATGTCAAGATTCAACTGGTTCCCTCTACCTAAAATTCACAGATGACCCGCACCAGGGAGGCTGAGTGCCTCAGGCTTCCTTTTGGTGCCAGCAGGGCTGCTGACCAATCCACGCATGCCCTTACTTGGGCATCTTTCCCACACTGCCTTAATCCCTCCCAGAGAAGTACTGCCTCCTCAGGGCTTAAGCCCAAGCTGTGGCCAGAATGCATTAGACTCTCTCGGGAGAGACGGCCCCTGGGGGGGGGGGGCAGGGTGGGCAAGCAGGTGGCAGCCTCACGGCCACACCCTCCCAGCATTCCCAGCGGTCAACAATGACAGCACACGGGCGCAGTGGGGGGAGAAGCGTGACTCTGGAGACCCTCAGAAAGGTTAATAGATAGATTGGTAAACTACTTACTAACTGAAAAAAGGGAGGGGAAACCATGAAAGTGTACTTCTGGAGAGTTGCCTTGGAATAACAAACCAAATCAAAAATTAAAACCAAGAAATGAAACATTTGAAAAATCAAAATTAAGGCTCAAAAAAGCAAATTGAGTTCTAATAACCTTCCAACTGTAAGTCTGGTTGTCTCAAGTTAGAGTTCAATTCAAGAGTGACACATGTTTTTCCACTAACAATGATTTTTTTTTTTAAACCAAAGAAAGGCCAACTGGGCATTCCCCTCTACAGTTAAACGTTCACCAGGCACATGAGAGCTGACCGATTCGTGTAATGTGTTTTGTTCCCAGAGCAGGAAATTCCAAAGGGAAGGGAAAAATAATCAGACAAGCGCTTTTCAGATCTTTCCACCACTAACCCTAATCGTGATTCTAACACTTTGTAGGCTCGTTTTTGCTCCTATGAAGTCAAAGGACCCGGGAGAGAAATGAATAGAGCTTAGGGCCCATCGTTCTCTCTCTCCTAACCAAAGGAGCTGGGATTCAAATTCATTACGATTCTAATCAAGAAATTTTACATTCATCAGTAACCTGTGGTATGTCTTCCCCTTCTCAAACTAAATGTTGTTATCTATGGGGAAGAAAGAGATTTTTGGGCACATTGGTCTTGGTGTAGAACACCAGGTTACGGGCGAGGCACTCCCTAAAGATGGGAAGATCATTCATAGTTTTTTCAAAGAATAAACAGCTGAGTCCTTCACGGGACACGGCACATTCAGCAGAAAGCCCAGTGGGTGCTCATCGCCCTAAAAATTTACTGATTAATCTGATATCCAGTGCTTCCCTGAAGAGCCGGGATTTCAGCACTGAAAGGTCTAAAGGAGCGCAGGGCTCCTTGGATGGTGTCGACAGAGGTGGGTTTGCGGGGTGACAGGAGTGACGGGCCAGTGGGAATACATCATGCTATTCTGGAATGCTAAGATCCCATTTTAAGACCAGAAAACTGGGCAACAGTCAGTGTGAAAAAAAAAAAAACCAGCTTCTCTGGAAAACCTGAAGGTGGCAATTGCCTGAAGGCATTGTATTAAGAGAAAATGTCTATTTTAAGAAGTGGATTAAAAACAACCTAAGCAGTTTATAAACATTATCTTCATCTTGCGTTTCATGAAGCTGGGATCGCAAAGTTCAGCACACTTACTATGCAGGGAAGTAAAGCCAGAGTGCTTCCTGGTTTGGATGATTTATTTTAGGTGATAGCCTCACTTCTGGCCTGACTGTCTGTGTGTGTGTGTGTGTGTGTGTGTGTGTGTGTGTGTGTGTCTAACACGGCAGGTTTAGCATCCCAAAGATGGGCACATTTGAGGAGGCCGTTCTGACAGCGCCCCCCGCTTAGAGGCTTTTGTTCTGCATATAACTGAGCATCTAGGACAAAGATGAGCCCTTATAAATCATGGATACAGAGATTAAGTTTTCTGGCAGTGCTTTGGGCAAAGTGGACATTAAACAAATACATGAAAGGAAGCAAGCCTGGACCCTCCTGGGGAGACCCAAAGTTGGGTCCCATCTAAGGACCTTACCAACCAGTGTTTCATTTTATTACAGGAATCTCTCTCTCTCGCTCTCTCACTTTTAAATGGACAGGTCCCCAAACACTATAAAACAGACTTTCAAATTTCTGTATTATTTAAAAGCAAGATTAGATTAAAATACTGTCTAATTTCCCTGCAGGATTTCATGGGTTTTCACCCAAACCCTACATTTTCCTTCCCTGCAAATGGAAAACAATTTATAGCATTGCTTCCCAAGATGTGGTAACCCATTGGTTTTGGAATCCTAAGTGGGTGTTCTGTAAATCCAGATGCCTGGGCTCGGGCTCCGGCCGAGGGAGTCACAAGCTCTAGGGGTGGGGGTTCGGGGGATTGATCTGGGGTTTTCAAAGCTCTTCGTGTTCCTTTAATGCACAGCAGCATTTGAGAGCCACAAATTTAAAGGGCATACGGCCATTATCTTTAGGATATCACCTTGATCACTGTATGCTTGTTGAATTAATTTCTAAATAGAAAATCAGAAATATACAGAAATAAGTTATTTGCAAAATGTTCTAATTTGCCTTTTTAAGCATTTACATTAACTCGAGGAAAGCATACAGGTAACCAAGGACAGGACGTAATTGTCTAGGAAAGCTTCTGTTTATTCTGCTCAAAACAGATTTCCTTTCCTCTTCAAAGAGGAGGCTGGAACTTGGGCACCAATGTCTCTTTCTGCCCCAAACAGCTTTTGGATTTTCAAATTAGCAAGATTTTCCCCTCAGATAAATTTGATGGGAGTTTCCTATCCAGCTTATCAGTTAGGAAGATTATCAGAAAATGAAACATCAGGCAAATGAAGCAGGTCTAACAAGAAAGGAAAAACCATAAAGCATGTTTACACAGAGAGGGCTCCCGGCGGGGACCTGGGTCATTGAATGAATGAGCTGCAGGGGGCCACATAAAGATGTCAGGTTTGGGAGAATGAAGATGAGGAGATACAAACAGGTGGAGAGGAGATTCGGTTCTTGAAAGAGAAGAGGAGGAGGAGGAATCTGACACTAAAAAAGTGAAAGAGAAAAAAAAAAGAATAAAGGCAAAAAAAAAGCTTTAGAAACACAAAGGAAAAAATAAACTAGCTTTTCATATACTCACATAAGCTGCAAAGAAAATGAGGTCATGTAATAGACAATCATTCCCATTCTGGACAATAGATACAAGTGCTTTTCGAAGAAAACAAATTTGTTGGTCCCCACCCCCACCACGGACTAACTGTTCTGCAAACCACATCACGGAGTAAAAATAACTCAGATTTACCTGGGTACAGACTAGGCAGCATGATCCGCTGACAATGACACCTCTTTAACCCACAATATCCAGGACATTCTAGAGGAAACCGCTTTTCATTTGGAAAGATGCAATAGGCCCTGGCAATTCCTAGATTTGTTTTTAGGAGAAGCACTTGTATAAGAAGTTTACTTGAAAGGTTAGGTCTTCCTGGGTAGAGGTGCTGAGCTATGAGGACATGTCTTAGCCCCAGCGTCAGGACAACAGAGGGCTAAGCTCTCTAAGCTGGGCCGTGGTGGGGCGCATGGGCTGGGGCACTTGGGAAAGGAAGCCGGGATCGCCTCATTTGTGTCTCACAGCTGGAGACACGCACAGTAGGACGGAGACCACCACGGCTGCGTGAAAAATTTTCCCGGACACAATGGACCAAACTTTCATGCTAAAAGAATGACTTTGCTCTGGACAGGTGTCCAGTAATATCTACCAACGATTAAAGATAAACCTCCTTACTCCACATCCTGTTTTGAAGGCAAAAGGAAGAAAAAAAAATTTTTTTCATCCTCTATTTAAGGAACTACCAACTTATTCCTAAGAAAAGACAATGATTCATAGCTTCAACGTTAAGACTGTCACTTTATTTGATTCCTTTTTTTCCATGGCTGGGACCTATCAGAGGTGGGGGGACGGGGGCTGGAGGGGATGCTGGAAGGGAAATCATGTTGGGGATTTTTCAATTTGTCCATTTAATGAACTCAGTGCCCACTCTCTTAGCCACAGAGGACTTGGCCAATCTGAAGTTTCTGGACAAGAGTCCCCCTTACATTATCCCACAGATGCTCACGTGGGCTATTTTGGGGGTAAAAAACCATACCTCATTAGTTAACTACGTCCAAAATCAATAATGATGAGCCTGCACCTTACAGCGACCCAGAGGTATAATACTAGCATTGTACTTATGTATTTTTAAAATTCTTATCTATACTGAAGTTTTAGGACCCACAATGTGATGTCTGAGACGTGCCTTAAAATCCTCTCTGAGAACTAAGTGTGGGACAGGAGAGGTGGATGGAAGAGGAGTACTAGTTGCTGAAAGCTGGTGGTAGGTCTGTGGGGATGCATGATATTAGTATCTCTACTTTGGTATGTTTGAAAGTTTTCTATAGTAAAAAAATTTTTTTTGAAAAGGAGACACATTTTGTTCTGCAAACAAAACCAAGGAGCCCAGAGGGTGTATCTGCACGCTGGCCGACGGAGAACGGGCAGGGTCACGGCGGTGAAGTTCACCATGGCTCTGGCCGCATCCTTGCCGAAGCCAACACTGTGGCTTCGCTTGTGTCAGATGCCCGTGCCCTTTAAGTGAGGGCGTTTAGGAAAGAAGAGAGGACCAGGTGTCACATGGACCAAGACTGTCAGCAAAATGTCACCTGCCAGGGCTGGGTTCTCTCAGATGGTCACTCGGTTTGGATTCAGGAGCTTTTCTACCACGGGTTAAGTTCCTTTTCTCTTTTTTTCTATAGCCTAGTTGCCTTTGTAAGTGAGCAGAGGTGTAGTGGATAGTCACAATCTGCCAGCCTTTCCCCTCACCTGCACTGCAGCCTGTGGCAAAGGGAAGGAAGAAGATGGCCAAGATCCTCAAGGGGCGGGTAAGTCCAGAGTGTGACAGCGGTGCGCCACGGGATGCTACGCTGTTGTAAAGAATGTGGTCATTCTGTATGGATGGATATGGAGGGGACTTTAGGACAGGGCGTGAAGTGCAAAGCACCAGGCACTGCACAGCACATGCACATAGCAATATGCTATTTTTCATGTCTGGGGACATGGAAGTGATATCTCTGAGTATCTGAATGAAAAAACACTGGAAAGGCAAACCAAAACCTTAATAAAAATGGTTACCTTTGGGGAAAAACAAGATGGAGGCACAGGGATGGGAGCAAAAACTTCTCTATGGCCCCTTCGAACCAAGTCCTAAAATCCGTGTGTTGTTCACAAGGGAGGCCATCCACACAGGTGTATGAACAAGAATGGGCTGGCCCTCGGACAGCCCTCCGACACACTCCCCTCCCCCGAGTTGAACTACAGAAAACTGGGCTCCATTCATCAAGATGGAGGCACCCTTTCCATTTTTAGGTGAGCTTTTCTAAATTTCGTCTCTTTGCTTTCAACTGTCATGTACTACCCTCGTTTACCACCACGGGCAACTGGCCTCCTGAAGTGACTGGCCTCCTGAGTGACTGGCGGTGTGTAAGCCAACAGTCGGGGCCCCGGGGGCCAGCTGGGAAATGAAGTCTTACACGGATTCCGGTAAGAATTTTCCTGTAGGGACACTACAATGACAATAACAGAATGGTCAGTGGCCAGGCCCGGGAGGCTGTGGTTTTCTCCTGCTGTGCTGGCAATCCGGCCTCCGACCACCTGGGCTCTCAGAGTGAGTGACAGAGCAGATGCAGAAACCCCAGCCTGCGCCACAGACGCCCCCCACCTGGACACTACGGCATCTGAGAGGGTCACACCTGAAGAGGGGACTCTTGAGGTCTCTAGGGAGCATGTGCCCCGGGGCAAAGAGGAGAACAAATAACAGGGTCTTTCTTATTTTCCACCACTCTCTGTATTTCATGTGATGTGGCATTTCAGGTTTTGGGACTTCAGGGGAAATTAAGGTCCAGGCCAGCTGGAAGGAAAGGGGGTCTGCATTCAGTATGATGGTCCTCACAGGATTGTGAGGAGGGGGCGATGGGGCACGAGCTTCCCGGCCTCCCCCGCGTGGCCCGGCTTCCCCTTGCAGTGGCCAGTCCAGACAGCCTTTCCAGCAACAAGGGCTTCCACAAGGTCTCTGGGAGCACTTCTGTGCTATTCAAAGCCAGAGGCCCCCCTCCAAGGACTGCTGGTCAACGGGAAGGGGGCGGTCAGGCCACTGCAAGGGGGGAGGGTGGTTCTCTGTGGCTTTGTCTTCCGCATTTGGAGCACTAGCTGCCAATGTTAAACCTCACGGCTCTGCAATTCATGCTACACCCAGTACCCAACACTCCTTTGCCCTAGGAGCCCTGGGGCCTTGGGGTCAGACTTCTGAAGCCGACTTCAAATTTGGTAAAAGGGAGCCTAGTGCATGAATGGGGTTTGCAGACAGCTATGAGCGTGGGCCTGGGTGGGTAGCACCTCTGGCCCCGAGAGATGGGTATTTCTTTCCATCCTGCCAGGGGCGAGGGCTTCCAGGAGACGGCTGTGCGTACCTCAGGGCTGCTCCCTGGCTTCCTCTGGAAAGGCTCGGTCAGGAGAAGGCCTGGGAGGCTCCTTCCATGAAGCCAGCCCATAAGAGAGCAGGCACACCCAGATGGGGTGAAGCCTTGCACAGGCCCTCTGCGGGGCAGGGGGAGAGAAAGTAGAGCCAGCCTTCCAATGATGCTGTGAAACGGTCTCCGAGGCTCGAAGCAGGGGGAGTTTCTTTACCTCCTCCAAACCGCCCCCGAATGGTTGGTGTGACTATTAGCATGACTTGTTTGGAGGCTTGGAAATACCCGGGCAGATGTGGGAACACAAACGAAGAGGTGTCCCTATCTGCTCAGAAGGCAGCAAGTGTGCAGGCCTTCACGTGGGGACAGGGGCATCAGAAGCTCGGAACCCATCTGTGTCCCTAAAGGGCCTTTTGGCCAGGGGTGGGGGTGGGGAGGGTGTTCCTAGGTGCAACTGATTAAAAATCAAAACCCGATTTCAGCAAGGTCTGAAGCCTAAAGAGAGAGAAAGAGAGAGAGAGACAGAGACAGAAAAGCAGAGGGGAAGCTTCACAGGGATGGGAATGATCTAATTTTAATTTTGAATTTTAGGCTCTGAGAACAAGGGAAAAAATAGACAAGATTTCAAAGGGCTCCGCCGGGCAGGCACTATTGCATCCCACGCTGTGAACATGCGCTTGACGAGGCGCTGGAGAAAACGCGCCCCGACTGGAGTTGAACCTAGTTGCGTGAGGCGTGTTTCCAAGCCAGTCCCTGGCAGTCACCACCCCGCGCCCCTCGGGGCCGGGCCCCACGCTCTCGTGGACACCGGTTGGTCCCCTCTGGTCTTGTATTCTCACCTGTCTCGGGATCGCTGAAGTCTGGCAAAGTAATTGTGTTAAGCTGTCGTCTGTCAGCAATGGTTCTATCTAAGAGGCTGCTCCCACGTCCAGAGTCACTGCAAAACACAGCTACAGAGGTCAGTCATTTGAAGGGGGGCGGGGGGAAGACACAGACGTCACCACCACGGACCCCTGAAACACCGCAACACACCTTTTGTGCGTTTTTGATGCTCTTTCACACCCTCTCCCTGGACTTCCAGGAATCCGGCTTCCGGCCAGGCCTGGGATCACGTTCCATGTTCATGGTCACCAACACACATAAACCACACCCACAGACCCTTGCTAATTTTAGCCCCTTTTGCGTCATTATAAGACACTTGAAAGAAGACTTGAAGGCAGGGACTCCATCTGCCTCAGGGCGGGGAACGGACGGATTCGCGTTCTGTGTTGCAAGTCTTGGAACTCATCAAGCCCAGAAACACACACTGTCCTTTATTAATCAACGTCTGCACCTAAGTCACGGCCCGGGGAAGTCACCTGCCTGGGGCATTTCTAGAAGACCCTAATGCCTAGGCCCCTCTCCAGACAAATCCATGAGCATTTCTGGTGCAGCCAACATTTTTCTAAGCTCCCCAGAGGGCTCTGACGCGCAGCGAGATCTGAGAACACCTGGCCCCTGCTTCTCCTTTCCAAGGGCAACCACAGCCGGGGCTTCGTCTGTGTCCCTATTTAGCAGATAAGGAAAGGGGGTTGTCAGGTCACATGGCAGCTGCAGCTGGCACTACTGGTCGGCAAGTCACGTGGGAGACCCCATCATCAGGCTCTGGGTGGAATGAAACACAGGTAGGGGACCGGAGCCCATACAGACTCTGGTTTTATTTTGTTCTAAGAAGTTTGTAAGCAAAACAATGGCATTCTTCCTTTTTTCCTCTATCATGAGATTCCATCAAAGGAGCTCCAAAACACAGCCCATCTTATCTCTGCAAGCTTGAGTCTATGATGCTTTTCTTTGAATCTATGTTGTTCGTCAATCTGGGGGCCCTGGGAGTGTTATTCTGTTGTTGTTAAGAAGTTCAAATTCTATAACACAATTTCCTTCCTTTCCTTGCTGAAAGTGATGCAAACAAGATTTGGTATGAAACTTAATATGGTTCACAGGCTGCAATTTCCACATCCAGTGATGTAGTTAGAGAAATCCACAGGAAACAGACGGAAACTTGCCTCCGTACAGACTACTTGTCAGCCTATACTTATTATATCACTGGATACGCGTTTTTTTGGAAACTTCTATTCATTATTTCCACAATTAAGAGATAATAAATGTCTCTGAGCCGAAGACAACACAAAAGTACATGCAAATGTTCATTAATCACATTACTGACTGAACAGTTCCAACACTGGTCTGTTAACGTATGTATTTTTAATATAAATATGATGAAAATGTTACAAAGAGCTGTCTGAATATTGCAATGGCTCCTCACTTAGGAGCTTCTCAGGAGATGTTATCTCAACATATAGTGGTTTTTTTTTTTTTCCATCTCCTGGGGGATTCCAGGGTACAAGATAAGGTGGTGTTGTTGCAAAGGAAGGATTTGCCTGGAATTTCGATGGACCAAATCTGAAGAAGGGGATCAGGAGCGTTTGTTTTGGCCATGACCCTCCAGGCTTCCTATCTCACTACGTTTCTTAGCCCGGGGTTGGCTGTCACGTGTGCTGATGGGTCCTGGAAGCCAGCTGGGGCTGAGGGTGGGGGTCTGGGATCTTATATCTGTCCCTAACAAGTAGGTCACTGTGGGTCTACCCCTCATCGGTGAAGACAAGGACTGTCTTCCTATATACAGCCGTGCCAGGCCGAACTGAGGTCACGTGCACAGAGCATTCAGAAGATTTATAACTTTTAGGTGTATTCCGTGCATCGTTAGCAATTCACTTACCCACAGACATGCAGCTGGGGTTTGTACAGCTGGCTCATTTTGGAGGACCACTATTCCTCGCATTCTGGGCCAATGATAAGGGTGGGAAAGCTGATTTAAGGGCCTCCTACTCTAAATGCCAGCAACCGCAACTAAAACCCAAATCGTGACTCGTGAATGACCCAGGACCTACTTCCTCTCCGCCGGCCGAGCAACTGGATGCAGCTACATCCCATAATACCTCTTCTGTAGTTCCTTTCGAAAACAGTACATAAGCAACAATTCACTCTTCAACACGGAGACCCTTTGGTATTCCTCCCTGAATGTTGGGACTGAGGATTCGGCTGGTGACTTTAAGCAACTGTTAGTTCCACATTTGTGGGGTGCGGAGCCTTAACCCATCAAGATTTGCCTTTGCTATGAGCCCTGGAATGTGAAGGAAGGGGTAAAGGGAGGCCCTGGCCAACCCTGGGGTCCCTTTGACTCTCTCTGGCCAGTCTGTCTCACAAAAGCCTTCTTCTCTCCCTCCGGGACCCTGCTTGGGCCCCTCCCTTGCACCACCCTCTCCCCCTTCACTACCCAGTTCGTAATGCCCAGCGCTTCCCGCTGCCAGGAGCACCTCTCAAGGAGGATGGCAGGGAGGGAAGCAAAGCCATTCCTGGTCAGCGGTGCTAGGAGACAGTTTAGGGAGAGGACAGCAGTAGGAGCCCCAGACCCACAGTACGTAAGCTACAGATCTCCAGGTAGGGAGCTGCACAGGTGTAAGTAACTTCTGCTCCCTGCTCACACTGTGTGATGGTTAAAGTTATACCAGAAACTGGAAGTTTCCCTTGGGAATCCTCATCACCTTCCATAGTACACAGAGGAGGTCAGACAAGCTGGCGTTGGGCTAAGGAGTCAGAGCTCGGGAGTTCCTGTTGCAACCCAGCCTCTCACACCCAGCTGCTAACCTAGCACCTGGCACACGTAAGTGCTGGGTGTGAGAGAGGAGCCTCGGAGAGGACACCAGAGAGGAGACAGCGGGGAGAGGAGAGAACGGTGTTCTCCAGGCCTCTTACGGCTGGGTAATAAGAACCAAGGTACGTTCCAGTATCCCTGGCCCTCGATTCTCATCAAATGGGTGTCATAGAACATGACATGTGCCTGTTTCATGGGGCTGCTCTGAAGATGAAATGAGAGCCTGCTTTGGAAACAGAGAAGCTTCACCAAAATGCTGGTGACGATTAGCAGGGAGGCGCTTCCAACTTCCAAAAGAGGTTAGAGTAGAGAAAGCGTCTTTTCTTTTAAATAAAAACGTTAAGTGCTATTTGTTAGGAAGTGATTGAAACAGGACTGAGGAAGAAAACAATTTTCTTTTGATTATATGGCTCCATGATGGAGATGGTCCCCAGTGGAAGTGGCAAGAGGGGGAAAGAAGGGGTTAACAGTAAAAAAAAAAATTAAAGCAGGGGCGCCTGGGGGGCTCAGTCTGTTAAGTATCTGGCTCTTGATTTTGGCTCAGGTCATGATCTCACAGTTTGTGGGTTTGAGCCCCTTGTCAGGCTCTGCACTGACAGCATGGGGCCTGCTTGGGATTCTCTGTCTCCGTCTCTCTCTGCCTTTCCCCTGCTCTTACGCACTCTCTCTCACATGCCATGCTCTCTTTCAAATTAAATAAATAAATAAGTAAATATTATAAACAAATAAAAATAAAGGAAAGGAAGTTGGTTGCTGACTCAGGCTGGTGCAGGGGCTTCGATGTTAGACAGACTGGGGCTTGAATCAGAGCTCTCCTGCGTGTTTGACAGGGAAAATGGAGGCCAGCTATTCAGGCTTGTTTATCTTCTATAAAGTGGAGAGAACAGTGTGATCCTGCAGGGGCTAATTGTGAAGACTGAAGGTCAGGCACAAGTGGGTGGCCCAGCACAGTGATGGCCCAGGGAAGGGTCAGTCAGGTCGAGGAGGCTGCTGGGACCTTCTGGAGGGTGGTGGGGCCGGGGAGGGGGCTCTGCTCACAAGCTACACTGTTCTGAGTGGCAGAGTTAATATGCACAAGGACCGAAGGGGCTTGCTGCTTTACTGGGAGAGAGGAGATGAAACACAAGACAGAGTTCTCTCCTAAATGCACGTAAAACTGCAGAGCCAGCAAATAGGCCCGGGCTTCTGAGATGACACACACTTTTGCCAAATGAACACTCGAGAGAATGCCGCCCACCATGTGCTCACAGCAAGAGGCGCGTTCTCAGGCTGCATGTGGGGCGCTCTTTGCAAGTTGTCGGGGGCTACTTCGGTGACTAGCTCACTGTGATTCTCCTTTGAGCAAAATCAAGACAGAGCGAGTTGCAGAGCACACGAAAGCCAGGTCTAGTCTCCGTGTGGCCCGTCGCTGCTCATACCTTCCTCTGTGCCTCATCACCTCCCGGGCTCTGGAGGCCTGTGCCAGCCCTGGGATGGAGCTGGGAGGGGGTGGGGGACAGTGGGGAGCGCTGGCAGATTGAGCACACTCAGAAATAAGGGTGCCCCAAGTCAGGAAGTCAGTGCGGACCTTCTCTGGGTACAAACCAGCCACTTCCCAAGATGCTTTCTGTTGGTTTTCTTTTCTTTTCTTCTTCTGCTTTTTTTTTTTTTTAAAGAGGGATGCTTCTCATGCATCTGTTCATGTGATTCTCCCCTCTTCTGAAACCCTGTGTCACCTGATCATAGACTCAAGGCTCTTGGACCCAGAGCTGCCCTTATCTGGAGACGTAGGAAGTATGTGGTCTCCTGTCAAGACACGCCCTCTCCTCTTTACGCTTTTTCTGTTGCCAGGGTCACGTCTTACCCCACCACACCGGGAAGGATGTCTAAATCTGTGCAATGGGAAGGCCTACAGGAGAGACATTTATTTATATCCCCAAGAAAATAAATAAAGTTAAAAAAACAATCAGGAAGCTCTGTAATAAGGGGCTGCTCCATTGCCACCCCCTCCCCCTTCCCGCAAGGTTCTCTGAGTAGCAGGGGAGCTGCTCCCTGAACTGGTGGGTCCTCCCCAACCCACCCCTACAGCCCATCCAGACTCTGCGTCTGGAGCCAGGGTCTCTCCCTGCTCTGGCCCCGAAAGAGCCTTCAGGAAACGGAGGAAGTATGGACACAGGCCAGGCATTTGCTTAAGTATTTTTAAAAAGCTTTCCAATTCTGCTATTTTTTTCTCCTCACATTCAATATTCTTGGTTGCTAAGTGGGAGGAAATGTGGGGAGGTGGGAGAGGTGTGGAGAACGGAGGGAAAATTGGCAACGTGAAGGCTGAGGGGTGTATTTTCTCCTTTCTAAAGGGGGCGCAGGCAAAGGAATGCTCCAGCGGAAGCAGCCAGCCTGGAGGGTGGCTCCTGTTGGCTGGGCTTGTGGCAAAGACTCTTCCCCAAATCCTGCTGCTGTCTGGTGGGCCAGGAGCAGGGGGCTTTTTGGGAACATAAGATGGGCATTTTCTATTTCTGCTTCCAGACTCAGAAAAGTAGAATTTTTTAAAAAATGAAAGCGATCTTTATTTTCAGAACATGTCTGCAAAAGGGATGAGGCCAGTTTCACGATTATCTTCTCACCGAGGGGAAGATGGGGCGCGGCGCAGTCACGTGCCACCGGCTATGGATGTGAAGGGGATTCCTGTCTGGTTGTTGCGCCAACTCCGGGGACGCAAGGGTCGCCCGGCCGCCCACTGGGTGTGGGACTGGACGGCGGGCTGGCCGTTCAGGGCGAGCTCCCTCCCCTCCAGCCGCACTGCCCCCCGGCCTGTGGTCACAAGTCTGTCTGAGGTCAGATCACATACATCCAGTCCCCTAACAGGGCCCTGATTCTGAATACAGTTTTGGAACTGCAGAAACTTTTTGGCAAAACGAACTCCCACGCGGAACCCCACCTGCGCTCTGCTGCCTCCCCAGCGCCCATCCCACCGGCGCTGTAGGCCAGCGGGGGGACTGTGCTGGGCAGGGGACACTGTTACGGCACATTTACGCTGTGTGCTGAACATTTTTAGGCTCCTGACTTTTAAGAGCTGAGTGTGGGCTGTCCGTACATCTTGCTCCGAGCTCAAGAAATGTTCTGAATGTCTAAGCAGTTGTCTGATTTCACTTGCATTATTAGGTCCCTTTTCATTAAATGACGCACTTAGTAATCTAAGCGCACGGCAGGAAGCATTGTTCAAGATTGGAAAATGGGCACAGCAGGTTCCCAAGGGACGTGAGCTGGGCGTGGACTACTGGACCTTCCCCCGATTATCCGCCTCTGTAGGCAGAGGAGATACAACCGATTCCTACCCTGTAAAGAAGGTGACCCCTCAACCACATATTTCACTGTTCTATAGGATCCTGTTTTTGCAAGTCCTTGCAAACTCATGTCAGCATATCTATTTTTCAAATTCTTCTCTGAACCTGTCTTACCATCTCACTGGTTCGCTTGTTAACGAGGAGAATAAAATTTGATACGTGCTTATTTTGTATTTGTTTGAGTCATGATTTTAACTGTTTGAAAATCAGGCTTTATCAGGCCAACAGTGAGTTCTACTCTCTGTAGTAGGACACGCCTCTGATCTACGGAGGCCTTTTCAATATTACTGTAGGAGCCCCATATGGAGGACAGAATGGACTAGCCTATCCATACATTATCCAAAAGATGATTAGACTTGTCATAGAAGTTAACTGAATGGCTGGCTGAGAGAATCAGATAGAGGCCAACTGGAATTGGGCCCTAGCGGGTCACTGTGGCGGCAGCAGCAACAGAAGCCCGCGGTGTGGGGGCCCCGTCAGCCACGGGAAGCAAATCCCCTTAAAAAGGGAGCATGTGTGGCTCCACTGCTACCACGGGCTGGAGGCACACACGGGGAGGCAGGGCGAATGTCCGCCTGCTGAGTGCCCGTTGGAGATGGCACCGAGGGGCGGGGGCCCATGCAGACAGCGCGCACGGCATGCCCCGTGGCCTCTTACCTGGGATTGGTCAGGTTGTAGCAGGACTTCCATATCTGCAGCATGTGCTTACACGTGAGGAGTGCCTCGTCCGGGCCTCGGCACAGCGACTCCACCTTCACTTTGGAGAACAGTAGTCTGTGGAGGGGGGACAAAGGGAGAAAACGACATAGCTCAAGCCAGAGTCCCCGCCAGAAACCAAACACCGTGGGCTGGCCTAGACTTGGAATCTACAGTGCTCATTCTAGAACGGGGTGTCCAAAGGCTTGATCCAGGGGGAGCCTTGGTGCAGGCCAACATGGGGCTTTGTACACTGAAGGTAAATGCAGGCACACCAAACGTGACCATTCGTGATCAGGCTAAAGGCATGAGAGTGGTTGGGACGCCCGGGTGGCTCAGTCAGTTGAGCATCCGACTTCGGCTCAGGTCATGATCTTGTGGTTCATGAGCTTGAGCCCTGCGTCGGGCTCTGTGCTGACAGCTCAGGGCCTGGATTCTGCGTCTCCCTCTCTCTCTCTCCGTCCCTCTCCTGCTCATACTTTGAAAAAGCATCAGAGTGGCTAATTTTATTAAGAACACAAGGATTTATTGAACGACTTTTTTTAAAGTTTATTTCTTTATTTTGAGAGAGGGAGGGAGAGGCAGAAAAAAAGGGAGAGAGAGAATCCCAGGCAGGCTCCTCACTGATAGTACAGAGCCTGGTGCAGAGCTCAAACTCACTCAGCTCATGACCTGAGCTGAAATCAAGAGTCAGATGCTTAACCGACTGAGCCACCCAGGTGTCCCAAGTGTGACTTTTACACAAAGCTCTTTATAATTTTTTTTAAACATTTATTCCTTTTTTGCGAGACAGAGAGAGACAGCGTGAGTAGGGGAGGGCAGAGAGAGAGGGAGACACAGAATCTGAAGCAGGCTTCAGACTCTGCACTGTCAGCACAGAGCCCGATGTGGGGCTCGAACTCATAAACCATGAGATCATGACCTGAGCTGAAGCCGGACACTTAAGCAACTGAGCCACCCAGGTGCCCCACAAAGCTCTTTATCAAGAGCTTTTTAAATTAAACCAACTTATTTGCAAAGATTCAAAAATTCGTTAAAAGGGAATCTTGATTTATTTACAAAATTACACAGATGTGACTCAGTTGATATAAGCATCCACAAACAATGTTCCACATCGATCCTCACGTGTGATGGTGGATAAAACTCGTCAGCTTCGAAGAGCCTGAACCGTAGACACATAAAGAAGGGAGCATCTGGCTCATGTCCTGTCCACAGAGCCTCTCAGTCCTGCTATTTGTGGGCCAGGACTTCACCAACTCCCTCCATGATCACCACTACCTCTTCCCTATTTTTGTTACTGCCAATGGCATCACCCCCTGTCCAGACCTCTGAGAGCTAAGCTTCGACCCTTCTCTCATTCTTGACCCCTTGGCTATCCCATTCCCAAATTCTACTTATGCCTTTCTGAAGACATCGGCTCCCCTGGGCCCGGAGCCCATCAGTACTATTCTTGAGAAGGCTCCAACATGAGCCTTCCGGTCCCCCGAGTTGCCTAGCTCGAAGAAACTGTATGATACAGATCTCTAAAAATCATTTTCATTCCCAGCTTGAGAGACTACCATGATCCCTTACTGCTTGTAATAATACGTCAAAATTCCTTACAGAATCCTCAAAGGTAGCGTGCCCACCAGCCACTCCTGTTTCATCACCCACCCCATTCTGGGCCACACATCCCTCTGGACACTTGACTCCTGCCAAAGGCCAGGTTTCTGTCCCAACTGTGAATATCTATGCCGTGTCCTCAGTCTTCATCTGTATGAATGAATCTGCTGCCCTCCCCCATTCTTCCTAAATTCTAAACCTAGCTGACACCCCACCTCAACAACCAAGACCACATGTGCACCTCTGCCTTCCTTACTCATGTCGCATCAGCTACTGTTTATTGTTAATGGGAATACAAAGAAGAGAGGGAGGGGCTCCTGTTTATTAAGGGTCTCCTCTGGGCCACGCCCCATGTTTGGCACTGTACAATGTCAAGGTCATTGTAAGGATCTCCCATTGTTATCTCTCCACAAGAAAGGAGCAGCGCCCCTCACTTCTGGAGCACCTAGGATTGTGCCTGGAGGCCAGCGGGCCTTAAATCCACATTTGCTCACTGACTGCTTTCTATACAAACCATAGGTTATGAAATATGTTTCCCGTGATTTAAGGTAGACATGTAAGAGAATTCCTCCGCCATGAATGACATAACGGCCTCATTTGGGGGAAGAAAGTCTCCTTTTCCTCAGTGGCAGATGGAACGAGGGTGGTCCGAATGCGTTACTACCCAAGCTCTGGAGGGGTCAGTGTCACCCACTCCCTCCAAATGGAACACAGGACACCCGAGGGGGTGCTGGTGGCTCTCAGACGGGTCAGGGCTGCAGCCTCCTGGAGCTGGATGTGCAGATGCCCGGGATGATGGTGACGGGCCGGGTGATGATGGGGACGAGGTCCCTGATCTATGGGCGGTGGGCACAAGGGTGAGGCCAGATGTGAGAGCAGGGCGGGGCATCGGCTTGAAATATCTCAGGAAGTGGAGGTTCCCAGAGGCCTTTCCAGGACTGCCCACCAGGAAGGGCAGCCACTCAGGGCATCACAAGGCATTTCTAAGGGGCCAGGAGTCGACTCCTGCCCATGTCTCCACTAGTCCAGACAGTGGTGGGCGTTTCTTCCCACCAGAATCTCCTGGAGAGAAGGGTCAGCTGGGGATGTGTTACAGAGGTGGGAGACGCCGCCCAAGCATCACCTAGCAGCACCTGCAGAGACCTATTCAGAGGCCAGAGACCCCCCCCTTCCCGGGTCTGGTTGCCAAGCCGTTTTGGCCAAGGGAGACCACGGTGATGTTCACTGAGAGGCACACTGAGCTCACAAGCCCCCCGGGGGGTGGTGGGGAGGGTTTCCCCGCACACAGTGACGGCGTGGCACCCATCGCCCGCGACTCCTTTCAAGGCACCCAAAGTACAAAATGCCGGAACTTGTCTCTAAGCCTCCACGTGGGGGAATGGCTCCATGCGAAGCCTCTTGGCTGGAAAAAGAACTTCTAATTAACATGAAATAACAGCTTTCAAACACTTGACTCAGGATATGGAGTTGAAAAGGTGTGGGCTGGATTTCGGAGAACCAGACAGGAAGAACAATAGGGGAAGCGGCTGGGCACAAATGGTGGGAAAGGCACCTGGAAGCGAGGCTGCAGCAATAGCGTGAGAGAGACACTGGCAGAAAGAAGGGGCTGGAAAACACGGGCGGCTGCTGTCAGGGGCCTCCACTGCGCCGGGCAGGACGCCCCGACGAGCCGACTCCCGTGTATTCCCTTGACGCGCACGGAAAAGCAGGAGACAGACACAGCGACTCCAGGAGACGGCTCCTCACCGCTTCCCCAAACCTCAGCCTGGCTACAAGCAGAGACCGCTGCCCAAGACAGGTCAGGTGATGCTCGTCAGCATGCTGGTTAGGCCCTGCGCACACATCTCAAGACTGTTGGAGAACATCTGGCTGGGTGGGATGCGACGTCAGCCCAGACAGGAGGGGAAGGCAAACATGACTAGCATGAGTGTGCTACGGTTGATGTCCACGGATATTACAGATTCCACCTACTGAGGAAGACCTGAGGACAAAACAGGAAGTCATGAAAAAGCCTGGGAAAAAGCAGCACTGAGTTCGTTCCAGCACGTGGAACTGTCAACCCGGCAGACCGGGCAGAGGGGACTTCAGGCTGAGATGGACTGCCGGCCACACCAGCCAAGTGTCACCATGAGCTGAGGAAGGTGCTTCTTTTAGTAGAAGTTTTGTGCAGGGAAAGTGGTCTATTCATTTGCCCAGCTCAAAGGTCATCGACCTAATTGAAGGAATTTTGGTTCACAGACTCAGTGAAACGTACAGGAAACGAATGAAAGATAGAAGCGTGCTAATATACGACTCTCCTACATTCCTAGGAGCCCAAATCTAGCATCTCACACGACACTGTTCCTGACCTGGCTCCTGCCCAAATGCTTAGCCTCGGTCTGCTCACTGCATCCCCCATTCTGGCCATGATCAACTTCCTCTCCGTCACTCTCCGTCATGACCCAGGGCCTTTGCACATGCTATTCCTTCTGTCTATAATGCTTTTTCCATCCATTTCTGCTTTTTAAAGCATCTACTCATACTTCAATTTTCAGGTCAAACAGCCACCCCTTCCTTCCCCCACTTCCCAGTGAAGCCAACCTTAAGGAATTGGAGCTAAAGCCGCCCCAGTGGAAATGCAACTCCAGAGAAGACATGAGTGCTCAGCCATGGGAGAATAAACTACAAGCCAGGAAACTTCTGCTTTCAAGACAAGCAAAATAATAACAACAATAGTTTTAAATATTTCATTTAAACTTAAATATTTAATCACTGATTCTTACACTAACCCTGCAAATCAGGACGAGAGCTAAGTAATTTGCCCAAGTTCGCTCTGCTGGTCACTGGGGGAACAGAAGCATAAATCCGGATCCACCGACTCCAAAGCACTGAACAAGAAACACAGGAGAGTGCCCGACATTAATGAAGATAGACAGCATTTCCTAACCCATGGTCAAGTATTTAAAACCCTATATTATGTGCAAAGATCTGCGTTGCTGTGTGGAATGGAAAGTGGTATAAAACATAGTCCCTTGCCCTCAAAGAACTTACAATCCAATCAGAAGAAAAGACCTGGCCATGAATTGGAGGCAGCCTTCCTGGTTTAGGGACAGATGATGGACCTGGAATGCAAATGCGGTGGCGGGAAGATGGGGGTTGGGCTGCTGGGGGACTGCTCCCAGGGTATGTCATACGTGCTTCTTCAAAAAATGATCCCATTTGTCTCTGCTTCTTGTGACTTGCCTTCTTCACCCAAAAGTCCAGTGCATATAAAATTCTAGTCATCTGCAGGATTCAGTTACGCAAGGTTTTACTTTCCACTGAACCTAACAGACATAATATTTTACACCCTATTTTTGGAATTTTTTTTTTAAGACTCCCAAGATACCTCTTGAAATAACACCTGTGTCTGGCTTAGTGTAGAATCTAGAAAGAAGCTGTAACCCCCAGTGAAGCTCGGGGCATGTGGCACTGTGGCTTTCCGGGGCTACTTAGTGGATGTATCAAAGCGGCATGTTATCAGGGCCAGGTTTAATATCTAACGATTGTCCTCAGGAAGATTTTCTGACTCCCTGGAAACTGTCTCCAAGCACTGGACCCTCGCCTCTAGTGGAACATTCCAGTTTAGCTTTATCGTGCCTGCCCCCACCCCCAGGAGCCCCAGACCTCAGATGCCCCTCTTGGGTTCACAGTAGACCTTGCGGTGTTGCATCTGCCAGCCTGGAAGTCCTCTCTCTCCGGTGCTCTTTTCATTCCCAACTGTGAAAATCCCATGGACACCTTCCATGACCCCCAGCCTCAGGCAGAAATGTATTTCCTTTCTCACCTCACACAGACAAAATACTGTGTAATCTGTTAATTCATCCATATTCGTGCAGCTGACCACCTATATGTCAATGTACTTGATAATGAACTCAAATTTGTTTATCTTTTTGTCAGTCATTTAAAAATTTTTATTTATTTATTTATTTTCCTCCATAATATTTTATTGTCAAATTGTGTTCCATACAACACCCAGTGCTCTTCCCCTTAAGTGCCCTCCACCATCACCACCACCTCTTTCCCCCCCTCCCCCTTCCCCCTCAACCCTCAGTTCATTCTCAGCATTCAATAGTCTCTCAAGTTTTATTTATTTTTTAAAAAAATTATTTGAGAGAGACAGAGACAGTGCAAGTGGGGAAGCGGCACAGGGAGAGACAGAGAATCCCAAGCAGGCTCCAGGCCGCCAGCACAGAGCCTCACGTGGGCTCGAACTCATGAAACTGCGAGATCATGACCTGAGCCAAAAGCAAAAGTTTGACGCTTAACCAACTGAGTCACCCCAACCCCCTGTCAGTCATTTTCAAAGTGCCTATTTTGCCCCCAAGGATACAAAGGGGAGTAAGACATGGAATGTTCCTTCACAGTCTAGTGTTATACATACCCGGCATGTGAAGAACAGACATACGGCCAAAGTTCTGGGAGCACCAACAGAACCCTCTGCCTGGGGCTCAAGGAAGACCACCGGGGAAGTGGGACCCTTGCAGGGGTGCTGGGGAGGGGCCTTCCGGGTAGGCAGATGGACAATCTCTCAAGCGTAGACACAGAGGGGTGAACATCCACAATAATCTAGGAGCAGTGGCTGGAATCTGGGATATAAGGCCGGGGCCTGAGGTAAAGGTAAAGGGGTAGGTATTTCTAAATTCTGGAATCTAGTACGCCTTACAGAACTTTCCGGTGAAGAACTCTCAAAGAAAGTAAATGAGAAAAGTTTAGCGAAATTCTAAATTAATAATTCCCTCCAACCTTATTTGGCAGGATAAAAAATGCACTCATTAAGTGCATCAGGGAGGAAACATGCATATTAATATACAAAACCCCACACTAATTAGCCAATCTGTAAATGCGGTATTGAAGGCAGCTGATTCAGAATGAAAATCATAAGAACCTTGAACATTTGGTATTTTGTGCTGGTCTGTGTTTGAATGCTCTTGGGCCCAGCACCATCTTTATCTGCTGAATGTAGGCAGGAATGCGAAATAGCTGTGAAGAAAAGCACGTGGTGTCTGCCCGAGCGGCACAGTGGCCACGGGGGCCTCGACTACCACCCCATCCCTCACTTCCAGGGAATCTGATCCGAGAGCTGAAGCGGGGTTGCCTGCCAAACACCTGAAAGAAAGTGAGAATCTGTCACCAGGTAAAAGAAATAACAGGTCGGGAGAGAGGGTAGGGGGTGCAAGGTACGTTGAAATTAAATTCTAAATTGAGAAAAAGGCTTGGCAGCCACAGATCAGAACGGCAAGAGGAATCAAAAGAGATGTGCCAAAAGCATGTGGTGACTAGGGGAAGAAAGATGGAAATCTGAAGCCAGATGAGTCAGCTGGGAACAGTCTGAAAGGATCGAGAAGGAGGCCCAGTGCTGATCAGGCAGAGGTATGTCATCAAATAAACCTAACCAACCCCTCGGAGGGGAAGGAGGGCTTTCTTCCAGGCTCCAATGTGGCTTTCAAGGAGGAAATCTAATTCACTTCGTTGTCGCCAACATTTCTGATCTGGTCTTGGAGTCTCTCCTGACTGGGCTTCTAAAGTGGTCCAGTCCCAGAAGGTCTGAGCCTGGGCTGAGTCACTGTCACTGAAAATCAAGACCACGACAGGCCTGTGAGCTGCCTGGCCTGACTCGGTTGGACATCGCCCCCTCCCCAGCAGGGGGGCCGATGACGCTGGGTTCACAGCTGTGCGGGCCCCAGAGCCACACCCTCAAACCGTTCCTGAGGGTCCGCTGACAATAGCTGGAAGGGATGGGTGGTAAAAAACCAGTTCATGTGACATCAAATACTGCTTGGGGACTCACGAACAGTGAATGTTCAATAAATGACACCTGAACGAATGGTCTATCGACTCAACTGTTACACGGGAAATACACAATGTCTTTGACCATTTGGCTTACCAAATTGCTGTATTGACATGCTGTTCATTGGCTTGTTAGAAGGGAAAAAAAAAGAGATTTTTTTCCAATTAATCCCAAACTGGGAAAGGCCTTGAGTGGTCCTATTGCTTTGCTACTCAGAGTGCGGTCCGGGGCTGGTGGCACAGCAAGCCCTGGGACCTTGTGAGGAACGCAGAGCAGTCACCCACCCTATGCCCAGCACCTCAGAGTCTTGACATAACACCACTCGCAGGTGATCAGTGTGCGATTTGAAGTTCAAGGGCCAGCCCTCTGCCTCATAACTCTCCATCCTAACTTTCAATAGGCTAACTTTTATTTTTTTTATTATTTTATTTATTTTTATTTATTTTAACATTTATTTAATTTTGAGAGAGACATAGTGTGAGCATGGGAGGGACAGAAAGACAGGGAGACACAGAATGTGAAGACAGGCTCCAGGCTCTGAGCTGTCTGCACAGAGCCCGACACGGGGCTCGAACCCACAAACCACGAGGCCGTGACCTGTGCTGAAGTCAGACGCTCAACCTAGCCACTAACGCACCCCATCAATTGGCTAATTGTTTTAAAGACCTCCAATGGAAAGTGTTCCCAGAGCCCCTACATTTAGGAAAGGCTGCCTGTGTTTATTTCACTCCAGTAACAATTTGGGGAGTATTTTATTCTCGAATTCAGTGGGAATTCTGATCAACCACTCACATTACGCTCACAAATGAAGGGGACCCCTACCCATGATCTTCAGCAGAATGCTTCTGGTTCCTTCTGGAGGGATTTCCAGGGCGGCCTCCTGATGGCCGTGCTATAACCCCGTCCAGGTCCTCCCTGAGAGTCTCTGCAGCGAGGGTCAGCATACCAACCCCAGGGGCACATTCACATCGTCACCCTTCGAAAGGGCAGCCCTTGAGTCTGCAGGGTGCTGAGCAGTCACCCGTCGCCATTGTGGGTCCTCGTGAGGGACAGAAAACTCAAGGGTCTCCCACAACCAGGCAACTGAATAGGAGCTGGGCTCACGACGTGAGGGAGCGTTTGGAGTGGTGCCCGCCTACCCGAGAGGTAATCAAATCCAAGCATTTTTAAAACGCGCGCTGACCTAACGGAACTCCGCTAGCAAATGTCAGCTCCCAGGCCGTCAGACAGAAACCCCTGGTTTACAAGCTTTCCAGGGGTCAGATCTGAGGGGCTGGCTTTCTCGACAAAAACCCCAAAGTGCGACACGACCACCGAAGGAGGGTGTGAGGACTGAGGGTCTTCTCGTAAGTGCGTCTCTTCTACGGATCACGCCTGCGCTGGTCCTGGGGTGGCTCGCTGGCAAACTTCTGTCTGGGAGTTCTTAACCACTGAGCAAGTTCTAAAAATCAGACCACTTTTAAGGCCCCTGGGTGCTCAACAAGATGTTGCCGAACGCGCCGGCCTGTCTGGGAGGCCATTTCAGCATGTCCCCACACTGGCCCGCTGTCACCCGGATGTCATCCCCGCCCAGGCTCCCAGGTCCACCGGCTCCCGGGAAAAGTGGCACGACTCTTATTTAACAAACTGCAGTATCAGGAGCAGAAGCCTCGCTCTACAGAACTCAGCCGCCCCTCTCCCTGGGCGGGGAAGCTGCTGGAAGGGACGGAGCTGCGGAGCGTCCCGCCTTCCTGCCGCGCCTCTCAGAATCCTAATCCGGCCTCCTCTTTATGACTGGCAGGGACTCCTGTCAGATCCCCTATCAGTTACATTTCGCTTCTCATTTCAGTTAAAGTGTCAGCAATCTGGAATACTCCCCCATCCCTCTAGTGGTATTTTTAGAACAAACAAACAACTGACATATTTAGCTAAAATAAATCACCTTAAGAAACCCCGGTTTGGCTCATTTTTTGCTCCCGCTTTGGTTATTCATCAATTTCAACTTAGACCAGTAACCGAGACCAGCAGCCAAACTGGAAGTGGCATGGCCAGGGTGAGCTACGAACACCCCTGGAAACACAGTGGCCGTGTTCCAAAGGCCTCCTCCAGTGTGTGAGTTTGGTGGTTTTTGGAAGGGAGCCATTTCACAGGGGGCCTATCCAGAACCAATGTGAACAGTCAGGGCCCTTTCCTGGATGCCATCTCACTGGGTGGTGTGGGGGGCCCCGGGGGTGCCGTGGAAGGGGGAGAGCCTGCTCTCTGCTTTGCTGTCAGCAGGCTGGCACGCAGGTGGCTTCGGCGCGCAGTGGCCATCGAGGAAGTGAATGTGTGAACGGGAAATATCTGAAAGCAAGTCTTCCCATTAAACTATCTGGCTAGGAAAAAAGAATCCATTTTCACTGAACCACAAAGCCATCAGTCATTTCTAAAACAGGGGAGGGAGTAAACCAGACACAACTCTACTGACCTGCCGACTCCCCAGAGGCCATCTCTCTAGAGGATTTCCCTGTCTTTATTTCAAGCTTAGCTCCCAGGGTCCTGATTTCTCTGTATTCCAGGGTCCGAAGCTGAGAGGTCAAGTGCAGAAATGAGCCATGTGGGTCCATTTCAGTGGATGATGGCGGATGTCAAAAGAATAGGAATCCTCCAGTCACATGGACCTAGATGGGGAAGAGCCCAGGCCAGATGTGACAAAGACAAAGGAATTCATGAGGATCTGCAATACAGATATGGCAGCCTCCATTCAAGGTCAGGATGGGAGCCAGAAAGGAAGAAACCTGGAAGGGGGCTGGGAAGCTGAGCCAGCTCTTCGGGACCCAGGGTGGACAACGCATCCGTCCCTCAGGATTGGATGTGAAATGGGATGGAGAGTCCCCATACCAGAAACCTGCTGCCATAAATCCTGGCCTGTGTCACATGTCCCACATTCTCTGTCTTTATGTCCTGTTGTGTTCTTGCTTAGTGCATCATGAAGGGTTGGGTTTTGTCTTGCTTGGCTTTGCTTCAGCAGTGCCCGGGAGACCAGAAGCAGGACCCTTGTCCGCGGGGGCTGGAGGTCCAGCAGGAAGCCCTGCTCTCCACCGGTGTGCGTGGTGGGGCCGCAGTGGTGATCTTTGTTTCTTCTAGGGTGCTTGGTACGTTACAGAGTAATTCTTCACTCAGCATCGTGAGTGGCACGAAGGCAGGCATGGGGCTTTCCTCGGCTGTGGCAGAAGGTGGGGGCTCTCTAACCTTTAACTAGGGGTGCTCAAAAAGGACAGTCAATCAGATCATCTGTAGGTGGGTTATTGATCCCAACCAGCTGGTTCCAGCTCAGGATTCCCACAAGAATACTTACGGGTGAACGTGGAGATTGTCTTTGCTCTCAGGGACTTTTGTTGTGTTTTGTTTTTAAACAAATAGTCACTTTTTCCGCCCCCTTCCTTTCCCCCTGGTCGTCTGTTAAGTTTCTCAAGATCCACATATGAGTAAAAACATATGGTACCTGTCCTTCTCTGCCTGACTTACTTCACTTAGCATACTACCCTCCAGTTCCATCCACGTTGTTGCAAATGGCAGGATTTCATTCTTTCTCATTGCCAAGTAGTATTCCAATGTATAGATACACCATATCTTCTTTATTCATTCGTCAGTTGATGGCGGGGGGGGGTGACAAACCATAAGAGACTCTTAAATACTGAGAACAAACTGAGGGTTGGTGGGGGGTGGGGGAGAGGGGAAAGTGGGTGATGGGCACTGAGGAGGGCACTTGGTGGGATGAGCACTGGGTTTTGTATGGAAACCAATTTGACAATAAATTATATTAGAAAATAAACAAATAGTAAACAGTAAACTTTCACGACCTTAAAATGCAAAAAGACCACCATGAAAGCACGGCCTGTATTTGGACTGGTGGATCATTTTTGCACAGTTGGCTGGGTAACTTGCAGGTACTTTATATGATCCACATGTAGTAAGGAGATACCATCATTTGATACAGAACGTGGTAGGTTAAAACCAAAACGGACAATGGAAGAAACACAGGGAGACACATGCTTAGCGGGAACTAAGGCTACCAGGTCATCGGCAGGGTCATCGGCTTCAAGCACTCGCTGCACAAAAGCGTATTAATGTATGCAGTGTGCCACCCACTGGGCTAGGGGCGAGGGGTCCGGAGGTTTCAGGAAACACCTTGCATGAAGTCTGAGGGTGACACTCCTACTTTGAACTGTTGCATAAGGTGCTCAAAAGAACTTGCGATCTTGTAAAGAAAAGCTCCAGAATAAAAAAGTCTTGTGCATGCCACCACTGGGGCGAGACGGCTTTGGGGGGGCCGCCCTAGCCTGGTCTCTCCCAGCTGCCAGGCCTCCCAAGGAGCTCTCTCCCCTGGCTGATGGGAGAGCGGCATCCTGAAGGCTTTCTCTCCAGCATGCCCTGAAACACCAGGAAGAGGGGAACTCTCTGGAAAGAAAGCGGGATACTCCCATGGGGACTTAGGACTGGGGGGCAAACAGCCACACGAATGCCGAGGACTGGTCATACAGACCTGGGGAGCAGAGTTGGGGCCAGCCCAACCCCCAATCTGAGGACAAGGTCACCCCTAGTCCTGGAGCGGGGAGGTCTTCTCATGACCCACTGTGGCTTCAAATACTTTCCTCCTCCATTTCCTCTTTTCCAGGTCCTCTACCCTTGCCTCACAAACACAATGTTCAGTTTCTAAGCTGTTTTTCATGGCCTTTGGGGCATTCTGTCTCTCTTCACAAGCATCTACATTTGCTGCAACACCACAGACCAGAACTTTGCAGAAAGATGATGTCAACAGGCCGGCGCAGGGGGTGCCCACTTCCCCGTGTCAGCAAGCCCCTCCTGGAAGAACCTTGGCTTTGTGACCCAGAGTCAGAGAGTCCCAGGGGGGGAAAGGCCCCCAGGCATCTAATCTCAACCTCCCGAGAATGCTGGGACCCTCCTACCACCACACACGTCAACAGGGAGAGAGGTCGGAAAGCTGATTTTTAAAAAAAATTGTGGTAAAATATACATAACCTAAAACCTACCATTTCAAAGTGTACAGTTCGGCGGCATATACGGAAGCAGATTCACGTTGTTGGGGAACCATCACCACCATCCAGCTCCAGAATGTTTTTCTTCTTGCAGAACTGGAGCTCTGTACCCAGTAAATGATAACTCTTCATGCCCCCCTTGTCCCAGCCCCTTGGCACCCCCTATCCTGCTTTCTGCCTCTGTGATTCTGACTGCCCCTGGAAGCTCACAGAAGAGTAGCCACACAGTATTTGTCTTCTTGCATCTGGCTTATTTCACTGAGCGTAACGGCCTCAAGGTTCATCTGTGTGGTAGCTTAGGTCAGATCTTCCTTCCTGCTTAAGGCTAAATAATATTCCATTGGACATATATATCGCATTATTTATCTGTCCATTCATCAGTCGGCGCTTGGGTTGCTTCTGCGTCTTTAGCTATTGTGAAGAGTGCTGCTGTGAACATGAGTGTGTGGTATCTGTTTGACTTTCTGCTCAATGTTTTTGAGTACTTACCCAGATGTGGAATTGATATTTCTATTTTTTACTTTTTGAGGAACTACCAAGCTATTTTCCACAGTGGTTACACGACTTTACATTCCCACCAGCAGGGCACAAGGGTTCCAGTTTCTCCACATCCTCGCTAACACTTGTGACCTTCTGGTGTCTGTGTGTCTGCACGCATGTGCGTGCATGTGTTTTAATAACAGCCATCCTAATGCATATGAGGTGGTATCTCACTGTGGCTTTGATCTGCATTTCCCTGATGATCAGCGATGTTGCGAATATTTTCATGTGCTTATTGGCCAGTTGAATATGTCTATTGACGTTCCTTGGCCCACTTTTTGTTCGGGTTGTTATCTGGTCATGGAAAGTGGGTTTTAAGTACGCTCCTGCACCGCTGACTCTGCTCCACGTTGATCCCTGGTGTCTTTGAGGCTGCCACCCACCTTCTTCTGCCCCAAGATCCTCTCCTCCAGCTTGTACCCGGGGGTGGGCCTCCCTGGGTGGGTTACCTTGCTTGCACTCATCCCTCCCAGACATCCTTCAGGTTTCCACGGACTGTTTCTCTGCGTTAATGAGAACAATCTCTTTCTTCATGGCCCTACTTTCTATCAAGTGCAAATTTAATGGGCATGTTCATGACTCCGTCACTCAGCTCAGGCATAAGAATAGCCCACAGCACCTGGCCTCTCAGTAATCACCACATCAAAATATTGCTCAATATCATCTTTCAACTTACATTGAGTGTAAGTGAGACACAGTGAGGAGGAGACAGTCTTACTTGCCAAGAAATGATTTTTTTTTTTTTTAGACCAGATACATCTTCCGCTCCAGTAAAGAATGATCCTAACCATGTTTTCCAGTTTATTGGTAAGATTGGCAGGGGGGACAGGATAAAGTCCTGTCCATCTGGACTGCTAGCTCTAAGCATGCCCTGTCTTTCTCTTATGGCAGCCTTCCCAACACCTCACACGACACCCGGAAGGTGGCAGGAACTCAGTGCTTCGAAGACAGGGGTTCAGAGCACAGATGCTGAGGCCAGACCACCTGCATTCAATTGATGACTGCAACTGACGAGGTGGGTAATTTTGGACAAACTAGTTTACCTTTCTGTGCCTTGATTTCTTTATCTGTAAAATGGGGGTGATAACACTACTCACCATGATCAAATAAGTTTAGAATGCGTTAATAAATGAATTTAAAATGTGCTGATAACGGGCACCTGGGTGGTTCAGTTGGTTAAGCAGCCAACTTCAGCTCAGGGCATGATCTCATGGTTTGTGGGTTTGAGCCTCGCATCAGGTCTGTGCTGACAGCTCTGAGCCTGCTTCGGATTCTGTGTGTGTCTCTCTCTGCCCCTCCTGCTCGTACTCTGTCTCTGTCTCTCAAAATAAAATAGAACATTAAAAAAAATTTTTAAATGTACTGATAACAGTTGCCTATAACAACTATTAGTATAAATGCTAATAATTACTACTGCTAAGTGAATGAATAAATGTGATATATGTCCACTGCTTTCCATGCAGTTAGTTTCCATACGTGTAAAAAGAAAGGTGATCTCTCACATGTGTGAGGGTATAAGGTCACCCACAGGAGAGTGTTTAGAAGAGCTGGTGGTCGGGGCGCCTGGGTGGCTCAGTTGGTTAAGCATCTGGCTTTAGCTCAGGTCATGATCTCACAGTTCATGGGTTCAAGCCCCACGTCGGGCTCTGTGCTGACAGCTCGGAGCCTGGAGCCTGCTTCAGATTCTGTATCTCCCTCTCTCTGACGCTCCCTGCTCACGCCGTCTGTCTCTGTCTCTCAAAAATAAATAAAAAACATTAAAAAAAACTTTTTTAAAAAGAGCTGGTGGTCTTCTGGTCAGGTGACTAAGGACTCATGTCAGTACCCTTTCATGTATCAAAGTTACGGGTCAGAAAACGTACCGGAGGTGTCTGGTGTCTCAGTCGGTTGAGTGTCTGATTCTTGATTTCAGCTTAGGTCATGATCCCAGGGTTGTGGGATCGAGCCCCACGTCCAGGCTCTGCACTGAGCGTGGAACCTGCTTGGGATTCTTACCCCTTCCCTCCCTCTCGGCCCCTCCCTCCCACTTGCACGCTCTCTCTCTCAAAAATAAATAAATAAAATAAAATGTGAAGGAAACATACTTA
Organism: Suricata suricatta; assembly: GCF_006229205.1. Taxonomy (NCBI): domain Eukaryota; kingdom Metazoa; phylum Chordata; class Mammalia; order Carnivora; family Herpestidae; genus Suricata; species Suricata suricatta. The sequence goes on along the minus strand of NC_043708.1, from coordinate 12,400,697 downwards.
AGAGAGTTGTCCACACACCTTAATGATGCCACTTGGATTTGTATACTTGAAAGGTTCTAAAAATTGCTTTCTTATGCTTCGTGTCACAAGCCGCACTTGTGGTTGAAGCAAGAAAGATTAAAATTCAACTCAAGTAATAATTTGTAACTAGTCAGGCTGCAGGGTCACCATAGGTCTCAGGGCAAGAAGCTAAACCTGGTGGTGGTGGCCCTTAGCAGCCACTGTAAGGCTGGGGGAACCAGAAGAAAACAGTTACACTAAAGTTCTCAGATGCCGCTGTAAGTAGGATACTATCTGATATATTTTCCAAAGACAAAAAGGAACAAATTGTCAGCTTTCATCCCCTTATTTTATCTAAAAATGAATCTCCATGGCAGAAACACAAAGTCTGTGAGGGGCTGACCAAGACCCTGGCTGACAGACTGTCGCCCGTCCTCCGGAGAGACAACTGCTCCAAACAGCACCTGGCACCTACTTCTACCTCCTTGGGCCAATGAGGAAAACTACCAGGTAAAGTGTATTCATCGGTCAGGAAATGTTTGGAAAGCCATATTTCAACAGGAGAAATATCAAGGTTCCTCTACCAAGTACATTAGGTGATGAATCTACCTGAATCAACAAACACTCTTCAATAGAAAAATGTATTCTTCGTTAGCTTTTATTTGGGGGGAAACTTATGATGTGTTAAAGACACAGATGCTCAGTCAGTTGAGCATCAGGTTCTTGATTTTGGCTCAGGTCATGATCTTGCAGTTCATGAGACTGAGCCCTGTGTCGGGCTCTGTGCTGACAGTGCGGAGCCTGCTTGGGATTCTCTCTCCCCCTTTCCCTCTGCCCCTTCCCTGCTTGTGTGAGCTCTCTATTTCCCTTAAAATAAATAAACATGAAAAAAGGCACTTACTATATAATCAGCAAATAACTTGTCATTCTTTTGTTTAGGTATTTAATAAAGGGTTTTAAAAAATAATTTTTAAAAAGAAAAAGAAGTCAGTACAAGAGGAACAAAAAAAGAGATGACACATATAGAAACTGTAGACATAAATCCAACCATACCAATACTTGTATTAAATGTTAATGGACTAAACACTTAAGACAAAGGGCAGGAATTATCAGACTAAATAAAAAAGCAAGACCCAATTATAAGCTATCTATAAGAGAAGTATTTGAGGAAATAATGGCTGAGAATTTTCTAGAAATGATAAACAATACAAACAATACCAATCCACCATTTAAGTAAGGCCAGTAAATCCAAGCAGAAGGCACTCTTAGCTGTTTGACAGTGCAAATGTACAGTGCCAGCAACAATGGCAATTAAGAATAAGCCACAGAGAAAAGACAGACGACATTAAAATGATCTAGAACTAAACAGTTGACTTCTAAATAACTACAAGAGGAGAACAAGATCATTTGTGCTGTGAGAAAATGTGAGCCTAGAATTCTATATCCAGTTGGAAAATCTCTTTCGAGAGTAAAGCCAAATACATTTTCGGACACAAACTGAGGAAGTGTGCGAGCAACAGACCCTCACTGAAATTTCTAGGATAGTCACTAAACAACAACCAAAACAGAATGTTTCTTTTCCAAATTAGTAAGAAAAAAATACGTAACAAAAACATAATTAACCTAAAAGAAGGTAGGAAAAGAGAGGGTAACCTAAGGAAAAAAGAAAAAAGGGCAGGACAAAGAGAAAGCAAAAAATGAGGTCAGAGATACTAACACAAATATATCAGTAGTTACAGTAAATGGTAACAAACTAAATGTTCCAGATAAGACTGTCAGCCTGAGTTAAAAAAAATTAGCTGTATATATTGAGCACAAGAGTGAATCTAAAACATAAGAATATAAAAAGTTCAAGGCAAGAGAATGAAGAAAGATACTCCAAGCACGCAGGCACAAACACGAACACGCTATGTGTCTGCATGTGTACATGCATGTTGGGGAAGTGTTGTAGATGTGGGAATAGCATGACAAACTAGATTCTGAAGCAAATGAATTATGTAACTTATTACATAATGATAAAGGGCTGAATTTACCAGGAAGACAAGCAATTCTAAATTTATATGCACCTTATAGCACAGCTTTAAACTATATAAAGCAAACATTGCTATAGCTATGTGGCAAAATAGGACAATCTACCATCCCAGTGGCAGATTTCCACATATCTCTGCTCAACAGTTGATCGATTAAGTAAACAAAAAACATCAGTAAGAAGGCAGAAGATCTGAATAGTGTAATTAATAGCTTAATCTAATACATGTATATATGAAATTTATAAAAATATTTAAAAATGTACCTCCAAATACAGAAAGCATTCTTTACAAGCACACGTGGAATATTTACAAGAAGTGACCACATCCTGGGCCATAGAAAATGTCTCAACACATTTCATGTTTATATAGATTGCGGTCTCGGAACACAATTCAATGGAGTTATTAAAAGTCCATTAACAAAAGATAAGTGGGGAAAACCCATATAACTTGACGATTCAAAAACACAGTTCTAAAATAATGATGAGTCAAATAAGAATAATGGAGATTTAAAGCTATTTAAAACAAAATAATGATAAAATTTTCACATATTGAAATCGTGGTCTCCCAACTAAAGGGGCACTTGGTGGGAATTTTTTAGTCTTAAATGTTTATGTCAGAAAACAAGAAAGACAAAACAAAAATGAACTAAACACCTAACTTAAACGATTAAGAAGGAAAACCAAGCAAAACAGAACCAACTCAAAGAAAATAGAAGAAAAAAAATAATAGAAGAACAGAAATTCACAAAAGACAAAGTAAAAATACAGTTGAGACCATAGAAAAGCTGGTTTGTTGAAAAGATCAGTGTAACAGACAAATTTCTGGCAGGGCTGTTCAAGAAAATTAACAAGAAAGCACAGTAAGCCGTATTAGGAATGGAAAAGACTTAGCCATAGGTGTTATATGACAATAAACAGATAATTAAAAAGACTGAACGACTTTATGCCGAGGAAATTTAACATTTAGATGAAATAAACAAACCCTTAAAATATATGTTGTATATTTCGGCCAAAATGTTACATGTAGCTTAATAAAATAAGGAGCAGAAAACCTGCCAATCCCCTAATTACGTTTTTAAAAGCATTAGAAGTCTTTCCATAGGAGAACAACAAGCCCCAGGTGGTTTTACAGGCAAATTCTACCAAAACTTACTATTCTAGAAACAGGTAATTCCAATCTTATACAAATGATTCTAAAACACACACAAAAAAAATGACTCCAACTCCTTTTATGAGGCTGGACTAATCTTGATGCCATAATCTGACAAGTAGACAATGAGAAAGGAAAATTACAAGCTATTTCACACCTGGACATAAATATAATTATTCCTTTAAAAATGAGTCAACTAACTCATCGCCTATAGCAATTCATCTCATATAATTTCATAACATCTTTTGCATTACTATTATTTGAAAGTGACAATTAATACTTTATTTACATTAAAAAATAAATAAAAAGTAAAAATAAATGAAAATTAGTCAACTGAACCATTAAAATAAGTTCATATGCCATGATCGAATTGGGCTTATTCCAAGAATGCAGTTAATTTAACATTTAAAAATATCAATTAATGTAACATTCAGATTAAATGGAGTAAAATCATATAATCATCTCAGTAAATATAGAAAAAGCATTTGATAAAATTCAATATCAATTTGTGGATTTAAAAAGTCAACCCTTAGCAAGCCAGGAAGAAGAAAAGTTCCTCGCGTTCCTAAATAATATCTATAAACAAACTTGTAAAAATCATCATTCTTAATGGCAAAACACTGAACAAATTTTACTCAACTATACTGAAAGCCCAGTACAGCCAGTTTAAAAAGTTGAAGGATTAGAGTTAAAGAAACTAAATTTTAATTATTTTAGATAAAAGTCATTAACTATACAGAAATTCCAAAGTAATCTACATATAGATTGTTAGAAGTGACAAGAGTTTAGCTGAGTTATTGAGTCAACAAGAATGTACAAAAATCAGCCGCCTTTCTCCATACTGGCAACAAATAGCAAATTTGATGAAGAAGAAAAATACCATATATACAGTGTATACAAACGAAAAAAGTTTCAGGAATAAATCTAGTAAAAAATGGGCAAAATATTTATAAGAAAAATCAAAAACTTCATTAAAAAATATTTTTAAAGACCTAAATAATTAGCTAAAATGGCCATGGATTAGAAAGCCAACTGCCATATCATTCTCCCCAGACTGAGCTATTAGATTAAATGCAATTCCAATAGGTTGTTTTTGTTTTTGTTTTTGGAACTTGACAAACTTGATTCAAAAATTTCTATGCCGGGGCACCTGGGTGGCTCAGTCGGTTGGGTGTCTGACTCTTGATTTTAGCTCAGGTCATGATCCCAGGGCTGTGGTATAGAGCCCTGTGTCAGGTTCCATGTTGGGTGTGGAGCCTGTTTAAGATTCTCCCTCTCTCTCTCTCTCTCTCTCTCTCTCTCTCTCTCTCTCTCGCCCTCTGCCCTTCTCCCTGCTCGCTCACTCTCTCTCTAAGGAGAAAATGTTTTATATGCAAGCTCAAAGGCCTGAGAATAGCCACACCACTCCCAAAGAGGACGATATGGGACTGAACTTACCCCTCATATAATAAAGTTAGTTGTAAGAATGCAGAAATTGGCATAGATAGGCACACTGAATGAAAGGAAGCTTCCAAATAGGAGGCTCAGACATAGCACCCTCCCCTCGACACGGGTATTTGATTTAAAGCAAAAATGGCACTGGGAGCATCAGGGAAAGGAATCTTTTCAATACATGATGCAGAGACAAGTGGGGGTCCACACAGGGGAAATTTACACTAGATCCTTCACACCATATGTACACAAAACAATCATTTCCAGATGGACCCTTAGACTTAGTTGTGAACGGTAACACAGGACAGCTCTTAGAATACAACTTAGGAGACTTATCTCCGTGACCCTGGAGAAGGGAAAGTAAGGTGTTCTAAGCGAGACGCAGAAGGGACAATCCATAAAGGAAATGACTGATAAATTCAATCACTTTAAAAATAAGAACTTCTGTTCATTAGAAGACAAGTCACAGATTGGTGGGAGATTTTTGCAACACACGTAACCAACAAAAGGGCCAGTAACCATAATATATAAAGAAATGTCACCAATTGGCATGAAAAAGTCAACCCAATTAGGAAGGAAGAAATATTTCTCCTCGAACTTCACAAAACAGACAAGCTAAATGGCCAATAAACGAATACCAAGGTGTTCAACCTCATGCAACTTAAATTCACAATGTGACACCATTAACTAGCAACGATGCTACCAAAAATAAGTCTGGAACACTGGGTGTTGGTAAACGCTGCCACACAGGCTCTCGAGCACTGCTGGTGGGGATGTAAACTGGCACAATAATAATGATTTGGAATTATTTGGTAAAATGGAAGATGCAGATAACCCACGATCCAACAATTTCACTGTTATGTACTGCCTGGAGCAAGGCTTGCACATGTGAACTGGGAGACCCGCACAAGGACATCGAGGGGCGCCTGGGTGGCTCAGTAGGTTAAGGGTCTGACTTCATGATCCCACAGTTTGTGGGTTTGAGCCCCAGGACAACTCAGAGCCTGCTTCAGATCCTGTGTCTCCCTCTCCCTCTCTGCCCGCACCTCGCCCCCCACCCCCTGCAACTTGTGCCCTCTCTCTCTCAAAAATAAAATAAACATTAAAAAAAAAAAAAAAGAATATCTACAGTAGCTTTGTTTCTAATAGCCGAAAACAGAAAACACCTGTATATCCATTTGCAATCGACTGGAAAATACATCTTGGTATATTTATATAATAAAATACTATTTATCAGTGTAAAGGAATAAACTGCTGCTGCAGGTGGTAAGGACGAACGTCAGGGACATGATGCCGCGCAATGAAGGCAAGCAGTGTAGGGATATACTTGGTGCAAGTCGGTTAAAATTTTTTAGATGCAAAACCAGAAATTTTCATTCTTTGGGAGTACACACATGTATGGTATAGAAACACAACGGAATGCTCAACATAGAATTCAGGGTGCAGTTAACATCCAGAGATGTTAGAGAGGTAAGGGGTAGGCAGGGACCCACAGGAAATTCACAGGCAAGCTGTACTGTCATTTTAAATATATTTAATAAATAACCTTTTGCCTTTACTCAATATTTAATAACATTTCAAAGGAGTCTCAAATATATCTGAGAACAGTGTAGAAGGACTAGCAATACTAATAATATGGATTCCTACCAACTACTGAGTGATTACCATGTACAAAAGCCTTAAATACACTAGCTAGGGCAGCGGAATGACCTCGGAGGGGTGGCTGGTGTCTCAAGTACTACTTATCCTTACTGTCGCCATGGAATGATCAAAGTTGGCGCTTAAGTACCTTGAATGAGCTTAACAGGGACCAAAAAGTCTACTACTCTCCGCATCAGGCTAAGAGGTTGGCTGAATCAATGCTCTGTTCAAAATCTTACCTGCCCAACGGTTAAACGGGCCCAAGCCCAACTGTGGGAAGGGCATTCGCCTCCATCTGGCAGGTTATTGAGAGGAAACCTCAACCATGTCCTCAGTCTGTGTACGGCCGATGGGACACGAGACACATGAGGCATTCCCAGACTTCTGAGAGTCTCTGGTTCTGCTGGGGACTGGCTTGTCACAAACAGACAATACGGCGTTTGGGACAGGTGCCCACATAGTCTTGTTTAGGTTGGTGATGAAATGTTTTACCCAGGTTGGAAAGAAACCATGGGATCCACCAACTACATCTGGCCCCAACTTTCCACAAAGTGTTCTTGGGAAGAAGTTTCCCATCACATAGGAAGAAATACAAATATTTAAAAAGCAAACAAGTCATCGGCTGCTCTCAGACCTGCTGCCATATGCTTTGCTTTTTTGAGCTTACAGCTTAACATTAAAATAACAGGCTTGCATTCTTCAAATATCTCTGCTGCTGTTCCTTACTTATTCTACTTGAAAAGGCTGTCAGCTGCTGTCACTTGGAAACATTACCATATTAACCACCACTGTTTACTGCTCACTGTATGGTGTGGCTATTAGTTTAATAAGCCTCCTCTCGGATGACACCCGAGGCTGTCTACACAAGGGACACACGCAGGAGGCTAATGTCTAATGAAGGTGTTGGGGTGGGAGGCAGGGAAAGCCATTTATAAATATTGATGAGAGAAACCGAATTCGACGGCAGCAGGTTGTACTTCACTGATGGGTAAAGGACCGAGTCCTTTTAAAAGTGCTTTCACCATGTTAAGATTCCTTGGGCTGACCAGCTCTGGATGAAACCCAGAAATACACTCGGTGTGCAAAAGAGCAAGTCTGAGGCCTGCAAGAAGTAAAACACTGCAGCAAAGCTCTTTAAATCACTCTGCACAAACAGCTGAACCCACGAAAGAAATCTCTAGTCAGAGGTTTCCTGGATTATAATGAGAATTTTCTCGATGGTGAGAAGAGAAGTGCCCTTTTCACTTGAAGACAAAGAAATGTTTGTAATGGAAATGCGTGAACCAATTTTCCAAGGAGGGCTGCTGAAACGCACTGATTAAAAACAGTGAGGTGATGAGGCACCGAAATAAAGCCGAATCCGAGCCACTTAAAATTCGGCACAGCCCTGATTTCTGAAAGCAAAGAGAGCTGCCCTGAGCCCCACGTCTACATTCCTTCCCTCCTTCCCACCCCGGGCCGCCCCCGCCCCATCACCGACCCTGCCACTTAGACAATTAGAACCTGCCAGGGTGCGGGGTGTTTACTGTTTCTGGCCACTGTGTCCTGGTTACCAGGCTACGCCACTGAGGATCAAATGGGAACCGAGGCGCCCGCACCACGGTGTCCTTCTCCACGAAGCCTGAGCGACAGGCCCGGATGCAGGGGTTCGGAAGAATGTGGTGAATTCAAGGAGACCAACATGCATACGGCAGTTTAATGTCAATTCTTCAGTTAGGTACAGATATGAATGGATTTATCTAGTGAATTCTATTTCCTAGAGAACAGAGCCAAGGTACAAAGGGGTCAGTACCTTGTTGGGAGGTGCCTAAACAATGATAACCACCTCGGACTGGCGGAAGCGGCCGGTGACCAGGACAAACCAGCCATGAAGCAGGTTTCCCAAGGATCAGACAGCGAAGTCTGTTCCCTGTAACTGAGGCCATATCCGTGTGTATCTGTAGTAGCATTTACTTGATAGTTTTCTTTAAACTGACTTTGAAACAACTCATTTGAAAAATCTGTAGTCTCCCTCTGAGTGATAATTTCCATGAAATCACGCTTCGATATGCAGGTATATTTTTTCGAACGTGCTTTTAAAAAAATAAAAATGTTCATCCACCGTCCATCTAAAATCACCTCGTGTGCACCAAAGCCACGTACACATTGGGGAAGACTGGATAAGATATTGTCACGTAATAAGGTGACCTAACAGGCTAGGTTTGTTTCTAAATATCATGGAAAAACAAGAATAGGGGAATTTTGTACTATATACCCTCAGGATATCTGTGAAGGACTTAAATTAGATAGGGTGAAGGAAGGGGGAAAGAAGCAAAGTTAATAACTTTTGAGTAAGGGAAAACAAAAGGCCAGGATCACTTACATAAAATTTTCTGGATATTCACTCAGGGCCATGTCAATGATATTTAGGGCGTCGTGGTAGTGCTTTTGTGCAGACAGTAGGAGGGCAAGAAGGTGCAAGGAGTTGGCATCGTCGCCTTGAAGTTGCAGAGCTTGGCGGACGTACCCCAGAGCTTCTGGTATCTGGTTTAAAACAAAATCAAAAAGAATTTTAAACACACACACACACACACGAGAAAGGAGCTGCCATTTCAGTATCTGGTCCTCTACAAACATCAAAAGTTGTTTTATCCTGCGCCACGTTCGGATTTTAATCCTTGTGATGCCCCAGGGTGCTAACCACAAACTTGCAAACAGATGTCATCTTCAAGCGACAGTATGGCCCAAGGAGTGAGGCAGGAGGCTCTGTTTCCCTGCACAGTTGCCAATACCAACCAAGTCTTTTGTTTCTCTCTAAAACACACTTTCTCTTGTTTGCACAAAACTGGTCTACTCTTGATTACCCTCAAGATTATTTCACACTAAACGGAGACACATACAAGTCGCCAGAGGTTTTTAGTGTAACTAAACTGCCTTACCTGAACTGTTCTCATTTTTTGAAGGATTAGTGAACTAAAGTACGTAATAAATCACAAAACCGTAAACAGGGCTTTCTAAATGACCGGACACCCATGAATCTTTCCAAGTTCCTTTGTCCTGGACATCTCCATTAGGCATCAAGGAAATATGCAAACACCCCAACAAACAAAAACCGCACACCTTTCCAAACTACAACCCAAAATAACTCCATCCAAGAAACAAATTGCAATGTCATATACAAAGCAGATGTATCCAAATTCAAATAGGATGAGATAAAACCTTAACCTTTAAAATGCAAGAGCTGTGCAAGATCTTCTTCAAAATCGTCCAGGCACCAGGGTTGATGAAATGCAGACATAATGGATATTTGAACACCCGAGATTCCATGCAGGTTTAACAGTAACCAGGGAGAATTAGAACCTGACATTGGATTTCGAAATAGAGCTCAGGAGGACTGCAGCATTCTTACACAACTGCCCAGGGACGGCTTCCTGTCCCCCCGCCTCAACTCCAGTCCAGACCTCTTCTCTGTCTGCTTCTGCTGGCTCTCAGTAACCTTGCTCCGTAGCAAGCAGCCATGATTTCCCAAACCTACCCATTTTCCTCCCTGAAATTCCATTTGGGATGGATTTAAATTATAAACGCTGGCTACAGAGGGTTTCTGCCACTGAGCCATAGAGTCAGGGCTGTCACAGCCTGGGAGGGGACTCATCCAGCCCAGTCATTTGTTTACAGGGAAGGAGCTGCATCCAGGGAGGGGACAGGGCTTGAGCATTGCCATCCAGCTACTGAGTGACTGAGTCAAGAGTGGTTCTAGACCTTCTGATTCCTCTCCTGTCCTTTCCTCCTACACAAATGGCATTGGCTCCAAAGATAAGAAGGCCATGGCCCTGGGCACCTGCCCAGCAGGGCCACACTCCCCCAGAGGTCTGGGGTCCTCACACCGTGCACCTGCAAAGATAGTGGCTGCAGCCGCATGGCCCCATCCATGTAACCTCTCCTCGGGGAGACAACCCGCTGTGGAAACAGCCCTCAGCTTCCTGGTAGGAGGGTCAAAAGGCAGCTGTACTCCTGGTATGGATCTGCGGGGGTGACCAGAGCAATCAGGGACAACCTGATAACAGAGTTCAACATGTCCTTAAGGAAGAACTGAGTTGGAAGGAATCCAAAGCTGGTTCCTTTATTCAACGAGTGTTACTAGGGGGCCCTAACATGGGGTGGGCAGTGTCCTGGCCACCAGGGTATGGTGATGAGGATGCCAGATGAGGGCTCTTGCCCGTGTGAAGCCTGAAGTCTAGGGAGGAAGACAGGTCCTGGACAGGAGAGCTGAGCAGGAGGAGGGAGAAGGGACGGCTACTGCAGGAAGGAGGCTTCAGGGAGAAGGTGAGAGTAGCCCCGGTGGAGGACGGCCCCGGGGATCGACCGTCAGTGTGCAGCTGTGGCAGCAGCAAGCTCCCCCTCGGTCCAGCTGGGAGCCCCACCATGCTGGGCAACAGGGCCCGCACAGAGGAGACATCTTGGTTTCCTTGGTCCCCAGGTCACCACTGGAACGCCCTCAACACCATTCATAGGCCTGCGGGGAGTCAGCAGCATGCCTACAGCCCAGGCCTGGCCGGGGAATGGCATGTCTGGGGAACTGACCTTTGTTTCACCCCCCAGTCAGCACTCAGGAATGTGCTGGGGTCACCACCAGCGTCTTGCACCTGGTGGTGGGCAGGCCGGCATGCGGCCAGAATCTCAGAGCAGCTGGGAGGGGACGGGAGGGTATGAGAATGGCCAAGACGGCTTCTGGAAGCTGCCTTTGGGAAGAGGAAGGCCAGCAAAGCTTGCCTCTCCAGCAAGGAGAATGCTGAGAAGTCCCGTATGTGGAGGGGGGAGCCACTGTGACTTTCCCTCTCTTCACATGTTATAAGGGAAGCTGGTACCTCTTGCCCACGCCTGCCAGCACCTCACTGGCAATCACCAGTACCTTATGACAACCGGTGGCTAATCCCCACCATGCACCTCAGCACTGGGTCTGCCAGCCAGGGACAAAGGCTCTTTGGCAACTCTTGGGTTCAGAGATTCGGCCATGGGCAGCATCCCATGTCGCCCTCTGAGCCCTCCAGGTTTGTGGACGTGACCTCCCAAAGCAGAGCCTGCGACACCTGTGTCTTCACAGCAGATGCTCAAACTGACCAAAACACACGAGTGACTGTGCCATGAGGAGCCAGCATCTGTGAGAAGAGACTCCGGCTCCAGGTCATCCTCAGGTCACTGAAAGGAGGCCGGCCACAGCCTCGGGTGGAGGCGCCGAAGGAACCTCGAGAAGGAGCGCGCACCAAGTTTCGGGAACGTGAGACGAACTGACCTGTCTGGAGATGGCAAGTTGCAGAGCCAGGTAGAAAGCTGCTTGGTGATCCGTAGGCGACAGGCTGTGGGCCCTGGAAAAGTATTGATGGCCATTAGTACATGCAAGAGGCCATTTTAACCTTTCCTGTCCAACGAATATACACATTTGCAGTTTTATACCAAGGCCACATATTTAATGACATAACGTTTCTTTCAAACTCTCCTCTCTTGTCCACTAGCAAGTGTAACGCGCTTTCCCTCTTAGGGCTGTGTAGGGGGTGTGGCAACGGAGCATGCTTCTGTGTTTTGTCTGAAATGGCAGCCAGGGATCCTTGGCTTTGAGGAGGGGCCGGATGTGAAGACGGCACAGGCCCTGAGGTCTGACCCCCCAACCTCCCAGCAGATGCCTCCGTTGGGCTGAGCAGGAGAAGCCCGCAAGTCATGCTGGGACACAGGGAGGCTACGGGTATACTTGGCAAGGTGACGCTGCTTTGGTTAAGTTTTGGCTTGGCTTTAATGCTACTTCATCCAAATTTCTGGATTTCAGAGAAACCATATGAAAATCAAAGACCTGGCTTTGCTTGTAAAATGAGGTTTTGGTTTTTGATGGACCATGCAAAGAAGAGGATTCTCATTCAGTCTTTTGAAGCTTCTAGTAAGTTCCATGCAGCTTACTAGTGTAGTCTGTGCAACTATGACATGTAAGACTCTGTGGCTAGACACTAGGCTTGGTTTTATTAACTGGCCTTTGACAGTGGATGGGAAGAGGCCGTCCTGGCCTCCTACTTGATTGCAAACACAGTCATTCTTGCTTTTATGTGGAAGTCAATTGTATTTCACCAAACGTAACTCAAAATGTGACTTGACGAGGCATAACTCCGTGTTCAGAAGTCTGGTAGGAAGAGAAAAACAAACTTTCACTTTCTTTAAAAGGCACAATGGGGCCAACTAATTACAACTGGGGGTGGGGAGGGGTCAGGCAGAACACAACCCTTCACGATCCTCTGTCAACACTCTGTGATTAAAGGAGAATCTTCTACCAAGAGAAAACAAATCTGAGGTAGAAAAGGAAGCCAAATCATTATGGATTCAATGGCAGCAGACATGTCAAGGATGGCTTTTTTGCAGTAATAGTCCCTTTTGCTGAAACCGTCCATCTGCTGTGGAGAAAAAGGCTAAAAAGTCTTCCAGGTATTTGGCATCCAGAAAATACACTACGAGGTCCAACAAGTAGGGCATTGTTTAGGCAAATGTGGTGGCTGCAGAGCAGGACTGGGGAAACCGGGGTGGTGACTGTCCTTTAGTCACTCTCAACAGCAAAGGACCCGAACTCTCATTCCCACGAATCTTTATTCACCATCTTGCCTCAAGACACAGTCCTCGTCTAAGAGGCTGAGACTGGAGAGTTGTGCGTGGTGCCCTTTGAAAGGTAGTTCTACTAGAGGCCTCCTCAGGGGGCTCTGGGTTTTGTGATTTTACAAGTATTGGTTTTCCCTGAATGTGTACATCAAAGAGGTTTTTTTCTTTGGTGTCCATAAAAGGGAGATTGGAATGGCACAGTTTCTGTCTCTCCCAATGATGCAGGGAAAACGAATACAAACCTAATTACGAAGAGACTTTGAATTATTTAGCATTATTTCTTTTATCTTATCTTCTTTCACAATGGATAAAGCCAGGTTTTTACAACACTCAGATAAAAAAAAACCCCAAATTCCTCAGAGCTATAATTTTCTCAGCCCAATTTAGACTGGTCACAAATGACATTAAATCAAATCATGGTTGTTTCTGCCCAACACCAACCAAGAAAAGCTGGCAGCGGCTCGGGGAGTTCAGGGAGTAGATGGGACGGCTCTGACCAAAGGCCCACTCTGGCGTCCTCCAATGACAATTCACTGTTGGCCACAGCACTATGAAAGAGACAAACCAGAAGCGACAGAAATCTTGGCATTTCTGGGGTGCATCAGGACAAAACCTGAAGACTGCCAACTTGACTATCCAACTGCCACCTTGACTATCCAACTGCCAAGTTTCCAAGGACACAACTTAAACATACACATTTGAAAAATCTTATTTCAATAATTAAACTGACCATGTTAGCCTATGAAAGAAAAAAGGAGATAAGCAGAATGCCCAAGAAAACAAGAACAAGTGCACAGTGTTGAGCTCATGCAGACTCTAGAAAACTTGCTTTGGTAATGCAGAGCAGTTTCAGTAGCGAGGCTTCCTGTGACAAAACCATGCCAACAGAAAACCTGCTCGACAGAAACGACCAAGAAATGCAGGTAAGAGGGACATTAGTGATCATGAAAACTGTAAGCCTGCTGGACTCAACATGTAGCTTTAAAGCAGACTCATAAAACCCATTCCCATAGAGTGAGCATCTGGTGAGGCTGCTAAGAGAAACCCAGAGACCTAAAAATGTCATCACAGGGATGCTCACAGAGCACTTGTCAAAATACCTCCATATCCATTAATTCAATTCAATTCAATTCAATTCAATTCAATTCAATTCAATTCAATTCAATTCAAATTCTCTTCCATAAGGAGAGAAAAAATGATTAGCTCTCTGGCTCACTAAGGCTGCCCATCTATCCATCCATCTGCTCATCTATCATCCACCTACCCAAGTCATTCACCCATCCATCCAGTCATCCACTCATCCATCCATCTGTCCACTTATCCATCATCCATCTAACCTAGTCACCCACCCATCCACTCATTCACCCAACCATCCATCTGCCCTTTCATCCATCTAGTCATCTATCTACTCATCTGACCACTCATCCATCCATTCATCCTAGTCGTTCATCCATCCACTAATCCACTAATCCACCCATCCATCCACTTATCCAACCATCTACCTATCCGCCCTTCCATCCACTCATCCATCTATGTACTTATCCACATATCCATCCACTCACCCATCCATCCAACCATCCATCCACCACTCACTCATCCATACATTCATCCTAGCCATCTACCCATCCATCCATCCATCCATCCATCCATCCATCCATCCATCCATCTATCCATCCATATTATGCAGTACGTATTGTAATGCCAGGACCTGTTCTAGCCTCTTAGGAAGGCTGGATATAAAAGAATAATACAAGCATCTTTCCTTCAGAACCTCCCCACAACCCTGCAGAAGGGGAGACGCAAAGTGATCATTACAGTGCAGTGAAAGCATGCCCTAAGAGGGGTATGCCAGGCTATTATTGGAGAGCATGGATGGGCCTCCTGACCACCCGGCTAAAACTCAAAGAGCCTTGAGGTCACTCCAGTGCTTTCTTAGACTTTGGTTCCAACATCCTCTAGAGCTGAACCAAGAATAAAGAGAAGGCTGACCAATTTGAACCTGGTCCATAAGGCACATAGCTGGTAACAATAATAACTATAATTTATGAAGCATCTACTATTAAGCGTCCTGTCCAGAGCATCCGGAAAAAGAGGTAAAGCCAGAAGCGAAATTCTGAGGCCTTGTCTCCCTACCATATCAACCCGCTGCCTTGTTTAGCCAACTCTTAAGGACCCATTAGTACTGATTACAGTGGACATGGGATCTGTGTGTTATTAAGGAAAAAAAATATATACAAACCTGATGAAAGTTATTACTCAGGAACCTCCCTTTAGTTACACACATAGGATGACCAACTTGTCCCGGTTTGCTCAGGATTTTCCTGGTTTTAGTACTGAAAGTCCCATATTCTGGGAAACTGCCCCATTCCTGATGAACTACGCCTAAAACACACCACATTAATTTAAACTCAAGCTACGAGGGGGAGAGAAAAAGAGAGCGAGACCAGACACCCTGTAACACTGTATACGGCAAATGGGAATGACATCCTGTCACCTCTTCCTTGTGGGGCAGCCCAGATTGCTGCACGTAGTGGGGGGCGGGGGGTCAGGCTGCTAACTGTTCTCAGGCTTGCTTTTCTCTGGACGATGTGAGAGCACAGAAGTAGCCACTCAGATCACTTGTGCGTCTTCAGAAAGCTCTGGAGACAACCCTGTTTTTCTTCATGATACTTTCGTACCAGGCAAATGAGTTGGTTCGGTCGCTTGGGCTGAGTGTGCATGAGTCAGCAAGCAGCTGAGGGGCTCGGAATTAACATGCGGTCATGCAGCTGGGATGTCTTCAGAACTCCACTTTTTGAATCCACTAGAAAGGAAATCTTTCTGAATTCTGACTCTGGTTATATTGAAGAGTTAATTTTCACATGCTATGACTCTAACCCCATCCCCTTCTTTTGAAAAGCAGGCTCCACACCCAGTGTGGAGCTCGAACCCTCAACCTTGAGGTCAAGAGTGGCACGCTCCGCCGACTGAGCTGGCCAGGAGCCCCAGCATCATCCTTTTTGAATTACACTGTTTTCTCTTTAAACAAAAAAACTGTCAAACAATGGTAGAAACAGAATTGTGGGCAGAAGATTTACAATACACACTAAATAAGCACTTCTTAGCCAAGTGGTTTTTAAAGACCCATTTACATTTAAGAATACAAATCATTCTTATTTACTTCACATCACTCCCTTATAGATTTTTGTTAAGTCTCCCGTGCACTAGAATAATTCTAGTTAATGAGTGTATTTGAAACAAAATAATTTTATTCCTTTGAAAAATACTCTTTATTTCACACAAATACTAATTTGGGTTAGCCAACATGATCACGTAGGTCGGCAGGATTTTAGTACTCTTTGTTCCCGTATGAACTAATATTTTGAAAAATCTCTGTGAATTAAAACCTAGGCAAAAAAGGAACAAAAAGGGATTTCAGGCCAATGGAACAGCTGTTATATAACATGAAGTTATGAATCCTGGCAGCTCAAGGCAGACCACCGCCATGGCTGTTTTTAGAGAGTCGGGAAGATGTGCCGATTTAAGAAAAACGAAACAGATGTGATGGCCACTTTTCGTAGGCATCCATGTGTGGGCTTTACAAACTAGGACTGCAGGACGTGAAACTCCAGATCATTTGAAATGGAAATGCTTTCCACGCTCCATGCTGAAGAACGTTAGCAAAAGCTTAGCACAGAGATAGGAGGTCTGTCTGCAGAAGTCAAGTGGCACTTTGCGTCATTAACCAGTCTGGGACTGGCAAAGGGGAGAAGGTATCAGCAAGCCTGCTAGGAAGCGAAAAGAAATAAGACTTAAGAGTCCCAGAGTAGCTGAAGCTGGCTGATAATGATTTCACAAAAAATGCGACGCATGCACAGTGACAAATCTGTAGGCAACCCCGGTTACTAAGGAAAGAAATCAGAGGCGATTTGGTATTGAAAGGTCCTCATGAAATTTTCAGATAAGTAATGAGGTTTCTAATACAAATCTGCATGTAACTCAGATACATTTAAGGTGACAGGATCAATAGCAATTCAAGATTTGACATCATGGGGCTACCCTTGAAGGCAGTGATTCGTTTGGGTGACTCATTAAACCCGGGGTACGAAATAAAATGAAGGTGGCGTGGTATCGTGGGTACAAGGAAAGTGGAGTGAGAGTCAGGAGACCTTGATCCTATCCTGGCCTCAGAAGCTGTGTGACTCTGGCCACTCTTTTCCCTCCTGCACATCTCAGTCCCTGCAGTAGGCATGCCACTCGTTCTGTCTGCCTTATTGGCCTGAGAATCAAGTTCAAGAAGGAATGGGAAGAGCACTCGAGCATTCTCTCATTATAAGGCACCCTCTTAATTTCATGAGAGCATAATGATGGAGACCATCATAAGGTTTATGGAGTTCAGTGGCAGTGCAGGGTCCTGGGACCTGCTGGCCTGTCTTAGCATAGCATTTCAGAAACTGTCCTAAAATCCATCCTTTTTCATTTCTTATAAAAATCTTCAGTGTGACGTGTTTAAAAAAATAAAAGGCTAGAAAAGAATGATCCCTTTTCTAGATGATGACAATTGTCTTTAATGAAAGGTATCATCCCCCTAGACATACAGAGTATCCATCTTCTTAGAGCTGAAATCATTTTATTAAGCCTGAATAACATGCCCAAACGGATAAACAGATGAAGAACGCACACTTACCCAGCAACAAGTGAGGCAGCAAGTTTTGATACTGTGTGTTCGGTGCTCAAGATGAAAGACTCCCGGGGGGAAAACACTGTTTACATAATCTTTATAAATATCTCTTCTTTTTATACTTATCATACTTTGGTGTCATTATGCACAGCCGAGTGAAAAGATGAACTCCCACTCACCTCTGAAATGCAAGAAGCGCCTTTCTCTGTAGGACCTCCTGCATCCCTCGCAAGGAAGCTAAGAAAAGGGCTCCAT
Organism: Suricata suricatta; assembly: GCF_006229205.1. NCBI lineage: Eukaryota > Metazoa > Chordata > Mammalia > Carnivora > Herpestidae > Suricata > Suricata suricatta. The sequence goes on along the minus strand of NC_043708.1, from coordinate 12,382,922 downwards.
TAGTCAGTGGCATGGAAGATCAGGGAGTTTTTGACAAATACAAAGCCCGTCATAAAAACTGTACATGCAACTGGATTAAAAGCAACACAGGACTGTGTGCTGAGCCCTATCCGGGCACTGGGAAATGGAGCCCAGACACTTGCACTCTGCGGGCACAAATGTGGAGACATGCCGAGGGGACAGTATGAGTTGGCTGGTCACCTTGATGCCCCAGACATAGGGGGCTGTTGTCAGAAGACCAGCAGGGCACTGCACAGAGGAGCGCAACTGCTTCTCAGGGGCGGGCATGTGGCTTCAGGGGGAAGACTGCCTCGCCCGTGTGGTACAGAAGAGATTCAAGCATCGGTGGTCCTAATTACACAGCCTTCAGAGTTCCTTCTGGCACTGAGAACTGTGATATGGGGCCAAGGGGACTAGCATGATGCCATAAAAGGCCGGTTTAAGTCACACCGGACAAAGGCCAGGACCTTTAGTACCTTGATGTGAATGCGAGGGACAGACCAGGCAAACCCAAAACTGATACTGGAAAATCCGCTGTAAAGTGTGAGGCCATCTTGCAGTGAGCCCACACTTCTCCAGTACAGGGCATATGAGAAACGGCTTCCTTAGTGCTGGCCATGGGAACTAGAAAGGTTACTTTTTACTAGGGCACGAGGAGAAGTCCTGGAGGAACCTGCTTAGGGTTGGAACTGAGGAGGCCCCACCTGACAATCCAGCATGGCAGATCCCCTCTGGCCATGACACTTAAATGGGGGACAGGTGCCCCGGCGGGCCACGGCTAACTCCAAACCACCATGACTGAGCTAGAGAGGATCTTAGGTGATCCGAGTGAACCACAAATGCAAGATGAGGCTCAACAAGGTCAAGCAACTGTTCCCACATGACAGGGCTCATTAAGGCTAGGGTCCGACCTAAGACTCTATCTGGATAAATATATGGCATTAAACTTACACTTCACTGAAAGTCGACCACAGTTAAAACAATGTGCTGGGTGTTGCCATGGTATCGTGTGTGCATAAAAAAATTAGCAAAAACCAACCAAACAAAAACCTCATTATTGAAAACCAACTGACAATGTGAAACTTCTCTAAGGTCTTTGATATTTTAGGGGAGAGGAAAAGAGGATTTTGGGGTAATTTAAAGTAAACTATAGCAAAACTATAAAGAAAGAAAAAAAAGTAAATACTATACAAGGCAGGATGGTGTTTCTCTTGAGGGGGACTGTGATGGGGGGGCACAGGAGACATTCCCCTAGTGGCTGGTAAGGCTCTATCTCCTGAGCAGGGCAGTGATTCCAAGCGTATCTGCTGCATCCTAATTCGGTAATTAGGATTTTTGCTTTTGAATTTTTCTTGTATTTGTGTTATATGTAACAACAAAAGGTTAAAGAAATAGTAAGAGTTCAGGAACATAATTTATCAGTTTGTACTTCCTGCAAACATAGCGTTGAAAACTTCATTAAGTATCCAAAACATAATTAAGATTTTTTAAAAAAGAGCCAGGACCCCCAAATTCTATGTAGAGCCAATAAGCATGCCCCCGCATGGCTGTTTGGTAAACTGTTGCACTGCATGTGTAGGACTCTGTGGACTAACATGTGCTAATGGGGAAGGGGCATCCTGAACAGTCAAGGGAAGCTTCCTGGAGGAGGCTACCCTTAAACTCTTTCACATTCCTGTGCCTAAGACACAACATCCCTTCATATGGGGACAGCATAGCCAAGTGCCTGGGGAGACGCAGGTGCAAGCTGGGCTTCGAGCACCACCTCTCAAGGCGCTGCCCCGGCCGGCCGGAGCGCCACCAGAACAGTGCACCTGGCGCATAGGGCCCTCGTCCCTGCTCTCTGATTCCCAAACCAGTGGGAGCAAAAAGGACAGCAGCGGCAGGTCTCCACGTGACACACCCAGCTGACCCAACTTATGCGTACTCCTGTGACAGTCCTCTTCGAGGGCTGTAGGAACCCTGCAGGGCAGACATAGGCCCCCCACCCCCACCCTGAGGGGCCCAGATCCCTTGGGGCTCAGGACTTCTCTCACCGTCAGTGGCCTGCAGGCTATACGTGAGCCCCAGAGCTAAGTAGCCTTTGGCTTTGAACTCTGACGTTTTCTCTCCCGCGTCAACGACGGTTTTGGCAAACTTCTCGGCCTCTTCCAACTGAAAAACCAGACAAGTTGAAAAACAACAACCTGCAGAATTTCTAACATGAGTTCGCATAAGCATCTGCTGCCAAAAACAGATTTCTGATGAGTCACTGTGAAAATAACTCCCAGATCTTCCAGTTCCGCGCCGGTGACTCTGTTCTCTTTATTTGAGACTCTCTGACAGACCCCAGGGCTCCCACCTTGCCTTTTCTTCTTTAAAGTTTGCCTTATCTAACTTCTTTTCCAAAGTCATTTTCAATCTTGGTGGGATTCTATCTTTGTCATATTTTACTAATTTGTTTTGTAATCAGGTTGTGCTAGGTATTCAGAAATTGAATTATAAACAAACAATATATATAATAATGACATATATAATTTGTATATAATGTATTTATATATATAATATATTTATATATCATAACGTTCTTGAAACATTTTGTGTCTGGGTCCTTCCTTTTTTTTTTTTTAATGATAAAAGGAATACATTCAGGCTTGGATTCTCTTTCCCATAAGCTGTTAAAATTTTCAGAACTCCCATCTATTTTATAGCACAGAGCGCACGGACCTCGCATCAGCAGATTCCAGTGAGAAAATGTGCTCCTGCAAACAGTGCCCACAATAAGACCTTTCACACAATTCATCAGAAGCCAAAATAATAAGATCTGTTTCTTCAAAATATGGCAGATGTTGAGGTCGCTGAAGCTGGGTGATAGGACCCTGGAGTTCACTACCCTCTTGACTTGTGTGGTGTTTGGAAATTTTAATAATAGAAATCTAAAAAATATACACAGAGAAAATTTGTTATGCTCATCTTTAAAAAAAAAAAGAGTCCAGTTTATTTTTGGCCTTGGAGAGAGATCTATGTGACAGCCACGAACAACGCCATGGCTGGAAGGGGCGTGACACAGTCATCACCAGAAACTGCCGTTTTCAAAACGGAAGGGTCTGTCCTGCCGGCCGCCCAGCGTGGGAGCCTGCCTGCGGCACCGGGTTGTCCCAAAGTGCGTGGACCACACGACGCCTTCAGAGCTGCGAGTCTCAGGTGAGAACCTGCCCTTTCAAAATGTCTGTTTCCTTCCACATTTCCCCCAAGTACAGTTTAGCGGAAGCAGAACACTTTCTTCACAGGGCTTACTGTCATCCTGCTGGGTGAGAATCACTGGGAAAAAAACAAGCTACAAGGGCCATAACGGCAAAAATCTCTGGCAAAGCACCTCGGGCCGTTGGAGCAAATTCTTCTTATAATTAGTCCTGATGTGAAGTTAAAGAAAGAAATTAGAGCTGGATCATGTGTGGCAACTATCCCTACTACCACCTCAGCGGCTAGTCTGGCTTTTCTGTTTTCTACTCAAATGGCATCTCTTCGAGGTACCAGAACTGTTACACATGAGACTCTTCCCCGCTTCCGATCTGAACAGGAGGCCCCGACGAGGAAAGCCTGTGTGAAGGAGGAGGGGCCAGCAGCGCTGGCTCACATGTGAGCTGCAGGAGAGATGACGCTTTGCTTTTACAGAAAGCCTCCGCTCGGCTAAGAGCAAATCACTCGGTGACATGTACCTTTTCGGCCCGCATCCCTTCCCTGCATACAGTAAGGTTCGTGTGAGTACGAGTCCCAATTCTCTTTCATCAACGCTAGCTTTGAAGCACATTCCTGTGGAAAATAAAACCCTGGAGTGTCCTGGGAGCATGATGCTCCTCGGCCCTGGGGTGGGTGGGTGAGGCCGGAGGGGCTCTGGGGCGTGGGGCTCTGAGCAGCCTTGTTTTTGTTTTTAAAAAAATTTTTTTAACACTTATTTAGTTTTGAGAGACCAAGAGAGACAGAGAGCAAACGAGGGAGAGGCAAAGAGAGAGGGACACACAGAATCCAAAGCAGGCTGCAGGCTCTGAGCGGTCAGCACAGAGCCCGACGCGGGGCTCGAACCCACGAACCATGAGATCATGACCTGAGCTGAAGTCGGAAGCTCATCCGACTGAGCCACCCAGGCACCCCAAGCGGCCTTGTTTTTGTGTAGCTGAGAAACGGCTACTGTTCCCTCTCCGTGTTTGGAAGTGAAGGAGTCTGGCAGGCCCGCCGGTGAGTGCGGGGCCCCGGCCCTACTCACCCAGTGAAGGGAGCCCATGCACAGCTTCGCGGCGAGGAGCGGGATGGTGGCATCGTCAGGCTTCAGACGGATACACTCCTTCAGCACCTTCACGGCACGGGCGGACTTGGCAAAAGGAAATTATTGCTGTAAAACTCAAACTGTTTGACAGAACCAAACACAAAGGCCTTCCCTGCAGGGTTTCAGTTAGGATGCCCCCTCTTAACAGGGCTTTTCAACTTTGAACCCAACCAAGCGGGGCCTGAGGATGGGAACAACCGGAGCCCTTCCCCGTGACGGGGAGCAAACTGTGGTTAGAATACTCAGAACGACTTTTCTGGAACCACTCTAATTTTCTTCCTTACTTGTGTAGCCAGTGCAACAATAAGAAAATAAAGACGTGAAGTCTTCAGTTATGATGAAAAATAAATGATATGTTTTAAAGCACACCATACTCAATTTCCATCTCCATTTGGCCCAAATAATCTTACATCTCAGACTTAACAAGTCACTAAATGGTGGCCTCGCTGAGTGGCCTGAGTTAACAGGAATGACAGCCACTACCTTTACTGCGTGTGTACCCATGTAGGAGGTGCTATTCTACGCATCTTAGGGGTTTTACCTCATTTACCTGATAACCATTCTGTGAGTGAGGTGCTGTTTTGGCTCCACTTTGCAGAGGAGGAAACGGAGAAACTAAGTGGCCAGCCCTCGGTGACAGCTGTGAGGGCAGCTCCAGGCCTGACTCCAGCAGCGAGGCCCACAGCCCGCGCTTCCAACCAGTCTCCTACGCTGCCTAATGTGACGCATTGCTAAAGACAACGCAATGACTTCCCCCTCCAGGAGTATGTTTACACTGCCAAATGAGTGAAAGGGTCGCTGGGAGAACCAGCCTTAGCTAAGACCCTTAGCTGGTTCTCTTAGCTAAGTCCCGCCTTCACACGACAAAGTTACAATGGCCAGAAAAAGGCCAATATTTCAGAATGCCTCTTCTCAGTGGTGTGTCCGTGTTTGGCTCCCAAATCATTCTATGTGATTGTCCCTGATAAATGACCCCAGGACAGTTTCAGGTAGTTGGTTTAGACATCTGCAAGGTGTGCTATCACCCCGTAGAATCCCAAGACATAAAGCTCTGAGATAGAGGATCACGGGTCACAAAGGGGCGACTCACTTTTCCCGCGGCCATGAGGGACAGAGCAAACTGGTACCACAGCTGGAACTCCTCGAAGGCAAACTTCATGGCTCTTTCCAAGCACTGGTTGCAAAGAAGAACAAAGGCAGAGATCTGAGAACTGCCAGCGTCACAATGGGACAAGTGTGAGTTTGTGTCTACGCACATTAAGGTAAGACCTACGAAAGCTGCTCCCCTTGAATGCTTAAGTCTTAGTCGTCCGCCAGATCCCTCCTGAGGAGCTCCCACAGGGTATGATTCGAGGTGCTAGAAGCCAGGGCCATCCACGGCTGACTAAGTAGTTTTTCATCCAGTACAAAGAAAGAGGCACATATGTGAACAACTCAAATGCAAGGCCCAGACTGACATGTGCCCCAAGAATGGGCAAGTGACCACAGAATTCAGAAATGGCATCCTGGAAAAACACTACTTGAGCTGGGCCTTGATTAATGAGAAGGAAAAAATGGAGCTATGATCTGGCAGAGGTGGGTATGAGCAGAGACGTGGAGGTGAGAGGGTACGCTGTGACTCGATGATGGCAAATGGTCCAGCCCAGGCCACACAGACAGGCATGGGCGGAATCAGGCCACAAGGCTGGCATGGGCTGGGCCTGCGTCACTGGGAGTCTGACGTGGCAGCTCCTTTTCAAAGATGCTCCCTCTCCCTCCTCCACCCCAGGCTTGGTGGTGCTCCTCAAGTTCATGACTGTATGTTAATGTCACTGCCTTTACCTTTCCTGCCCCAGCCCAGCCACATTCCACTGTGAGAAACTATCAAGGGCAGAAATCTGGACTTTGCCACCCTGGGGCCTGCCCAGGTGGGTAACCTACAAATAGGCTTCCCTCTCCATCAGTGGGGAGCCTCCGGTTTCTGTGCGGAGTGAGATGATCACATCAGAGCTTTAGAAAGATCATTTGGGGGTGGGAAGAGGGATGTGTGACCAGCATGGAGACAGACCAGGAATAAGGGGGATAGAATGATCTAGAAACTTCAGAACCAAGGGACAGAACCAAGAAACATCTCTGAGAAGCAGCAAAGACATGCCCCTCCCCCGCCCAAGGAGAGGGGGGAGGGATGACTGGTGAGGTGCAGGGGCTGAAGGAGGCCTCCAAAGTCTCTGGCTTGTATACTTGGGAGCAAACCCATGGCAGAGAAGACCCTTGTGTATATACACACACACACACACACACACACACGTGTGTGTGTGTATGTGTGTGTATGAGAGAGAGAGAGAGAGAAAAATTTTAGAATAAAGAGAGAATGGGGAAGAAAGGTGTTTTATTAGTGAGCTTGGTAAGGAACACGGTGAGTGGGGTGTCATGTGGTGACATGATAAGTAGACACAATCTGGGGCCTCATGAGAAGAATCTAATGAAAGACATGCACTTGAGGTGAAAGAAATTAAAGACATAAATAAATGGCAACACATCCCATGTTCATGGATAGGAAAACTTAATATTAATAAGACATCAGAATTATTCAAAGTGATCTGCATATTTGACACAATCCCTATCAAAATCCCAATGGCATTTTTTTTTACAGAAAAAAAAAAACTCTATCTTAAACTTCATGGAATCTCAAGGGACTCTGAATGGTCATAACAATCTTAAAAAAGAGCCGAGTTGGAGGACTCACACTTCTTCCAAAGCTTATTACAAAGCTACAGCAATCAAAACAGCATGGTACTGGCATTAAGACAGACCCCAAAGAATTAAAAGCAGGGACCCAAACAGGGTATCTGTGCACCAATGTTCACAGCTGCATTATTCACAGTAGCTAAAGTATGGAAGGGACGTAAGTGCCCATCAGTGGGTGAACAGATAGACAAAATGTGTGCGATACAAGCATTCAATGGAATTATTATCCAGCCTTAAATTAAAAAGGAAGGAAATTCTAATGATGCAAGCTACAAAATGCATGGACATTATGCTAAATGAAACAAGCCAGTCACAAAAAAATAAATACCATATGATTCCACTTGTATGAGGTCCTCAGAAGGGTCAACATCACAAAGACAGAGAGCAGGATGGGGGTGCCAAGTGCTCAGAGAGGGGGTTGGGGGAGGTAGCATTCCAGGGGGACAGAGTTCCAGTTTTAGAAGATGAAGAGATTTCAGTACTGATGGCTGTACAGCATTGTGAATGTACTTAATGCCACTGCACTGTGCACCTGAAAATGATTAAGATGGTAAGACATATATTTGTCCACAGATAAAATAACTGGGGAAGAAGTACATTTGAGGAAACCGTTGAAACCATCAGAAGAGGTTTTGAAGAACATCAAAGGAGAGCTCGGGGAGAGGGCAGCTGGGGCAGGACCGTGGGAAGCATCTCTACTTCGGGGCCAGGAAAGGAGACACAGACAGGGCCTCAGGACGGGGACGAGGAGAGGGCCAGGGCACTGGAGGCCCAGAGGCCCCGGACCTGGCAGCGGGCGGCCGAGCTCCAGAAGCATAGTTCTGGGGTGCGGTGCAGGAGGATGCCAGGCCGCGGGGGCCTAATGAACAGAGAAAAGGAGGGGAGTCTGCAAGTGGAAGTACAGCGACTTATCTATGCACCTGTCTTTCCACGGAGGCAACTTGAGACGAACAAGCAGAAGAAAGAGAAGAAACCAAGGAGATAAATTAGGTCCCCGAGGACCAGAGAGACCCAGGTCCCTGGAACAGACGGGCCCGTAGTGGAAGGGCGTCTCTTAAGAAGGCACGTTCTTTAAGATAAAGAGGAGAGACCCAGCAGCTGTCCTACCCAGCCACGGTTTTCTCCATAAAGATGGGCTGCAATGGGTGTGGGAGCAGGGAAACAGAACAGGGCTGGGAGTTTTGAAAAAGGACAGAAAAGCTTTAAACCACAACTTCATCCTGAGAAGACAGACATCAGGGTTTTCTTAGAGACTGCAGTGTGTGCAATGGTGTCTTGGCACCTGGCTGCCATTTCTCTCTAGTGCTGCTCTGTGGCCAGTCCTGGGCAGAGGAGAGCAACGACGCAAGTCTCAGAATTAACAGTCAGACACGCAGGGAAGGGTAGAGGGCTAGGGACTGAGGGAGGGACAAAGGAGCCACAGAAAAAGTGACCAGCAAACAGCAGAAAATAATAAAGGCGAAGTGAGGAGGTGGGAGAGGATAGAAAAGAATTCCAGATTTTAGGTGGTGTTTACAGAGAAGGTCACAGCAACTATTATGCTAGCTAGTTCACTGTGAAAACCTACCCTAATAAAAATATTAAAAAGTGAAGCAATAAGCAGTTAAGAAGCACCTACTACCTGCCTAGTGATGGGATGGATGGGGATCTGCAGATACCAAGTAAGATGAACATTTGGTCCCTCACTGTGATCACAGGAGCAAACTTGCTTCGCCAAAATCAGGGGGGCGGGAGTGGACATGTGACCTCATTCCGGACGACGCGATGTGGGCAGAGGCGCTGGGCGAGGCCTCCAGCACGGCTCTCTAAGAGGAGGGCTTGCTTGGCCAGCGCACACTCTGCCCTGGGCCTGGCCCTCCCTTCCACCCGGGACGCAGCCAGGAATGGCGAAGCCTGAGGACAAGAGCCACTCTCTAGAATGGCTGAGCAGAAAGCAAGAAAGCGCTGGGCCCCCGAGACCGTGACATGCTGTAGCTGTGACAGCAGTCTCTTTCCAGACGTGTCATGTCGTGGGGGGAGAAATCGACTCCCATGTGGTTAAGTCACTGTGAGTTGGTTTTGTTCATTATATCTGTCGGCGCCTCTCACTAACACTGACACTAAATGGCAAAGCTGAGATCTGAACCCGACTCCAGAGCCGTCTCAGTGGCTATGATATACTAATAAGAACAGGAAACCTTTAGGAAGGGCCCTTAAGAAGCCCTCACTGTGCCTTTAAGAAGCACTGCGGGAACAAAAACTGAAGCAGCCTGCTGGAAAGATCTCGTAGGCAAGATGGTGATCCAGGTGTGGGGTGGTAGGAGCTGGGAGGAGGTGAGGGAGACGGCTGCTAGGGAGAGAACACAAGCCGACGGCACTTAGAAACTGAGTTGGGGGATAAGGGACGGTGGAGGAGGAGGGAAGAGAAATCATGATCGCCCTGCGGGAACGAGGCAAAGGAGCCTGTGTGTGGAGAAGGTCGCAGATGATGATCAAAATGAGGTTTGTCATAACAGCTCTACGGAACCAGTTCACTGCAATATAACCACAAAGTACTTAAATATATACACAGAAACATTTAAATGTTTAAATGCTTTCCTTCCTCCTTTTGCTAAGAGGAATGATAAATATCAACTGTTTTCCCAATAAACAAAAGGAGCTCAGCAGCTGAAACAGCCTGTTCTGAATCAAAAAGCTAGATGCTATAAATAAGCATGCGTCCTTATTTGCTTTTGTGCCAAAGGCTAACACACTCATTATACTCAGTGAAAAACACGTACTTGGAGACTAATTGGTGTAGAGCTCCATTCCATGTGCTACTGGCCACGGAACCAGGAAAATACCAGCCCTCCTAAAAAGTAGACCCAGAGAATCTTGGAGTGATGAGGGAACCTGAGAAATGTCCAGTTGAGGTCCCCAAAGAAGAGAATCTGTCATTTTGGCTTCCCATCACCTCAAAACTCTTCTGTTTTGTTTCAAGAGTTGGGGATACCTTAGAAAGGAGGAAAGCAGCCTCTCTCTCTGTAATAAAGCCTAAGCATGAATAAAGGAGGGAAGCAATAGGAGTGGGTCACGTGGCCCAAGCTCAGCCAATCAGATGCTCCTGCCAGAGCTTTGCATCTGGAACAGGAAGGGGGAGGGTCTGGGATGTTATTCCCAGGGGACAGGCCTGGGGGCCATGGTACCAGAAGGGTCCACGATAGCAGGAGGTTTGGTGGAGGCCCTGGAACCAAGGAACGGTGTCCTCCCAAACTGAGCGAGGGACTTGCCTTCTTCACTTCTGCTCAGACCCCGTTTTCAGCCTTCTGTGGATCCTGTGAGCAGCACACTGGGAAGAATGCCTTTTTTGCCAGGGTGAACTAGTCTGGTTCCACTACCTACATCAAAGCCCTAACGTACAACCAATCAAATGCTTCGGGCTCTTACACACAACCCATCTTCTGGCCCCAACAAGCAGCAGTACTGTTTTTGCCTGAGGACTTTCCAGAATTGGGAATTCACAACCTGAACAGTAGCTGGAAGTAAAGCCAGGCACTACCCCAGATGGAGCGTGTGGATTTGGGCAAGCCAATGAACCTCTCTGTATCCAGACTCCTCATTGTAAAATGGGAAATATAATAGTAATTAATGTAGTGAGTTATCGGGAAGGTTAAATTAGTTAAAACACATAAGCAATAAAGACAGTAGGTCAGATACTGGCTAATAAGTGCTAAATAAAACTTAGCTATTAGTTCTTTATAAAAATTTAACATTATTTTTAAAAAATTTAATGTTTACTTATTTTTGGGAAAGAGAGAGAGAGAGAAAGAGCACATGAGTGAGGGAGGGGCAGAGAGGAAGACACAGAATCTGAAGCAGGCTCCAGGCTCTGAGCTGTCAACACAGAGCCTGATGTGGGGCTCGAACTCATGAACCATGAGATCATCACCTGAGCTGAAGTTGGAGGCTTAACTGATTGAGTTACCCAGGCACCCCTAAAAATCTAACATTCTTATATTAAGAAGGAAAATGGTATGCATCATTCCTATCACTTTATCTAAATTCAATGAAAATCTGAATATGAAAGTTCAAATTTATAATATATCAGAAATAATTATTTACCTTACAAAATGCTTTCTCAACCTAGAAAAAGGATGCAATCTGAGATCCTTGAAAATAGCACACTTGAAGGACGCCTGGGTGGCTCAGTTGGTTGAGCGTCTGGCTTTGGCTCAGATCCTGATCTCACGGTTCGTGGGTTCGAGCCCTGCATTGGGCTCTGTGCTGACAGCTAGCTCAGAACCTGGAGCCTGTCTTTGGATTCTGTGTCTCCCTCTCTCTCTGACCCTCCCCTTCTCATGCTCTCTCTATCTCAAAAAATAAATAAAACATTAAAAAAAAAAAAAGAAAATAGCACACTTTATAGAACCAGACTAGAATATATGTTTATTATTTATTTCCTTAACAAGTGGTATGGACTGAATGCTTGTGTCCCAAATTCATATGTTGAAACCTGACTCCCAATATGATGGTGTCAGGTGAGGCCTCTGGGAGGTGATTAGGTCACGAAGGCAGAGCCCTCAGGAATGGGATTAACACTCTCATAAAAGAGGAGAGGTCCCTCGCCCCCTCCACCATGTGAGGACACAGCGAGAGGCCAGTCTGTACCTAGAAGTGTGAGCCCTCACCTGACAACAAATCTGTTAGAGCCACGACCTTGGACTTCCAGCCTTCCAGACTCTAAAAACTAAGTGCTTACTGATAAGCCGCCCAGGCTGTGATATTTTGTTACAGCGGCCTGAATGGACTAAAACAGGCCTTACTATGGGATACTGACTCTGCAGCCCGGAGCTATTCTAACTGCTTCACAAGAACAGCCTCATTGCTTGTCCTCACAACCCTCCAGGGACAAGCCGGCACTATGACGGTCCTCCCTTACAGACGTGCCAGGTGTCCTGAACCCGGGCAGTCTGGTTTCAGAGTCAGAGTGCTTAACCACAACACTCCGCTGCCTCTGCGACTTTAATGACAGGCAGGCCAGCCCCTCGTAACCGATCAGGCCCATCATGCCGCACAAAGCAAAGGACGGCTAAACAAAAGGCCCCCGGAAACGCCATGTGCTCCCCTGAGCTTTTCTGGGGACTTAGCAATACTTTTCACTGCTCCTGGGGCCCTGGCTCCCATGGCCTCTCTGGGATCCCCAAAGCACTGAAGCCTTTCCAGCTTGCAGGATCTTCAAGACACCTCACAGACCCCATGATATCCACCAGCACCACAGCCCGTGTCAAAACAAGGTGCTCAGTTCGCATCAGTCAGGCATTTCCTCTCCACTGCGGTGTCCTTCACGGACCCCTCCTGCCGTGGACCTCCCTCCCGGAATGAAACCCGCATCCCGAAGTCCAGGAGTGTCACAGAGTCAGGAAATACAAGCCACCAAGGACACATTAGCCCTTCACCCCCAACTCTGAGGGGCTTAAGCTCTGGCATCACAGCTGATGGCTCTGTCCCCCTGAGGCTCTTGGCACCTTATATACAGTGACTGCACGCTGTCTCTGACAAAGTGCCTAGATCGCTCCAGAGGCTTCTGAAAGCTTGATGCCAAGCACAGCACCTGCTTATACAGCATGTCCTTCCCATGTGTTCTCCCAAACGCAGAGGTTACGGGGCCCCCCCTGCGGCTCAGGTCAACATACCTGGATAACAAAGGAAGCCCTCTCCCAAGGGATGCATCCAAGTATAAGGCACTAGAATCATCTCTGAAGGCATTTGCTTTCCACAGCTTCTGCTCCTTAGATGAGGTGCTTGCTCACCCCAGTTGTCTGACCACCCTTTTTAAACACCCCCTAAATCATATCTGCGTATCACAAAGTAAAATTTTCCAGTTTTAACGGACTGGGGGAGAGTGCAATCGACATATGCTGTAAACTAAAGTACAACAAAATAAAACCATTCATATTTCAACGATGGTTCCAGTCTAAAAGATGCACCGATGAAGCAGACTTCTCAGAAGTCGTGGCTGTTTGTATACGTGGGGCACGTGAGAGGCTGCTTCAATCCCCAGGCCCCGTGGGTCCGGCGGGTGGGAAGGGGAGAGGCCAAGCGAGAGCAGTCACGTGGGGAAGGCGCTGGGCCTCGGGCCAGCTGCCCAGGTGTCATCCAAACTCCCTACTCCCTAGCCGTGGGGTTAAGTGGAGAAATACATGTCAAGTACTTAGAAGAGGGGCCACCACAGAGCCGATGCTATAACCGTGTTGCTGTTGATGGTGCTCTGATGAAACAAAGAAGTAGCAGATGCTGAGGGGCTCAGGTTTGAGATGAAGGGGGAATGAAGGGAAGAAAGAGGGACCCTGCAGATAGGAGGGGGGGCAGTAGATGGAAAAGGGAGAGATGCCAGCGAGATCCCAACCCTTTCCCACTTGTGGTGTCGGGTAGAGAGAGGGCAGCATGGCCGGGGAAGAGGGACGCAGGGCAGATGCCTGGCTCACACACCCCAGGAGGCAGGTGACACCTCCAGATCGCCTCCCTTGCAAGAAGAGAAGGGGGATTGAGCAGGAGCATGACATCTACCAGGAAAGACAGGTCCATTCTCTGTAGTCACACTTCTGCCTCCTCACTAAACCCCAGATCACATTCATTTAATACCACAAATATTCGGTAGAGCAATAATTAGACTCTAAATGGCATCCTAATCATTTGCGTGGTAGTCAAAATGCCACTTGCAAAAATAAAATGCTGTTTCCTTTCGGGAGCAAGGGCTTACCCTTTCTAGTCTCCTATTTTGGCTCTTCATAAACCAGCCACCCCTAAGGGGGCTCCAGGAATGAGAAGCTCTTCTGGCCCGGGGAAGGGATGTAGCAATTACCTTCCTAGTACCCAAAGCCCAATTACATGAACTGGGTGCATGGCAGTGACAGCTGGACAATACCACGGAGCAAGGAAAAGCCAAAGACTATTTTTGGAATTCAAGAGTGAGGAGTCGGCAGCCAAAACCCATGGGGGAGGGGACAGGCATAAAATCATCAGATACCCTTCAGATTTAGCCAGGAGCTTACGTCTCAAATCCATCAGTATTAAAATAGAACAAACAACACAATGAACTGTTTTAATCATTCACCTTTGTGGACAGGCTGGGCATATCCTAACTAAAAGTTCCTGTAACACTGATCCTTTCAGCGGTTTGGGAGAATTTTCTTTTCTACATCATATATACTTAATGAATTCATTGATAAATGTAATCATTTGCAGTTGTGCAAAATTGTTTTCCTTTTTAACTTTAACGTGGTATATGGATAATACCTCAGCTCTTTACTTTTAGTAGTGAATAACCATCTAAGCAATTTACATGTTTTGCACCATTATCTTAGACCTACAGAATGACGTCATCAGAGAGCATGTTGGGACCCTGGAGATTGTCCAGCCGTAGTCTTATTTTACAGATGTGGAAACCAAGACCCAGAGAGAAAACAGGACCTGCCCAGGGTCACATAGGGGCAGATCTGAAATTGGAGCTTTGACACTCAGTTCCAAGCCCATATTTTTATATTAACTAAAAATAAGAGTACAAATTACAGTGGAGTTTGAGAGATCTACTCCACAAGAGTCTGGGTCCAGGAGAAGCTTCTAAAAGTCATGCTTCTGGGACTCTCAGCTACAAATAAAAGATCCCCTGCCCAGGTGGTGAGGAAATAGATGAGGTCCATCACGTCTTGCTCGAGTTTTCTCCTCGGAAATGAGAAATAAAACAGAGGGAGCCCCACATCTATGCCCCCATTCCATTTATCTTTTTGCTTTCAAACACCAGTGCTGCTCCAGGCAGAGGAGTCTCAGAGCTTTCTTGCTTAGATAAGTGCTTACAGAATACCACTGCCTCTGGCCATGGCGGGAGGTGTAGAGAGTGGGCTGGTTTTCAAAGGCCACGGACTTTATTAGAGACTCCGAGCGCTGGGCGCCATCCTTTGGCACGCTCTCTGCTCAACTATATGAAGCAACTTGATCAAGTTTTCATAGCGAGTAAAAGGTCTCCAGGGTCCGACTCAAAAACGATTCCATCTGCCGCTGTGCTGATGTGGCTGTTATTCTTGCAAAATGAATCACTAAGTTCCAGAAATGGGCGTTCTGTTCGTGTCCCTCCTCCTTAGCTGCTTCTCACCTTGGGTATTCATCTGTTTGTAGTCCACCTGCACTGGCGTCTGCCCTTCAACCACGGCTGCCGCATCACCCGTGCAAGGGCTGAGGGAGGGAAGTGAGGAGTCGAGGTGACAGAAGCCCAGGGGAGGGTCACACATGAAATAGATGCTCAGTGAACGCTTGAATGAAGGAATAAACCTGGGTGAAGTGAGGATCCATCCTTCCGGATAAGCTTTAAGGAGGCCACCCAAACGAGGAAACTCTTGGGAAGAGTACGGTGAAATGCCGAGACCCTGGAGCCCGTGTCATATCAGGAAGGTCAGGGCACTATGTATGGCCTGGGCGCCAAACCAGACCTGCTGCCTGTGGGCAGAGTCCAAAAACTAAAGGTCTTTTTGTAGGTGAACATTTGCCATCAATCTGATGAGAGGAAATACTAACTTTGAACCCAAGTTAAGTGAAATGTTATCCTCCAAAACGATTCTGTTTTCTCATTAGTGGAACTGTATTACAGAAAGTTGTATTCATTGCTATAGTTTGAATATAATGAATAAAAATTCTGTGGAAATTTGTTTCCTCTCTTGTCATACCTGCATAATACCCTTGATTTTGCCTCTTGTTCCTCAACGCCTAAGATATTTAGTGTGTGGCTCTTTACAGGAAAGTTTGCCAACCCCCAAACTAAAGGAATGGGGTACTTTATGCTGGAGGAAAGAAGATGATGTAACAGCTGCCTTCCATTTGTGGGCTGTCAGAGAGGCAGAACTGGACTTGCCCTGTTGTTCCAAAGAGACAGAATGGGTGGAAGTTATAGGAAGCAAACTTTAGATCCATCCTTTCTACTAACCAGAGAGGAATGGAATGGTGCATATCATATACCAAGAGCTGTGCTATTTTATACCTATTGTCTCACTAAACTTTATAACTGTCTTTGAGGTGGGAGCCCAGAATGGCTAACTCTTTCCAAAATCACAAGCTAGGAAAGAGTAGCTCCAGGATTTGAACTCATATATGCTTGGACTCTAAGGCTAAGTTTTGCCACTGTACAATGAAAGACCTACCAAGGTTTGACCTACCAAGGGCCAAACATTATTTGCCAGGGTAATTACAGAGGGGGTTTTACCTGAGAAAGCACATATCAACACCACCGATAAGAAGAGTAACACACACTTTGCATATACTATCTCTTCAATCCTAACAATAACCCGCAGGGGAAGGTCCTGTTATCACCTGTATTTTCTACATAAGGGGACTGGTGTAGAGAATTAAAGGAATCTGCCTAAGCTCATACTCAGCACATAAAGTAGCAGAATTGAGATTCAAACTAGGATCTGAAATCAAAACATGAGATTTTGTTAGGAGGGCAACACTTTCCAAATGACCTACAGAGTCAACACAATCTCTATGAGAATTCTAACAGCCTTTTTTGCAGAAATGGAAAAGCCAATCTTCAAATTCATGTGGATTTGCAAGGGGCCCCGAATAGGCAAAATAATCTTGAAAAAGGGCAAAGCTGGAGGACTCAGCACTTCTTGATCACAAAGCTTGCAAAGCTACAGTAATCAAAACAGTGTGGTACTGGCATAAGAATAAACATAGAGACCAATGGAAGAGATCTGGGATCCCAGAAAGAAAAACCCACACATCTATGGCCAGTTAGTTTTGCACCAGGGTGCCCAGTCCATTCAATGGGGAAAGAACAGTCTCTCAACAAATGTTGTTAGGGCAACTGGGTTTCCACATGTAAAGAATGAAGGTAGATCCCTACCTATATACGAAAGTTAACTCAAAATGAATCAACAGTCTAAAAATAAGAGTAAAAACCATAAAATCCTTACAGGAAAACATAGGAATAAATCTTCATGACCTTGGATTTGGCTATGGATTCTTAGATATGACACCCAATGCATGAATGAAAAAAAATGGACACAACAGACTTCATCAGCATGAAAACCTTTTGTGCATCAAGGGACATTATCAAGAAAAATGGAGAAACAGCCTACAGTATGGAAGAAAATATTTGCAAATCATTATCTGTTAAGGGTTTACTGTGCACAATAAAGAAAGAGTTCCCATAACTCAACAACACAAAGACAAAAACCCAAATTAAAAATGGGCAAAGGTCAGGGGCCCCTGGGTGGCTTGGTCTGTTATGTGTCTGATTTCAGCTCAAGTCATGATCTCACGGTTCGTGAGTTAAAGCCCTGCATCAGGCTCCGTGCTGACAGCTCAGAGCCTGAAGCCTGCTTCAGATTCTGTGTCTCCTTCTTTCTCTGCCCCTCCCCTGCTCTCTCTCAAAAACAAATAAAAACATTAAAAAAATTTTTTTTAGTGGGCTAAGGTCTAGAATAGATATTTCTCCTGACATAAAAATGGGCACAAAACACATGAAAAGCATGAGTCACTTGGGAAACGCAAGTCAAACTCACAATGAAATACCATTTCACACCTACGAAGATGGCTGTGATAAAACAAAACAAAGCAAAAATAACAAGTGTTGGTGAGGATGTGGAGAGAACTTGGAACCCTTGTGCCGTGCCGCTGGGAGTGTCAAATGTGGAAAACAGTTTGGTAGTTCTTTAAAAAGTTAAACAATTACTGTATGAGCCAGCAATTCCACTCCTGGACATATTACTTTAAAGAACTGAAAACAGGAACTCTGATACGTGTTTGCCAATGTTCCCTGCAGCATTATTCACAATAGTCAGAAGGTGGAAACAACCGCACATGTCCACCGAGAGATGAATGGATAAATCAAATGTGGCACACACAGACAAAGGAATATTCTCCAGACAAAAAAGGAACGAAGTCTGACACATGCTATCAGATGTGTTATCACAACAGAGTGGAATCCTGAAAAATTAGGCAAGGTAAAATAAGCCAGACATAAAAAAACAAGGACTGCAGGGTTCCCTTTATACGATGGAAACACATAGAGACGGAAAGTAGATCGGAGGCTCTTAGCAGGTTATAGGACGGGAGGAGGGAACAGGGAGTTCCTGTTTAATGGGCAAAGAGTTTCTGATGGGAGTGATGGAAAATTTGGAAATAGTCACGAAGGCTGTACGTGAATGCAATTAAATCACTGAATTGTATACCTTGAAAAGGTCAAAATGGCACATTAAAATTTATTGAGGGCCACAAAAAGAACACAATAATATGTAATTCAGAAAACATTTCCGTCACGGTGGAAATGTAGGTGCCAGTGGCCATGTCGGGAGGTGAGATTCTTTGGGGCAGGCCTGTCACGCAAACATGACGCCCTCCGGTCCCTGCTGGGGGACCCCCAGAGCTGGACCAGACCTGGGATCCGTACGGTGCTCTGGCCCACGCTGAGCCCAGCTCTTCCTCTGTTACCTGTTTCCCAGCTAAATGACCTTCACCCTTTGAACTCACCTGGGGAAGATACACTCAAAGGAAAGTTCATCTTGAAAATCAGAGCAAAGGGAGCAGGATGAGGCTGTCCACCGGCTCTGAAGAACTGGTTTACTCAGCGAGGCTCTCCTGGCCACCTACCGTGAACTAAACATTCTGCCTTGGTCTCTCAGAGGCCCGTGGCTCTAGTGGTCAGGCCGCACTGATGCCTCCTAGCGAGCCGGGCACCCCGGTCAAGGCTGGGCTTCTGCGACCCATGCGGGGCTGCACGAAACCCCAAACTCTACTACAAACTGACAAGTGGTAGGCCTGTTCCACAGACTTAGACATTCAAGTGTCTTTCACGACGCTCCCTGATTAAATGAGTGTTTGGGTGAGGCGTGTGTAAACGTCCCTTTGGTACAAGCACTAGCCAGACAGTTCTACCCACAGAACTCCAGTGTTGTTGACATTTACCATCAACAAATGAACTGGAGTTCAAAAGGAAGGACAAAAATACCACGTCTGCCTTTGAAGCTGCCGTCTCTGCGTAGAGGGGGCACGTTCAGCCTTCCCAAAAGGACCCCCCAGCGTTCTGTCAAGATGGAGGCACCAATAGTCAAATTCTAGAAACAAACCTACTTTGCAGTTCGGGTTCATTCTGAAAAACAGAGGAAGCAGCCCTTGTTCCTTCACTTTTAATAGCTCGGGTTGTCATGCCAACTAGCGTGGCTGCTTCAACTGAAGGGGAAGAAGGAAGGGTTCCTTCCTACACAATCTTTCAGTGGGGCTCGCAATTAGTCTTCTAAAAACATGAAACTCGTGGTGCTGGAGATATGGTAAACACCGTGCTCATATTTAAGCCTGTCCCAACAAGGATTGAGACACCTCTGGTTTGTATTGCTCTGCTCCAGGCTCCTGCCCGGTATCTGGCTGCACGCCGCCCTGAAAGACAGCCAGGCGTCCCGTGGGCATATACACAGAGGCGGCCCATCTGGAGATGGGAGGGGAGCCTTCCATCTTAAAGAAACACAACTGAAGAAAGAGAGACAAACCTGGTTTTCTGGTGAAGGTGGCTCTGCTCTCGCTGAAGGCACCGTTCCTAAAAGGCTGAGTCCACATAGTGCTGCACGACACACAAAAGGTGTTGGTGACAGGGACAGAAAGGTGGAAAGTGCACCAGGCACCACGGCAGAGGGACCCCCTCGGTGCAGGGGTGCCGAGAGCCCAGGTCAGTGGCAGGGGCGAGCCGGAGGAAGGCAAACGTGCCGTGTCCTGACGTGCAGTGCTGATGCTGACTGGGGACAAGAGAAGGGCCTGCTCCCAGACCAGCCAGAGGGTGGCGTGGCCGGATCCCATCAGCGAGGGGCACAGGCGGTCTGTCCCAAGACGTCAGGGTCTCACAACCCAGCCCCACGCTTCCTGCCTGGTGTCCTCTCCTCCTGCTCCTCCACGAGAGCGAGCCCTTGTCTCCGGCATCCTCAGGCCTCACGCCCTCGCACCCCCTGGGTCCTGAGGATGAGGGCGTCTCTCCGCTCTGAGACTTTAGTTCCTAGCAGTCTTTGAAGGGCCAATTCAGGAACCAGCCATTCCTCCTCTCGCCCCGGCCCCCCACCTACAAACGCTGCGGCAGCCTGCTGGGTCTGTGCACCTGTGCTTAGCATGCCTGGAGCTAATCAGTCTTCTCTAATCAGTGTCGTTTTGTGTCTTTCTATTTGATCTCCCTAACTCGTTTCTGGAAGTTTCTGGAAGCCAAAAGACCCTTCTCTGTACACTTTGTTGTTTCCCCTGTGCCAGGAAACTCCTGAGCATACGGTGGTGGGGACGGCACAGAGGCACACAGTGGCCAGGTGACAAGCTCCAGTGCTGGGCTCTGTCCTGAGTACCGTACAGGGTTTGGCAAATGAGCCTCACAACTACCTGAGAGAGGTCTGATTATGAGCCCTATTTTACAGAAGGAAAAACCAAGGCATACGAGGTCAATGACTTGCCAGGATCACACAACTGGTAAGTTTGGCAGAACCCAAACCTGGGCTCCTGGACCCAAGGGCCTAGGCCTGGGACACACTAGGTTGCTGGCTGGGTTTGGGGGCTGAGAAGACAAAGACGGGGTGGGGAGCCAATGGAGGGGAGAAAAATTAGTGGGAATATCTACAGTAAACACATGCGATCCTATCCCTTTCCTTGGAAACGTACATTACATAAACGTACATGCATTTATTCATAAAGAGATACATGAAAGATGGTCTCTACAACATCGATGGGTAGTCAGCTGTCTCAGGAGGGTGGGGCTTTAGGAGTTTTATTTCGTTTCTCATATTTTCTGTACAGCTGGAGTTTCAAGGAGTCTGTAAGGTGCCGCATATTGCAAAAATGGTAACTAATGAAGTCAATTATGGGAGGAAAAGGAAAACAAAACGAAAGAAAAAAGAGGAAGGGATGGGAAGAGCCGTCACATGTTTCTGACCGGAAGGGTGGCATGCCACTCCTGTGTCTGGATCACCTTGGTGACAATGCAAGAGGTGAAGGCAGTATAGACATACTATTCTACCATGATGAACGATAGCAATGACAGTCACTACCACTCGTGGGAACCGAAGGGGTAGTACAGGAAATTTAAACCCCAGCTACTCCCCCAGCAGCGCGCCTCACCAGAGTCAAATACCCATCAACAGATGAACAATGAACGGACTGTGGTACGTCTACACGACGTAACATCACCAACCACGAAAAGGAAAGAAGTACTGATACGGGCTGCAGCATGGGTGCCCGTGAAAACACTGTGCTAAGTGAGAGAAGCCAGACTCAACAGGTCACTTACTAGATGATTCTGTTTATAGGAAATACCCAAAATAGGTAAATCCATAGAGTCAGAAAGCATATTCGTAGTTGGCAAGGACTGGGGTGGAGGGAAGGGGGGATGGGGGACAAGTGCTTCTGGAATGAGGTTTCCTTTTAGGAAAATGTTTTGGAATTTGATAGAGGTGATGCCTACACAACAGGGGAATGTACTGAGCACCCCTAAATCGTACGCTTTAAAATGGTTAAATTTATGTTCCATGAATCTACCTCAATTAAAAGACAGTCCAGTTAGCCTTTTAACCTAAAGCTCCAATAAAATGGAAGGACTGATGGGAAGGAAGGAAGGAATGAAGGAAGGACGGACGGACGGACAGATGGATGGAAGGAGAAAGAAAGAAAGAAAGAAAGAAAGAAAGAAAGAAAGAAAGAAAGAAAGAAAGAAAAAAAGAAAGAAAGAAAGAAAGAAAGAAAAGAAAAGAAAGAAAAGAAAAGAAAAGAAAAGAAAGAAAGAAATCCCAGCAAATGAAGGAAGCAGGAAACTCCACAGAACACATGGCCTGGGGCCGGAGGAGAGAGGGTCCCGGCCCAGCTGACCTTGGACTGTAACTGAGCACCTAAATGCCACCACCTCCATTTTTCAGGAGCTTTCACCTTTCTCCTACGACACCTCCTGTTTCAGCTAAAACATATGAGACCACAGGGTCATCAAATATTTGCTGGGGGGAAGCTTCACTGGCAAAACTAAGCAGAAACAGCAAGAAAGGCTGAAACACGTGTTCGAATGCTTTGCTGCTGGAGGCGGACCCTGCAGGGAGCCCCCCCCAGCATCAGCCCCACCACATGGCAGCTGCCTGCTGCTTGGCTACTGCCCCCAAGGCTGGGAGCCACTCACAGGCAGGGGACGCATCTCGTGCATGGCTGTGTCCAGGCCTTCATCACAGCCCCTGGCTCAGAACAGGGGCCTGCATATACCTGTGTTAAAGAAATAAATGTCCTCCATCTTATGTATCTCATCACTTGATTTATATATTTTTTAGAAGGTTTTATTTTTATGTATTTGAGAGAGAGAGAAAGAGTGCACGAAAGTGCATGCAAGCAGGGGAGGGGCAGGGGGGAGAGAGAGAGAGGGAAGGAGAGAGGGAGGGAGAACCCCAAGTAGGTTCCACACTCAGCATGAGACTGGTGCGGGGCTCCATCTCACGAACCACAAGATCATGACCTGAGCCAAAATCAAGGGTCAGACGCTCAACCTACTGAGGCACCCTGATTTATATTTTTAATAGATAGAACACAGATATGGTATAAAATCCAAGGGCCTCCAAGGAATATAATGGTGGTAAATTTCCCTTTCTCCCACCCTAGGGCTCCCTCACCTATGAGGCAACCTCTGACACTGTCCCTATCATTTTAAATGTGACAAGTGTGGTGAAATTCTGAATTGCAAGAGCTCCGGCAACCAGACTACCTAGTGACTCGGGCATCGGGTCATCAGCACAAGATGGAAGCCACATGTGACACCAGGATGAAAGTCATCGGAGTGAAAACAAGGTCCCAGTATTCCGTGCTGGGAGGAGGCACATGCCAGGCTTGCAGAGGAACGCTGCTAAGGTGACAGCCATCCCCCCAGAGTCATTCATGGCATGTCGGGAAGTCCGGGGACAGGGGCCATCCAGCCAACCACCTCCAGCTCCTCACACCTGTTTCTGACACTGGCGATTTCAAGCTGAGGCAAGGCCACAGTGCCACATGACGGGACGCAAGTAGACATGCGGACCGCAACCACCCTCGGACCCAGAGAGATGCTTTAGTGGCCTGTCTAGAGGAAAAACGTTCACCTTAAAAGAACTCAACTGTGAGCCGGGTGGCACTGACCCCACGGACAGGCTCCACGGTGGACATGGCAGATAGGAACCGAGCCGGCCAGGAGAAGAGGAGCCCGGGAAATCAAAGCCCCCAGGGTGGCAAAGAATCTGGGCAGAGTCCCCAGGGGCGAACCGCGTGCTACAGGAACATCTGGACACACTGAGCCCCCGGGCTGTGAGGGGCTTTTTTAGAAGACTGAGTAACCAGTGCCCTGTATAGTCACCAAACCAAAGCCTAAAAAAAGATCCGAGCAACGCAGGCTCATCTGTTCTCCAAGGCTCCTGCCTAATGTGGCGAAGCACCGGCGAGAGGGTGAGCCGGGTGCTTATCTGATTTCAGCCAATCTGTTACTGTATTTCATTCCCTGTCCTCGTGCCCGAAGGCTGTTGCAATGTGTATAAATTTAGAAAGAAAAAGATAAATAACATGGAAAAGTCCATTTTAACAAAAATGAGTTGTTTTCTTTCTTTTCTTTCTTCTTACTCTGCTAAAGAAAAGACAAAACGATCGTGTTACTGATCTAGCCCTTACCGTGGTGGAATTTGGTAGTCCGGGCAGCAACTCAATAATGCATGACCGCAGCCCAAGATTAACTAGCCTCTTCTGAAATTGTGAAATAGTCAAGCCTCCATCCCAAATATTTTTTAGAAGCTGAAGGAACAAAACAACAGTACTTCGCCCAAGATCTGTAATCAACCAGAGTCTCGCCTGATCAAGCTAAAATCTCTAAACGAAGACCGTGTTTATTTACACGATCGCGTATTTAAGCTCACCGGATACTACCTTCCCCCAGGAGTTAGGCGTCGATGCTTTAAATAAGGTAAAACCTTTATAAGCACATTAGTATCATGGACAGGAGGTTTGGGGTGATGGGGGAAATCACCCTGAAAGAGAAACTTCTTGACACACGCTCGCCTTCCCTCACACGCAAATTCACAGCCACTGGGTTTATAGACCGAGGTAGGAAGGCACCACCGGCAGATTCTATGAGCTAATCATATAGCCCAATTCCCACTTCACAGAGCTAAGCGATGGGGCCACAGTCACGTGGCTACCAGGGCCTGCGGGGTCAAGACCGGGACCCACAGCCCCTCCCCAGGCTTATTCTGCTGGCACTGCTCCCCACCGGAAAGTACCAGACTCCAGCACTATACCTCCGACAGCATCTCATACTGGCCTCTTCTTCCAAGGGCAATGGTCAGTAAATCGTAGACCACAGATGCGCTCTGCAGGCTGATGAGGCGGTCACTCTTGTGCTCGGGGATCCGGCTCAGCACAGCGTCCCGGTTGGCCTGAAAACAAAACAGAAGAGAGAAGCAGATGGTGAGCCAGGCCACGCACACAGCCAGCATTTTGTGTAGAGGAGCCATCTTGGCCCTCCTGCCCCAAACAGCTTGCCGGGGGCCTGGAGACAGGGGAAAGAAGGAGCACGGGGCTTGTCACCTTGGCTTGTTTATTCCAGTTCCCCAGAGCACTGCAGCACATGGTACAGGGTATTACCCCAACACGAAGGGCCGGAGGTATGGTTCTACAGGATGCTTGGTACCTGTCAGCAGGCATTTGCGGGAAGCTCTGGGGGCCGAGGGGAAGCGGGGTGGGTTCTCCCGGGCTCGGGCTCACACCAGGCTTGCTGCACACAAGGCCAGGGCTCTGGGGCAGCAGAATGACCCATCAGGGGCAGCCCTGCTGTGCCTCGCCTGCGGGCCCTGCTTCTGCTCTACATTAAAGAGTGGGAAGGAAATCCCCGGCCCCACATTGCCATCATCAAATGGTGCCATTACGTTCCGTCCATCCTGTGGAGACACGTGCTGCTTTTCCTCCGTCGCTAAAGCAACATTCAAATCCCTATAGAGCACCTTCACCAGAACAGACTGCAAAGACTAATACAATCTTGTTAAGGGAAGCACAAAACAGCTGTATCAGAGAAAGCAGGAAGCAAACAGATTTTTGTCTTAAAAGATATTGCCGAGGACCCGAGAGATCATCCTGCCTATTTCCCATCGCCGCTGCCGCCTGGCACAGAAA
The DNA here is from genome assembly GCF_006229205.1 of Suricata suricatta. NCBI lineage: Eukaryota > Metazoa > Chordata > Mammalia > Carnivora > Herpestidae > Suricata > Suricata suricatta. Next base: position 12,357,763 of record NC_043708.1, on the reverse strand, counting down.
TACAGCAGGCACATTCAAGCTTATTAATCTCATCTATCTAGAAATCAAATGCTCTTTATAACTTGTTCTCATTACTTTTGAAATTTAATTTCTCTACAGATTCTCCAGATATATCCCATGTATTAGGGACACTACCTACTCTAACCATTTTCCTTTTCTCCCTCATAGGGAGCTCACAATCAACTAAGTTAGATTTTGCCTGTCTTTGTTCCCCTGCTAATTAACAGAAGTCTCCAGATCTCGCCATCCCTAAGAGGACAGAAGGGGCCTGTGGGTTTTTCCTGCCAAGGGGTGCACGCCTGTCCAGGGAGGCTGATGGCCATCTCCCTGCCTGACATTCGGAATGGCTGCGCACACACCTTCTCTCTCACTAATGAGCCAAAATGCCTTCTCTGTGTGTGTGAGTCCAAGGCGTTCACTTTCAGCCACCCATCAGTTCTTACTCACTCGAAGACTCCTTGCTCTTAAATGTCAAAGACACATAAGAATATATAAGACAGACCACTTCCTACAAAGTGAGTCATCTCTTATGGATACAAGCCTGCTTTTGAAGATTTCATTCTAAGGTTTTCTTGTTAGGAGTGTCTTCGAGCCAAGAAAAAAGGCTCTGAGGGAAATAGGACCTGCGGTAAAGGGTCTCATTTTATTTACTTGCCATAAATGTCCCATATTGAGACCAAAGCCTGGAAGAGAACAAAGCAAAGCAAAACAAACCAAAATACTACTTAGGAGAGATTTTCAAGTTATGCCAAGCATACATTTTTCTTTTAATCCTTAGAGAAAATCTATCGACATTTTTTGATTAAAACCTCAAACAGATCCACAAATAAAAAATACTGCAGAACACCATGTCAGTGGTAGTTGTGCAAATGTGGTTCTGACGATCCTTTTCTCCTGGGGAAACTTAATTTGACCTGAGGTGAGAAAGCAGTATAATTCCAAACTTTCTTGCAGGCAGAGAGACTATGGACAGATTGACGTTTCTAAGTTAAAGTCAGAACCAACAAAGAATACGATTTTCTCAGACACCAAAAAACACACAGCAATTCTCAACTGGTCCTGAAATTGAGCACATGAATTTTCTGTCTAAAAACTGAAAAATCAAGAAGTCAAGGAACATGAAAAAAGGCCTCCAAAGGCAACTTAACTTGAGACTTCTACCTACATAATTATGGAATGACTTACAGGGAGAACACAGTCATTTTGGTTGGAAACCCAGACCTTCATATTTACTGATGATGTCACTAGATTTCACCATCCTCTGAAGAGACTTTCCAGAAATTAAATACCACAGAGCCAAACCTGACGGTCTCAAAGGGATCTCAGTTTTGAGTATTATTAGTTTCTATCATTTCAATTAAGGAGCAGGAAAGTTGGAGACATCATTCCCAAGACGTCTCCACTTAGCGCAAGCATTTGAGAGATGTGCCTATGTTTTCCAAATTCTAAACTGGAACGCACAATCTGACCACAGAACGCCGTATTTTCATTTTTTTTTTTTAGAATGCCATATTTTCAATCAGAACTGTCCAAGAAATCTAACATGTGTGGTCACCACTCTTTCCGATCTTTTACAATGTCACCAACCAAGTCTGCCCGAAGGAGACTAACCACCAGGTTGTGGAGAGCCCAGCTTAGAATGAGGGCATGAGAGTTAGAAGGCCACCAGGAGCCGGCCCCCCACCAAAGCACTGATGACGAAGCACGGGGAGACTGGCTCATTCGAAAAACAGTATCCGAATGCCACAGAGTGCCAGCCTGTGCGCATATATGCCTTCCCAGATCGTGCCAAGGCAGAATAGGGAATGCAAATGACACCGTTCTAAGTTACCAGCTGACAGTCAAGGAAAGATGAGTCAAGGGGGCAACCTGTTTCCTTCAGAGGAAGGAAGGCCAATGACGTCAAAGAGGTTCCAAATAAAAAGCAGTGGTAACTCAAGCAGTCTTGCTCTTGTAAACATCTCTGAGCCATTTTGCCGAACAAGGAGCCCCAACGCTAAAAACTAAGGCAAGGAGGCTAGCTTCCCTGACTAATCCCAGCCTCTCTCAAGCCTCCTTCACTCAGCAGAGGGCCATTCTGCCTGTGTTCCATTTCTAAGTCTTGTTCAGCTGAGTCCGTTTCACGCCTCCATTTAAACCGCACACTTGGGGAAGAAGGAAACCAACTTCTCTTGCCTCAGTTTCAATTCCTTTTCCACCTGGCTGCCTGGTGAGGAGTGAGACACGAGAGGGAGGATGCAGCCTAATCTGGAAACAGCAACCGACTACTGCAGGATGCACCCATTTGGCCCGCTCTGGCCCTCATCTACGGAATGACTGATGAGGGGGAGGACATCTAGGTCCTTCCGAATTCCGGGAGCCTCGCCACTCTGCTCAGGTGCTCAGCACACACCATTTAGGTACCAACGTACTGACTACTCTAACACAGCTTGCTTCTCGGAGTTTCAAGCCAGGTGGTCATGCCTAGTGATACACAGAGTAGAAACCCAATAAACGGTGAGTAATGAAATTCTAGATCTAAACTTTGATATCCTGGCCAGATGTTACGAAAACATTTCAAAGGAATCTGATGGCCTGGCAAAAACTCCCGCACAGCAGCAGAGCAAGGTAACAGGAGCGAGCTCTCCCGGCCAGGGACTCTGGAGTGCCTTGGGGAGCAGGCAGGAGACCCATCCAAGGGGCTGAGTCTGCTCCATCAGGCTCTTGCTATAAAAACCAGAGGTTCAGGGCGCTTGGGTGGCTCAGTTGGTTAAGCGTCTGACTTCAATTCAGGTCATGATCTCACAGTTCGTGGGTTCAAGCCATGCATCGGGCTCTGTGCTTATAAGGCAGAACCTGCTTTGAAGTCTGTGTCTCCCTCCCCCCCCCCCTCTTTCTGTCCCTCCACGACTTATACTCTGTCTTTCTCTCTCAAAAATAAATAAAATGTTTAAAAAAAAAAAAAACACAGAGGTTCGTGTCCACTACAAGTGATTTAGCTCTAAACTCTCCCTCCCCACCCAGTCAGGTTGAAAAGGCTCAAAAAGGTTACCCTCTGGGGGCTTCCTTCCCTTTTTAGGGTGACTTATATGGTCCTTTTAGCTGTAGTTTTCCTTTACACAATTGTGCTAGTGTTCCATCAATATCTGGTGGGCAAATAAATGAACTAGAGGAAGAGAAGCCCCGACTCCAGGCTGACATTAACCTACAAGAGACGTTTCTAACCATTCCAGGAATTAAGAAATATCCCTCTTTTCACACCCCTGTTGTTCTTTCCCCCACCCAGGGGTCCCCTCCAGAAAGTATTCTTCTCCCCAGAAAAATAGCCACCGTAGTGACGGAGTCACTGTATCAAAGACAGGACTGTAGGAACAGGGGAAAGCACAGTGTGAGAACACATCCTACTTACCATTGACTCACTGATCAGCAGTAACAAGAGGGCTTCCTCAGTATTTTCTTGAGGACAAAAAATGCTGTGTAAAGAAAATCAAATTTTATATATAGCAATTTCAAAATAATGAACAGAACTGATTATTAAAAGCTTTTCGATTGTTGGTACAGAATCCACAAAACATACTGTGTCATCTGGACACTTGAATTAATTCGCTTCTTTCTGTGGTAATCTATGGAATTTATACATCTTAACTATGCATTTTCATAGCAGCTAGCAGAGCAAAGTAAAGCTGTAAAAACCATAGTAAAAGCCCAAATAACATATATGCCAATTATAGAGGCAGAAATTCAGATTGTTACAAACTGACGTTAAGTCAGTGATAAAGCTTTCTCCTAAACCCATTATGGGGGTGTAGATGGTAGGTATTTCACTAAGCGGGTTTCTTCTTACCTCTTTCTTGCTAACAGCTGAATCTTATATTGTCCTTTAGACGAAATAAGAGATTGGAAGCAATTTTAGGGTTTGAATCATTTTTAGAATACTGTAAGATTTTGGCGAGCCACCTTAATGAAACACACGTGTTCTATTATGGGGTAGCAGGCAAGAGCCAGCTGCCTTATTAATCGGTTGTATGGAAGTTGGCTGAGCTATAACACCTCGGATTAAAAGAAAAAGATTTTAAGCTCAATGTTGCTCAAGATTAGAGAACAAAAAGCTCCAAACACACCCCCAGTCTCCATTCTGTATAGCCTATGGCCTGTGCTTTGACCGTTTTCAAAGACCCGTAGCATTTTTTCCCCTTTGTTCTAAAAGCTCTAGAGTCCTTTGAGCAGAACTGAAAGTGTTACCACCCATTGAGACAGACTTGACTTTTCACAGAAGGGAAGGAGGGTGCAATAAAAATGAACTTGGTTAAAAAAAAAAAACCCTCCTGGACATTTTGCAGACGGTTAAAAAAGAATAAATCTTCTCAGCAATAACATCACAATCATTTAATTTAAGAGATGGGATGATTCCCCCACCAAAATGGTGGAAAAAATGACCTCCACATCATTATGAATCCTTGTTCTCTCTGAAGTGCTGGCAACTTGGCAACTTTGATAGAGCAATAAAGGACCATGAAGAGCAAGAAAGATAAAGTGTAGGGCCTGGTTCAACCTCCTGTGGATGGTTCCCATTGCTCTTGAGGGCAGAACTTTTATGAAAACACTGGCCTGTAAATAACAAGCAAGATTCTGGGATTTGCAGTGAACTTTCTAAAAGAGGTAGCTTGACGTGAACTGGGTTTTCCAAAGATGGAACCCTTTTTTTCCCCTTTAATTCAGCAATAGAGCCTACATGGGCACCTGGGTGGCTCAGTTGGTTAAGCATCTGACTTTGGCTCAGGTCATGATCTCATGGTTTGTGGGTTCGAGCCCCGTGTCCGGCTCTGTGCTGACAGCTCAGAGCCTGGAGCCTGCTTCGGATTCTGTGTCTCCCTCTCTCTGTCCCTCCCCAGCTCACGCTGTCTCTCCTTCTCTCAAAAATAAATAAACAATAAAAAAATTAATTGAAAAAAAAGACATAGAGCCTACAGGCTTTGAATAGAGAGTGTTCCTGTGTGTGTGAGTGTGTGTGTGCGTGTGTGTGTGAGTGTGTGTGTGTGTGTGTGTCTCCACCCAGCAATCATTTCCTGATATCCTGGCTGGAGCTTACGTACAACTGGGACCTTACAAATAAAGCAGTAATATTAACCTTTTTTTTTTCATGGCTTGCCAGTTCTCCATTGTCCAAACTAATTGAAAAGAAGAGAGAGTCTATGCTAATTGTGACTTAACACCAGCCAATTGAGTCCATGGATAATCCCCAAATTCCATTTGAGCCATCCAGCCTGCTTAAATGCTAAGTTGTGTTATTTTTACCAGAGCTGCTAACAAGTAACACATTAGCTGACTCTAATTCCACTTCCTCTACCCTTCCTTGCGAGGCAGGTGAGATGGGTGTGGGGGGGTAAGAGAAGGAGGAAGGCTAGTCTTAAGGGACATGTTGAAAACTATATACCAGAATGCTCCCGTTCTAATACTTAGGGACTCTCTAGACCCATTTCTGGCCATCCCTCCCCTCTTCTCTGTTGAAGATGTTGAAATTGTGACAGTCTCCTCTGTCTTTAGTGACAATCTCCTGGCGGGGGCCAAGAGCCTCAGAGGAGGGCCTCTGAGCAGCTTGCCTGGAGGTCAGCCCGTGGTGCCCGGGTCTAGGTTGTAGAGTGGGAAAACTGGGGCTCTAGACCCAGAGGACGCTGACTGAAGGGCAGGGTGCTGGATTAAAAGGAACAGGGAGAAAAAAGGGCCCATGGACAGTGAGGACAAGCTTCTTGGGGACAGACTGGTGGCCAGCAGAGGGGGTGTAAGCACAGGGCTGCTGGGTAAGACAGGAGGGCTGCACTGAAGGCCCAGCCATATCACTAACTCACGGGCTGACCTCCAGGCAAGCTGCTCCTTTTCTTACTTTGGATGAAATTTACCAACTCACTGCCTGACTGAACACAAAGGAACAAGGGCGAGAATCTTCACTTATAAATAGTGATCATGACCTTGCCAAGGCTGCCGGATAACAGCCCTTTCTTAAAATTCTCCCAGATAGGTGAAAAATGTCACTGTATACGGTAGGAACCATCATACAAAAGAAATCAATCCAATTTTATCCAACTGCAGTTCATCTTTGGCTATAACACAACTAATGACGAATCGGGTGTCTGGAAATCAATGGTGCCATCTGGGAGTCGAAGCAGACTCTATTTAGGTTCAGAGAGGAGCCTGAGCACCTCCAACCCACAGGAAAGTTGTGTGTAAGTAAAGCCTCCAAGGCCCAGGAATGGTGCCTTTTATTTTGACTATGCCTTGCCTGGTTGTGAAACTACCAGTGAATTCCCAGACAAACAGAGTCTGAACTACAGCCAGTGAAGAAGAGCTAAATAATCAAAGCCAACATGGCTGCAGCTGCACCCCACCCCAAAGCTGCACTGTGAAACATGCTGAGACAGAGAATACACCCA
>NC_043708.1:12344461-12351256 GCF_006229205.1 Suricata suricatta | reverse complement strand
ACGCGGGGCTCAAATCCACGAACTGTGAGATCATGACCTGAGCCGAAGTCGGATGTTCAACCACCTGAGCCACCCAAGTGCCCCAAAGATGGGGTTTAATCATTATCTGTGGGTTCCCTTTTTCACCTCCCAACTACCACAACTGAATTGGGGGCAATGTCCTTTTTGCCATAGGATTGGCTGAACAGACTGTATGGTGATTAGGAAGCTTCAACACAAGTATAATCCCAATAGGCTTTCTCTCTGTCCTAATAAACCAGGAGTCTTCCTGGGAACACACAAAACTAGAAAGCTAAAAACTGATGGTGATGACTGAAGGAATAAGGATCAGTGTGGAAATTAGTGAATTAGTGAATAGAGACACAATAAAAAAAAATGAACAAAACCAAAAGTTGGTTCTTCGCAAAGATCTAGGACATTTGACCAAGACTGGCTAAACATCTGAAAATCAATTAATGTAATACATTACATCAACAGAATAAAGAAAAATGCAAGTGATCATCTCAATAGATGCAGCAAAAGCATTTGACAGAATTAAATACCCTTTCAGAATAAAAAGTATTCAGCAAACCAGTGATAGAAGGGATCTTTCTCAACCTAATAAAAGGTACATATGAATACCCACGGCTAACCTCACACTTAACAATATATGAGTAGACACTTTTCCCCACCTGAAATCAGGAATAAGACAAAGATGTCCAACATTCTTGCCACTTCTATTCAACATTATACCAGAGGTGCTAGCCATGGCAATCGGGAAAGAAAATGAAATAAAAGGCATCTAAGTTGGAAAGTTAGAAGTAAGACTACCTCTGTTTGCAGATGACATGAGCTGGTATGCAGAAAATCCTTAGGAACCTAAAAGACTATCTGAACTAATGAACTAGTTCAGCAAGACTGCAGTATATAAGATCAATATAGAAAGTCAATTGTATTCTATATACTTGTAATGAACAAACCAAAAACGAAATGAAGAAAACAATTCCAACTATGATATCATCCAAAAGAATAGCATACACAATAGGTTTCACAAAATAAGTGTAAAACTTTAACCCTAAAAATAACAAATCACTGTTGAAAGAAATTAAAGAAAACCTAAATAAATGAAAAGACATCCCATGTTCATGAATCAGAAGACCGAATACTGTTAAGATGGCACTACTCTTCAAACTGATCTATGGATTCAATGTAATTCCTATCAAAATGCTAGCTGCCTTTTTTATTTTTCTAGAAATGGACAAAAACTGACCCTAAAATTTATATGAAAATGCAAGGACCTGGGGGGTGGGAGGGTGACAGCAGCTAAGGCATACTGAGTCTATTTTTGGGGTAATGAAAATGTTCTAAAGTTGATCATGGTGGTGGAAGTATAACTATATGACCATATTGAAGGTCACTGAACTGTATATTTTAAATGAGTAAATTGTATAGTATGTGAATGATATCTCAATAAAACGGTTTAAAAAAAAAACCCTAACTAGATGAAATTAAATTGTGACTCAGCAACAGCCCTGATATGGGAATCCTCCCAGGAACCAGTAATTGCATTTTCTAGATCTGCATGTAGCCTCCATAATTCTCCTTGGACAGGTGGGGAAGTTGACCTCAGAACAGTGACAAGGTCTGAGTGGTTCACAAAAAAAGAAGTGGCCAGCACTAGTAGTTTTTGTGACTTCACAAGGTGAGGCCACATTGGAATAACACCCAAAGAGACACAGAGCTCTATCTACGTGTCCAGCTTGATCAGGGGAGGGAGGGGGAGCTGGGCTTCTCCATATACCTGGCATCTTATATACCTGTCTATTAAGAAGCACAGGAAGTACGCACGCGCGCGCACACACACAATCTCAGGTCTATTTTTAGGATATAAGTTTCACTTTAAAAATGAGCCCCAAACCTGCTTCCAAATAGTTTATAATGAGGGGTCAGCATTTTTAAAGCGAGAATTTGGGAACTGTTAGAACAGATGTTCTGTGAATCCAGATAAGGACTAAGGAGGCCATGAAGTGAGCAAACTCATGGCTCCACAAGGCCATAAACGGGAGATTAAATTAAGAGGGGATTAAACACAAATTAAAATAAGCCTAGGGAAAAAGTTAAGAATATGCTCACTCCGAATCCGTGCAAGAAATGCAGTCTGAACAGGAAGATGGTGAGGGAGAGAAATGCCAGGGTCAACATAAGAGGATTAAGAGAGGCTGCCTGGAGAAACGCGATCCCCTTCGAAAATGCGACCATCGTTTTCAGACGTCACACGTGTAGTATCTAGCAATGCAGCAGCCTGCGGTCTCTCTGCTATTTTCCCAACCCGATACCAACCGTGGAAGGCTCCCATATATATTCACACACACCACCTTCCCCTCATGGAGAGATTCTGAAAAACCATATGCCTCGTCCTTGCAGGGACCGGCAAAGGTGGAAAGGGGGGATTCAAGAGTGAGTCAACAACCGTGCCTCTCTCCTGGCCCTCTGCATGGTCTCTCCCTGCCATGCCCCCTCCCCCCAACTGCGGAGGGCCCACGCGGAGGCTGCAGGGGTTCCCTGGCCCACCTTCCTCAAAGGTGGTCAAGGCCCAGATTTAAAACTTAAAAAAATTAAGATGTTCTAAAGACACATCACCTTCCAATCCCCTATAACTTATTTAATTCTCCTTCTTCTTATAGCTAATTCAGTTTAAAACAAATTTTTATCTTTTTTAATTTTAATTTTAATTTTTGAGAGAGAGAGAGAGAGAGAGAATGTTAGAGATGGGCAGTTGAGGGGGTCACAGGCAGAGGATCTGAAGCGGGCTCTGCGTTGACAGCAGAGAGCCCAACACAGGGCTCAAACTCACAAATGGTGAGATCATGACCTCAGCCAAAGTTTGGACGCTTAACTGACTGAGCCACCCAGGCGCCCCTAAAATAAATTTGTAAACAAAAGGATCAAGGAATTGCTGAAGAAAAGAAAACGGGTTAACTCTGGCTTACAAACAGCTTTGTTGCTGATTGCTGGGTAACGCTAGGGTTCTTACAATAAATAGAATGAGAATCCCAAAGACCAACAGTGATGCCAAGAACGGCAGCCAAGCACTGAAATGAGAGAATTTTCCTACTTAAAATGCTCCCACTGGTGCACAGATATTTGCAGAAGTTATGAAAAGTAATGAGGTATATCTATGAAATTGGCAAATGAGACTCGTTGTCTGGTTCTCTTTCAGGGGAAGAATCTGCCCTTGAACTTCTACTCATCCTTGAGTTGTCCCAAAGTTTTCCTCCCATCCCTTAACCTACAAATGAGGACATCAACTGCCATACTTCTCTCCTGAGTAGACGCGGGCTTTCCGAGGGAGGGTGTAGGTTTTTGTGTTCGTTCCTTTCCGGAGGGGATCGTCCAGAGGTGACTGGCAGGGTGGGTCCTCCAGAGGGTTCCAGTAGCTCTGCTCACACATCCCCCGCAACAAGATCTCCGCCAACTGCCTGGCTATCGTCTGGGAACACAAAGGAGCAAAGGCGTAGCCATGAATCGATTTTGTAGCATTCATTCCCTCGTTCACTCGTTCAATAAATATTTTTCAATCATCATTTTTGTGCTAGGCACTATTCCAAGACGCATGATTAAAATGTTTTTACTTCTCTGATGAAAATCCTATCAGTTGATGACAAAAAAAGAAAAGAAAAGAAAATACACTGAGATGGTTGAACCTTTTTAAAACACAAGTGCCTGCCCTTCGAAAGCCCGCCGCCTCATTATGCTCTGAAATGCTAACTGTGATTCATGCCTGAAACCACTGAAAACTTTGAGTCAAGTTCTCTCCCAAAAGCTCCTGTAACAGGTGAACTGCAAATATTTTTGCCACCTCCCAACAGATCTCTGCTAAAACCCAAACTTGGCAAAAAAGGCAGTGCTCAACGTAGATGATGTTATTCCTGGAAGAAAAAAAAAATCTTCGTTGATGAGAAGATGGCAACCAGGGCAGACTTTCAGAATGCCGCTCCTCTTTGATGTGCCAAGGGCCAGTCCCTCGGTGGCCCCATCCTGGGACTCAGCCCTTGAACACCTTGTTCCGGGCGCACCCCGGGCCTCAAAGCCCAAAGGCTCCTGCTGACCTCGTGTGACAGAGAAAGCAAGGTGGGGAGCATGACTGCCGCTCAAGAAAGACCTCTTGTCAAAGCTGGATAAGTATCTCTTTTTTCACTGTGAAAACCTGTATCTGCGTCTTGTCATCCTACGTTAGACACAGATCTACTAGGCTTTCCGAGCCCTCCGGTAGAACAGGTAGAATAGAACCACGTCGGAGGAATGGGAGGAGAGGGAGCGTGGCATCTACTAAGGAATATTTCGCTGGCTGATGCGCATCAGTCCATTGACCTCACAATCTTCCAGAGATAAAGGAGAGGAGAAGTAAAAACAAACAAACAAACCCACCCACAAAATCTCCCTGAAAAGAAAAGCATTGCACCTGAGGGTGGTCCAGGCTACCCCATGACCACCCAAAGGTGGCAACCTAAAACTTCAACCCTCAGATATTCCCACAAGGTTTTAGCATTCTTTGGAACACGCAGAGAATGCTGGTCTTCCCCGAGAGTGAGACTTTTTTTTTTTTTTAAATAAATATGTTCCAGGAGAACACTCTGCTACGTTTTCATCCACATGAAACCTCCTCAAACACCACAAGGAAACTTAAATGCAACCAAATCACTAGCTTTGTAGCTTTTGATAACCATTGGGTAAAGGCAAATTTTCTTGATTATTCCCAAGTAAGACCTGCCGGCTTTAAATGTCTACAAAAATGCGAAATTAAATGTACTTCTATCATCCCCAACTGAGCCATCTGTAAAGATCTCATAAGAACACAATTTTCAGGACTGAAACAGCTCCTGAACTGTTTTCTTAAACCTTCCATTATAGTTTCATTTCCATCTCATTGCAGTCATATACATTAATAACTTCTGCTGGAAGCATCCACTGGCAGAAATAACCTCCACTTGCATAGCTGATGGGAAAAAAAATGTCAAAGGAAAAAAAATGAATGAGGAACTTCATTTTCTGGATATATTTGCTATGGAGGGATTCCTAAGTTATAAAAATCTCTGCCCTAAAAACAGTTTGCTTGTCCATACTAGACAGCTCATGCGAGATCTCACTTTACCTCAGAGTATGAACCTTCTAGAAAGACTTTTAAAATAAGGTTTTGATGGGATTGCATATTTTAAAGGTGTCACTACTGACTAGGGAGGTTGTTTGGTTGTGTGCACCGAGGGCCCACATGAAGTTCAGAATAGGAGATTAAATATGAGAAATGACCAGCGACACTACCAATTACTGATCAGACCTTTTACTTTTTATACTCAGGCTTTATTTGCTTGCAATTGAAATGTTACCAAATTTTTAGCAGCTATCAAACTAAGTCAGAAGGAAAGAAAGGAGGGGAAGGGAGCCAGAAATAAGTCAAATTTTTATATACAAACTTGGTCATTAAATCCGTTTTGTATGTATTTTTTTAATTGTGGTAAAATTCAGGGCACCTGGGTGGCTCAGGCAGTTGAGCGTCCGGCTTCAGCTCAGGTCATGATCTCACGGTTCGTGGGTTCAAGCCCCATGTCGGGCTTTGTGCTGACAGCTAGCTCAGAGCCTGGAGCCTGTCTTTGGATTCTGTACCTCCCTCCCTCCCTCTCTGACCTTCCCCTGCTCACGCCCTCTCTGTCTCTCAAAAATAAAAATTTAAAAAAACACAAAACCATAATTGTGGTAAAATTCGCATAACATAAAATTTACTATTTTAACCATTTTGTTGTATAACCCAATGGCTCGTAGTACAGTCACAGTGTTATGCAGCTATTACTTCTCTCTGGTTCCAGAATATCACCCCAAAAGGAAACCCTGTAGTCTTCTTGTAGTCACTTCCCATTCCCTCCATCCAGACCCTGGGAATAATGAATCTGCTTTCTGTCCCTGTAGATTCGCCTGTCTGGGACATTTTATACAAATGGAATCACACAATTTGTGGCCTTTTTGTATCTGGCTCTTTCACTCAGCGTAATCTTTCCAAGGCTCACTCAGGTTGTAGCCTGGGTCCGTCTTCACTCTTTTTGTGGCTGAATAATACTCCATTGTATGGACATACCACATTTTATTTACCTAGTCGTCAGCTGATAGACATTTGGATCACCTCCATCTTCTGGAGATTGTAAATAGTGCTGCTACGAATATTAACATACAAGTTTTTGTTTGAACACCTGCTTTTAAGTTCCTTGGAGTGTTTCTCTAAGAGTGTGGTTGCTGAGAACGTGCTTTTAAGTCCTTGCCTATGGTCTCACCCCATACAGAGTTGACAAAGCAACATTTCCATCTCCTGAGTGTGTCATAAATTTGCAATGATCAGCTCATCTTTAAGGAATCCTACAGTGATGAACGGTAATTCCTGGACACGCTTTCTGATGTCAAGTATAGACCAAGATACCAGGGAATGTCACCCACAAAGCACAAAGTGCTTCTCAGCTGGGGAGGGCAAAGAACCCCTTGTGGAAATGAGAAAGTAAGATTCTCGGGTCCCGCCCCAAACCTACTCTGTTGACATTTCTGAGGTCAGGACCAGGGATGTGTACTTGTTCAAAAATGTTGCTCACATAATTCTGATGCACACTTTTGGTTAAGCATTCAAGGAATTGGAAGCAGTTCAACCTAGGTCACGTGAGGCTCAGCAACCAAGACCAAAGGTCTCCTTACGCCTCAAGTCCGACCCAGAGAGGAAGCGACTCCTCTGGTATTGGCACTGACTAGTTAACGGCATTTTCAGCCGGCGGGGGGGGGGGA
>NC_043708.1:12269341-12344361 GCF_006229205.1 Suricata suricatta | reverse complement strand
GAAAGACTAGATTTTTAATCGGCTCTTTAAACAATTATAAGAACCCTGCCAATGTAATCAGCTACTTTAATTGTGCTTCCAGATCTTAAAAGAGCCTGTTTGTGCTGACCAGGCAAGAAGTTTTATGAGATGTTGGGAGGAGGTCAATCTGCAAAAAAAGACATTTGGCAACAATTTTTAGCTATACTTTTTCAGGGTATTCTTTTTTTTCTTAAAGAACTCTACAAAGCAAAATGTCTAGCTGGAACTTCTTAAGGCACCTAAAAATCACATCGATATATAAATACCTCTCATAGACCAAGTGAAGTCTTGGTGGGGGGTGGGGGGGGCCCACTAATTCTAGGAAAGCCTATGGCTTAGTCACCTGGTTCCCATGACTGGTGTGCATCCTAAACCCTGAAGACACCAAAACGAACAAGATTCAGCCTTGCTTCCCAGAACAGGAGTCTCTTAGCCTTGCTCAACCAAAAACTCTACCACAGCATGAAAAGGGGCCATGATGTGGGGAGGAGGACAGTGGCACAGTGACAAGACAAAAGAAGGTGGAATCCTGCGTGATACGTGATACTCGCTTAGCTTCAGGTAAGCTCCAGGCCTCCACCCAGACACCCCTTGGCTGTGGCTCTCCAGGGCAGGCCATGGAGGTACCATTAATAACCCCCCAGCTGGGGAAGTTTAAGGAGTAAAAGGAAGAGGGAGAACTTGAGTCAACAAGAGAGCCAATCAGCAGGTTCAGTTTATGTAACTCTCTTTCATATTTCTCCTCTGAGTTTTAGAGTCAATATAACTGGTCGAACAACTAGGTACTCTTCAGGATCAAACCCGCTTTTGCTCTGGCTGGGTTCTGGTATGAAATCATTAGCCGACAACCGACCCCTTCGCTACACTGGCATCTGGAAGGGCTTACGTTCCTCCTGACTTCCGGGACGCATTTCTCAGGTTTCAAGAGCTAGCACTACCGGTAAGCACAAAGAAAGATGCTCAACATCAGAAAGGTGTAAATTAAAACCACAGTGACACAGCACTTCCCATGTCCTGGGATGGCGACGACTAAAAAGGCAGATGGTGACAAGTGCCGTCAGGGATGTACATGGGGTAACTGCTGGTGGGAAGACACAGTGGTGCAGCCGCTGGAGAATCATCCGGCAGTTCCTCCAAATGTTAAACGCAGAGTCACCATATTACTCGGCAAATCAAAAAGAATGAAATTTGGCCATTTGCAACAATGCAGGTAAAACTAGAGTGTACTACGCTAAGCGAAATGGGTCAGAGAAAGACAAATGCCATATGCCTTCACTCATATGTGGAATTTAAGATACAAAACAGATGAATAGAGGGAAAGGAAGCAAAAATAATATAAAAACAGGGAGGGGGACAAAACATAAGAGGCTCTTAAATATAGAGAACAAACTGAGGGTTGCTGAAGGGGGTGTGTGGGTTGGGGGATGGGCTAAATGGGCCTGGGGCATGAAGGAAGACACTTGGGGTGAGCACTGGATGTTGTATGTAGGGGATGAACCACTGGAATCTACTCCTGAAATCATTATTGCTCTATCCGCTAACTAACTTGGATGTAAATTAAATAAACAACCGACGAAATGTAGGGCTACCGTAGGATCCAGCAATTCCGCTCCTAGGTACAAGAATGAATATTTCCACCTAAACACTTGCATGAGAATGTCCACTGACGTATTATTCATAGCAGCCAACTCGTGGAAACAATTCAAAGATCTATCTGGTGAACTGATACATGACATGTATTATATCTGTGCAGTGGGATTGTATTCGGTCACAAAAAGGAGTGAAGTCCTGATCCATGCTACACCATGGGTGAAACCTGAAAAGCAGTGTGCTAAGGAGGCCAGTCATAAAAAGACCACATGGTACACATTATCCCACTTACATGAAGTGTCCAAAACAGGGCAGATCCATAAAAGCCAAAAATAAATTAGTGGTTGCCGGAGGCGGGGAGAAAGGGGGGAACATGGGGATTGACTACTGATAGGTGTGGGGTTTCTCTTTGGGGATGAGAATGTTCTGGAATTAAACAGTAGTGATGGCTGAGCAGACTTACAAGTATACTACAATCCACTGACTTTAAGCAGGTCAAATGTATGGTGTGGAAATTAGATCTCAGTAAAGCTCATGGATCTGTGGCAGAGGGGGAAAGGGGCGGAGGGGGAGGCAGGGGGAGGCAGGGGTAGGGGGAGGGAGGCCAGGAGCGAGAATACCTGAACTGCCCTAATGGCCTCGAATTATCCACCACACTCACCATTCGCAGGTTTTGAGTTGTTCTTGTTTCTACCGCTCTGAGGATCTCTCTAAATCTCCCGACTCCTCTTGTCAAGTTCCTGTGTGCACACAGAATTGACAGGGTTTCCATCTGGCACGCATTAATATTAAATATTTTATACACATATTTCAATGCATTTTGTCTACATAGAAGCTGTTGGCAAGATTTTCAGCAAACAATTATTCTGCACATGGCCATCTATCTTTGTTCAACTCTGAAAAATTTGGCCTAGGATTGGTGGTCTTTTGTGCTTCCACGGTCAGATGGTCTCAAGAAAAAAAAAATCTGAAGGTCAGTTCTAAGGTTTAGAAGGAAGGAAGGGAGGGAGGGAGGGAAGGAGGAAGAAAACGTGCAACATCTTGCAAGAGTCTCCCTTCAACCTTACAGTGGCTCCGCAGTTCTCCTGCTCTACTGATCGGTGCTGAAATCTATCTTTTCACTTAAAAGGCAGGTGGCAAAAGGGTACAGGAAGCAATATCAGCACTGAATGCACTGCGGCTCCTATTAGACTCGCAATTTTCATGGGCAGGAAGACAAAGGGCACAGGTATGAAAACTTGGGGTTCCACCCACTCTGCCTTTGAGGACATAAATTACTGCCCCCAAAAGCCATCAAAACGACCCTCCTCCTCCCAGCCCTGCATGAACGAGAAAAAGCAAATGGTCAAAGGCCACTTTGGAGAGGAACGCATGAGGACTGGGACCCGGAGCCACCTGACTGCTCAGAACGCATCTCACCCCCCTGCCCCACGCCTCGCTGGGACACATTTGGAGACACATTTCACTAATGAACAAGTCACTGTTTAGTGACATCCTGGTGCAGATGTCCAGGCCCCTGTCGCTGTCCTCCCTGAAAGCCGCACCCGCCCTGCTCAGCTGGGAACACTTCCCATTTACATTGAGCACTGCCACCACCTATGACATAACTCTGTGATATTTATAACTTGCTCATTAGGACACATCTCGTCTTTCCAAAAAGCCACAGAACGGGTCAGCCAGTGCAAACCTGTCAGCCAGCCTCTGCGGGCTGGGGCAGATGCTCTAGGTATTGGGCTCTCTTCTTGGGTGACATTTTAAACCATGCAGAGGTATTTACTCAGACTGAATGCGGGGTTTCTGTAGGTTACAAGCATTCGCGAGGGCCATTCATTTGTATCTTCTCCCTACGTGACATCCCAGGACGCTCGTTCACGAGTACAGCCCCGGAACTTTAAGATAATAGTTTACTGGCGTCAGTACATAAATACTCCCGGATTCCTCTCACCCACACATATCAGATGATATCAGATCAGAAGCTTTATGGCGACATAAAAAGAGAAGTGTGTGCCCAGGACTCGTAGCAGCGCTAAAGGAAATCTAACAGGCATGACTAAAAATTGGGTAATGGGCCCCAGGACATAGAATCTCCGCTGCTTTCGCCTTCGTTTGTTTTTATGGGATCCGTGTTCACAGGCAACAAAGTACATTTGCTTTGGACTGAAGCTCAGCTCTCTTAGGTAACAGGGAGGGGGGAGGAAATAGCTATAGCTAAAAAAGGGACGGGTGTGGGCACAGTGATCTAATTTTGTTCCAGAATCACAGACCAAGCTCCTACTATGCGCAAAAGTAACAGCAGTCTGAACTGTAGGAAGGGTGAGGCTGAGGGAACACAGGTGGGGACCCAGGTTCGAAGGGCTGTTTTTCCAGGGTGGAAATCAAGCCTGAAAGTAGTATCAAGATCCGAATCTGATGAGCCAGGGAAGGTTGTGAGATAGGAACTGGTCATTCAGAATGTCTCCTGCGCCCTCCTGGCAGAAGGAGATACTTATCCAGTTACAGACATGCAGAATTTTCTAGCTAGACATGATCCAGTGCAACCTAGTCCATTATGACACAGAAGCGAAATGGTTTGCTCAGGTTCACAAACCAGTGAGAGAACGAGCTGGAAGCCTTCTCCTAGGCGCTATCACCTTTCTGGGCAGAAGGAAGGTCAGCTCAGCTCTGAAAGTGAAGTGTGGCTCTAGAAGAAAGAACAAGGTACAGATACAAGAGCCCAGGTCTATGTGTGGTATCATTTATATGCAAATCACCTCATATACACATAACACAAATTTTACCCGATCCAGTGATCACAGCTAATGAGCTTCTGCTGCTAGGAAGGGGCTCACAATCCGGAAAGAAAATGTGTTGGCCCAGGGGCAGCCTTCTGGAGGGGACTGCCTCAGCGGCCTTAAAAGAGAAAGGATAGCTAGAGAAAGGCAGCTGAGAGCCAGGTGGCTCTGCCGTGCAGGACCGAGGCCCCCTGCTGGACGGCTGGAGGAAGTGTCCAGGCCTCAGAGGTGTGGCCCGGAGGGGCCGCTCAGCCTCCGGGGGCTTGTTCCCAAGGTACCCAGGCTGCCTCTGAAGCAAAACAGCTTTTCGCAACTGTTTCCACAGTGTTTCTGGTGGGAGCTTTTTAGAACTGAATTGTTCCTCAAGCTCTGGGAGGTCCTGCTTGTAAACAAAGGATCTGCAGTGACCCCTGAAGCAAATATGGCACCATCCAGGTGTGGGGGTGTCCAGCCACAGACCAGGCTGACGGCAGGAAGAAAGGGCTGGAGGTGACAGATTTTAAATAGCAGAAAAGGAAGAAAGTTCCCCAGAACCAGAAACATCTCCTTCTCAGCAACTCCTATACCATTCATATTTTTTTAGGCACATAATTTTATTCAACCAATCATTTCCACTGTTGCCATGACAGCAGAAAAAAATTTTTTGTAAGCTAGATGGATGATCATGATAGAAAGGAACAGAAAGAGGAAACTGACTTAGAAGAATCATATTCTTAACGCTATAAAATACTCCATTTTGAGGGAAATAAAAGCCACAGGATTGCTTTCGTGTCTCTAAATTACAAGTTTATTCTTCAGATGTTGAGATCATGAAATATCTAGATTGAATTGTTGCCTAAAAAATCCACTCCCAAATGAAGACAAGGGAGCCAAGGATGTTCTCTGGGTTGGAGGGCTTCCACGGACCCTTCATGTTAGGTCGCTGATTCCATTTCAACACCCTTGACTGAGAGAACACAGTGATGTCAGACTTGATTACAGCAAACTGGTCTCAAAATGGATGTCCCTGCCAGGCTGCGAGCCTGTGAGCAGCAGGCACGTTGGCAAGCTGTCAGAACTCGGGGCTCACCTCCTGCATCTTGTGGGGTGGGCTGCCTATGTGGGGTGCGCCTCCTTCCACGTGCCCTCAACAGCCCAGCTCCCACCAAGGAGGAGGGGCCTGCGCGTCCCTTGAGCCCCGGCTGGTTGTCCAGTGTGAGGAGCAGGCACAACCTTGCCTTCACTTGCCAACATCCCTATGGGTCCCCACCCCTGCAGGGAGAGCTGGGGCCAGTCCCCCCGCCTGGCTCGTGCTCAGACCCAGGCAGCCTACTGCTCTGTCTTGACGGGAAAGCCCGCCCACTTTTCCCAGGGATGCCGTCCACTCCTGGTGACCTACATGTACTTCTTGTTCCCTCCTCCTTTCTCCATCTGGTTTCATCATCCTCCTCGCTCCCCCTAGGTCTTGTCTGCTGGCCCTTAGGACAAAAGCATGACTTCCTGAGGACCCCGAGGGAGGCGGCCCGGCCTGGCCAGCGCTTGGCCTCCCTCTGGACCCCGTGGGCCCTGCAGCAGCAGTCTGAAGGCTGGTCTCTGACATTTACACTCTCACGTACAAGTCCAACGTCTGTTCCACGACTCTGAGCTGCCCTCAGAGCTCTTTAACACGGCCACCTGTGCCTCTGTGCCACCAACCCAAGGAAGACATGCACTGGGAAGGAAGCCAGAGCTCCAAAGTCAGAATCAAAATGGAAAACCGGGGCTGGGAGAAACTCGGGGATGTTGAGACCGTGACACCTCGTGATGCATTCAGACCACTTCAACCGCAAGCTCAATACCCTTTTTTTGGTTACTATTTCTCCTTTCGTTTCTTGGGACCAGGGTGAAGAGGCAATTCTTCCCCTTAACTTGTCCTTCCAAATTAATTTCTGACTGCAGAGTCTGGCCCAGGCCACCAACGCACTTAAATTCAACGATCAACTATCACTGTTAGGCAAATCCAAAGTCCTGGGGTGAATGAAATCCTGTGTATGCTGTTTGTCAAACCCCTGGATAATAAGGAAAAAATGCTCCCTATAGAGTAAGTTCTATAGTTTTTCTCCTCTGTGGTTATGAAATTTGTAACCAAAGCTCAATTACAGGACAAGCCAACCCAGTAGATGTCTCAGAGCTAAAAAGTCATTTGGTTTTTCCTAGGTCTTTTCTTACCAACTAGTGTCTCTGAGGCTCATCAGCAGTAGGTCATTTCAACAGTCACTGAGTGCTATCACCTTCAGGTTCCAGGATCGTTCCTGAGGATACACTGGTGAGCAAGGGACACAATCCCACCTCAGGGAGCTCAGAGGGCTTCACACCCCCTACAAGAACGTAAGCATCTTGAGGACCAAGATCTGTGTTCTGTTCATTGACATATCCCCAGCCCCTCAAATAGAGCCTGGCATACAGCAAGTGCTCAATAAATACTTGTTGAGTGAGGGGTGCCTGGGTGGCTCAGTCAGTTAAGTTCCGACTTTGGCTCAGGTCATGATCTCACAGTTTGTCAGTTTGAGCCCACGTCGGGCCCTGTGCTGACAGTTCAGAGCCTGGAGCCTGCTTCAGATTCTGTGTCTCCCTCTCTCTCTGCTTCTCCCCCTGCTTGTGAGCGCTCTCTCTCTCTCTCTCTCTCTCTCAAGAATAAATAAACATTAAAAAAATTAAGTACCTGTTGAATGAATTTCAGAGCTACTCTGAGGCAAATAAACCAAGATCACAAGGGAATACATTTTCTGCCTGTTCCTTGTCCCCTTCTTTCTTGCTGCGCTGGACTGGCAGATAGCACAGCGACACACTCTCTTAAACAGAATATGTCACAGATGCCCTCGGTGGCATTGCAGCATGGGTGCCTGGGGGAGCAGTGACACACCTGCCTGTCGCAAGGGACATGATGAGACATGCCTGGCCTGACAGCTTCTAGAGAGCTGCATGGATAAGAAGGATTTTGAAGATTTTTAAAAACCTTCCCGAGATTTCAGGGAAGCTTTCCTGCTCACGTGCCTTTACACATGTTCCTCTCTGTCTCAAGGGTTCTAGGAACTGTTAGTCATCTTTCAAGACCTGGGTCAGAGGCCACCCTTGGAAGCCTTGCCGAGCTTCCCTAGGAAAACACAGGCACTGCTTCCTGGGTGCTCCCAACAAGCTTGTGTGTGTTTTGAGCCTAGACAGCACCCAACACACTGGTTTTCATATGTATTCATGTCCGTCTGCCAACCAAAGGGTGATCACCTCGGAAGCAAACACCCTCTTTGTCCCAGCTGCCACACAGAGCCAACCAGGCACCCAGCGACACTTAGCAAGCCGTGTGCCCTCAAAAGAAAGAGTGAACACCATCTCATATTCTGAAATCCCTTCCCATCTCCTTGCTCACAACCGAGACAACTGAAGCAGACCCCACCGGTAGGCTGGACATTGTCAACACAGCCCCAGAAGGATGGAAATAAACCAGAATTCTCTAGGTCAATTTCTCAGGCTTGAGAAGTGCTTCCTCTTCGTTTATACAACCTGAGTATCCTCTCTTTGGAAAAGTCTGAAATCAAAACCAGATATCCAGATCCGGAAAGTGGGAGAAGAAAAAGCATCCTTCACAGTCCGAAAGGGCACTTCTGGCTGGCTGTCAGGGAGCTGTTGTTTTCCCCCCGGAATGGACTCCAGTTTCTCCCTCCGTACACGCTCTTCGCCTCAGATCCAATGACATGCATTTGTGAAGACAGATGGCCTGCTGCAGTCAGAGGCCAGGGATCAAACCCACAACCTTGGCCTCGTTAGCAAAGGACTCTGATCAACGGAGCAGGCCAGCTGCAGCCTAGATATAGCGGCGGAGGGGTGACAGCCCTCCATGCTGGGACGTGATCAAGCAGGCGAAGCTTCCGGAAGTCTCACTGCAAACCTAATGAGAGTTGTACGAGGCTTAACAACATTTTTTCTGACTACCTCAGCGACGGAGGCTTCCCTGTGACAAAAGTGGAGTTAGTCCAGCGTGCTGGTCAGCCAGCCAGGCAGCGGGCAGCACACTGGACGCTCTGGGTACCAGGCAGGGGGACAAGTCCAGGGCAGCAGGCAGGGCTGTCTCGGAGCCGGGACAGGGGCATGCACACTTCCCGCGTGGCATGCTAGAGGCCCGCACACGCAAGCTGGACTCGGGCACAAGAACAGTGCCCTTCTCCCAACAAGCTCTTCCCTGACACTAGCCCAGACCCCGGGTCTCTGAGGAAACACGGGGTAAGGAAAGGCTTGCTTCCTCCCACGTTCTTCCTCTCCATCTTTGGGGAATGGGTCCAAGGCTATCGATCCTCATTCGGACAACATCTACTGAGTGCCTACTGGGCACCAGGAAAGGGGCACAGGGTGCAATCACAAGCTGGCCAGCCACATGCACCCTCGTGAGCTGTGGTGTGACCACGCTCACCTTCACCCCGAATCCCAACGGTATCCAACACAGAGCAGGGTTCCTCAGTCTAAAGCTGCCTGAACCAAACAAGCCAGAACTTACCTAACGCGTGCGGCCGGCCCTTCATATCCTCACACCTAGAAACCAAATAGAACACGGGTCCTAGAGCCATGCAGGATGGGCTCAAGCCCCAGCTTCACACTCACTCATTGTTGACCTTGGGCAAGTGCCTGTGCCTCAGCTTCCTCGTCCGTAAAATGGGGATAACAAATGTACACACACACACACACACACCCTCCCCGCTCAATGATTGGTTCCAGGAAGTAAATGAGTTAATACATACGCCAAGTGCTTTTAAATGGTCACCGTGACTACTACCATTTCCTCAAAACTCTGTCATTGCTCTAAACACTTTTGGACTGCTGGAATCTACTTCCCAGTCAACTGAAGGCTCATTTGCTTTGTCTATTTACTGACACGCTCTCCCAGACAAAGGACGACAACCCGTCAGTCGGGGAGGGTAACAGAAACTCCTTCTCCGGGGCTTGGTGACCCCTCTCCCAGGAAATGATGGTGACATCGCCCAAGTGCACTGGTGCCGCAGGGAGGACTGTGGAGTCCCCACCGAAGCTGTAGGGGAGGGTCAGGGGCAAATGCAACACTGAGAAGCAGAGGCGCTGAGGGAGGCGAATTGAATCCTTGTTCTGTCTCAGTTAATTCGGCCAACTTGCTCTGAATCATTTGACAAGGACCAGGCCAGACTCAAAGGGGCCTGAGCCACTAACTTCTCACAAGGACCGCAGACCTCCTGTCCATCCAGCCGATTATGACTTGGAGAAGGAAAAAGGCAGAGTAGATATCAAGGGGAGGACGGTCCTTCCGAATGTCCCACAATACTTGAGCTAGAAGTTAAGTACAAGGATCAGAGGGCAATATTCACTTCCATTTCAATTAGCAGAAAACAGAACTGCATTTCCAGAACGTCTGTAGACAATATTTCAAAAGCTATGACAAGTGAGAAAAAATCCAAGGGCCTCAGTTATAAAGAAAGAAAAAGACCTTTAAATGTACAGGGTCACGGTCCAAACGCCTTCAAGAGCCCAGAGCAGGGGGCGGTGATGTGGGTGGGGCCAGGCGGTGGTGGCAGCTCTGGGGGCGGGGCTCCGCCATTAAATTGGCAAATGAGAGCCTCTGGTCTTTTTCTTGGGGGAATAAAGCATATATCTCGGCTTGAGGCAGTGTGGTGCCATTTGGGATCCTCAGACATTCTGGTGAGTCATGCCAGATAACTTGCTTGGGCCTGGGAGAGGCTAGTAAGCTGAGGACAGAAAAGAAGAAAAGGGCAAAGGTTGAGAGTGATCATGAGCAGAAGAGGAGGAAGGGAGACTGGAATGTGAGACATCTGGAAACACAGCGAAGGGAAAACAATACCAGATGCTAGGCACGCACCGCAGGGGGGTAAGAATGTGGGCAACTGGCTTTATCTTGCTGTGCCTCGTCTAGAAAATGGGACTATCGTCACTCCAAATACCCGAGTAAGATGACACCTATCAGGCTCTTGGCCTGGTGCTCAGAATCATGTGACAGCCCCCATTCCCCAGCCATCCACTACCTCCCACCAGCCACCATCTGGCTCCCCACCGCACACGTCAACATGCACTGGGCCAGAGCCAAACGCTGCCGCTGCTATGTTTGTGTGTCTTGGGTTTAGCAGAAAGCGGTGCAAAGTCAGAACTGGTTTCTATTATATATACTAGGTCAGAATTTTCTTCTCAACCAACAAGTAGTTATTGATTGAGCACCTTCTGTAGTTGTAGGCAGGAGGAAACAGAGCCTCAGGAAATCAGGTAACAGCGCATGGCCCACAGACAGAAGAGCGCCAGCTGATACTGGTGGGAAAGCTGAAGACGACCCTGTGGCGCGGAGGCCCGCGGACAAACGGAAAACTGACTGCTTCACACGACGCAGAAACAAAGGCGGAAGAGAAGCCAGAAAGGTTGGGAGCAGCGAGGGCCAGAGCAAGTCTCCACCTGGACGCACCGGTTTCTAAGGGAAGGGATCCGAGGTCCCTCCTCCCCTGGGGGTGGATAACAAAGGGACCTCAGAGCATTTCTGCTGGGTGGTCTGGGCAGAAACACAACTCCAAAGTAAGACGCTGTCAGAGAGACTAACGCTGACAAAACAGTGACAATACAGAGATGGGTCTGTCCACAGTCGTCGGGACAAGCTTATAAATTAAATTCTTTCATCGTACAGCGACTTGTTTATTTTGCCTTCCCGGTCAGAATTCACACCCAGTCGCACAAGATGTGAACTCAACTGTACCTTTGGACCATCTATAGAATAAAAGCTGTGCTAAAGCACATGAGCGGGACAGGACACGTGTGGTCTGGGAGGGGACTATTTCGTTTGCTTGGGGGAATATGCTATTTTCAAGCCCCTCGAAGCCATTCAGAAATTTATTAGCAAAGCATTGACAAGGCAAATAAAAAACAGTTTACTCCTTCACCAGGAAAGCCCCTTTAAGACTTTCGGCTCCTTCAGGACAGAGACTGGGTCCTTGTGTGCTGACAGGACTCAACCCGGCTGCACAGCTGCTACTCACAGGGCTGCAGGGAGGACTGCGAGGCAACAGTCACCGCCTAGTAAACGTGAGCCACCACCATCGTTTCTTCTGAGGCAACACTAGCTGGTTCCATGCCATCTCCCAACCCATTATTCCAGATGGTTCTCCCACCAACCTAGTGAGGCCTGCAGGACTTCATTATCGTCAGCTGACAGAGAGGGAGACGGAGTCCCTGAGAGAGAAAGGGAGCGGCCTGCCCCGCAGCTCCATCAGGGAGCGGCCTCCTGCTTCCCAGCGCAGGGATCTCCGCTGGGCATTGTTCTACCTCACCTTTCACTGCCCACCCTCCCCCATTCCTTTCTAACCTTCTTAGTGTATAAAACATAGAGCAGAAGGCCAAGTCAAACAAACAAATCTCCTGGGGAATGCCTGCAAGGCAAACACCCTTGTGACTACCACTCGGGTTTAAAAAAGACCACTGTCAGGGCGCCTGGGTGACTCAGCTGGTTGAGTATCCACTCTTCATTTCGGCTCAGGTCACGATCCCAGAGGTCGTGGGTTCGAGTCCTGCATCAGGCTCTGCAAAGAGCCTGCAGCTTGTTTAAGACTTTCTCTCTCTCTCTCTCTCCCCCTTTGCCTCTCTCCCCTGCTTGTGCAAGCACGTGCTCTCTCTCTAATTAAAAAAAAAAAAAAAAGACCATTGTCAAACACCCCATCCCAATTAACAGGCTCTGTCTTCCACTGCTACCCACAGGGTAACAGCTACCCTGACTTTTAGAGCAATGGTCTCATTCTATTTCCTTATGGCTTAGTCATTCAAGTAGAGGTACCTACTCTCCAGTTTAGAGCTATCCACTTGTCTCCTTACTCAAAGGAGTCTTTAAAATCCCTTAATCTGTAAGTGCCCTTTTGGCCTCCTCTTTTACTTAGAATCTATCTGTTTAAGGATCTGAAATGTCTGACCCATTGAGTTTCTCCTTAGCAGGAAAGCTGCACAGTTCCATACTTTTCTCTGTTCTTGAGATTTCTTGACTTGGTAGTTGGATTTCAAGACTTGACCTATTCAGATTCAAACCCTTTGCTCAAGATTTTGCCAGTGGTGTGCTCATCTATCAGAAGGCACATCATTTCTGGCTTTTTTTTTTTTGGTGTTAGCAGCCCTTAGATATATCAATTCACTGGGAGTTACAAAATGGTGATATTCTAATTCTCTCATTGCATTTTCATTCATTAGCTGGAATAATCTTATAGGAAGGTATTTCCTTTCATCTAATATTCAGTTTCCCAATTCTTATTTACTTTGTTAGATACAGATTTAGAACTCATGAATTTAAACATATTTGATGAGTCTCTTGCAATTTTTATCCTTCTTGAAATTCAAATTGTCCCATCTTTGGCCTGAATTCTTTTAACATGATCCTAGAAATCTTCTGAGTTTCCTTGCTATCTGGTATGTAAAGATATTCCAAACTCACCCTATTCTAGAACCTTATTCCAGAACTGGAATGAGGTTTCTTTTATTGGTAAATGATAATTCAAGATCACAATCAGGGCACTAGGGATGTTCTTGCTACCAGGTCAGTCGCTGAGTCAGACCTCTCTCACTCTCTCCCTTCCTCCCTCCCTCCCTCCCTCCCTCTCTCTCATGCACACATGAATATATGTGTATACATACACACATCCACACACATGTACATATGCAAACACACATAATACCTCATGATTTCAATCGTTTCCAATTTAACCATTCAGGGCTGACAGAATTTGTTCTTGATTTCTTCCATCTGAAATCTATTTTGCCTTTCCCCCACACCAAGAAACCTCGTTCTCATGGACCATAGAATATTCTATGAGTACTCATTTGCTTTATTCCGTGTCACACGCAAGTGTCTTGGAGTAGCAGTACTAATGATGCCCCATTGTTATGACTGCTGAAATATGAAAAACTTATATTCTGCATGTGCTATGAGCATTCTCCTTCCGTTTTAAAATTCGTGATTGTACTCTATTATGAGACACAGGAAGCAATGGAAAAGCATGACCTATGGTCAGAAAAAAGAGCAATCAATATAAATTCACTCCAAATGGACCCACATGTTGGATTTAGCAAAGACTTCAAAGAAGCTATTATAAGCACAAAGAATTAACAAAAACCGTATATAGATTTTTTTTAAGATCAGATGATGACGATTCAAAAATAGGGAATCTCAATAGCGAAACAGAAACTATAGAAAGTAACGAAATAAAGATGTTTAGAATTAAAAAGTATAAGAACAATGAAAAATTCCCTAAACGGAATTTAGCTCCTTTGAGATGGTGGAAAAATCATGAGTTTAAAGACAACTGAATAAAAACTGTCCAGTCCAAAGAAGAGAGAGAAAAAGTACTTTAGGAAAATAAATATATAATTAATAAACCTGCTGAAAGACAAAAAAATCTTGAAAGTAACAACCAAATTAATCACATCCAGGGGATCAACAATAAGGTTCTCATCAGAGAGAGTCGAAGGGACACTCTAGGTGCTGAAAGAAAAGAAACTATCACCGAGAATTCTGTATACAGTAAAACTGTCATCCAGAAATGAAGGCAAATAACAACATTCCGGATAAAAAGTGAGGGAATTCACAGCCAGTAGATGTGCCCAATACAAATTTTAAAGGAAGTCCTCTAGACTACAAGGAAATGACAAAAGAGGGTAATTTGAATCCACAGGAAAAAATCACTAAGAATACTAGGAATGTAAATATATGGGTAAATACAAAATATCATATAAATACATTTTTAAATCGTTTTACACTTCTATAAAAATAGGCTGATAAAAGGAATACTTATTTTCTGCACTGTTGTGTTAAAACCGATAGAGACATTAATAGCACAAAGAAGGGAGGAAATGAAGCTATATTAGAGTCAAGTTGTATATTTTACTAAAATTAAGTCAGCATTAACCCAAAGTAGACTGTGATTATTTAAGACATACATTGTAATTCATGAAAAACCAACAGAAGAATTAAGATGTAACACGAAAAAGTATTTGCCTAACACAAAAGAAGGTGAGAGGGAGGAACAAAGAATCAAAACAGATGCCAGCCATAATAGAAAAAAAGTAACATGCAGACACAAATCTGATCACACCAACAGTTACATTAAATGAGAATTGAATCCAAAGGCAATAATGTTCATACTGAATAAAAAAAGCAAGATCCAACTACATGTCACCTACAAGGGAAAGATACAAGCTGCACTTTATTCCAAAGACACAAACAGGTCGAAAATAAAAGGATAAAAAAAGATACACTATGTAAACAGTAACTACAAGACAGCTAGGACGGTTACACTGATATCAGGTAAGACAGTCTGTAAGTGAAGAATCATTACCAGAGACAAGAACCTACAGCTAACATCTTACGTTATGATGAAAGACAGAATGCTTATGTCTTAAGATCAGGCCGGAATAAGATGAAGATGTCTGCTCTTATAACTTCTCCTCAGCTTTGCGTTGGAAGTTCTTGACAATGCAACAAGGCAATAAATGGAAATAAAAGGCATACAGTTTGAAAAGGAGGAAGTAAAACTGGTTTTATTCACTGATGATGTGATCCTGTACATAAAAATTCTAAAGAATCTATTAAAAAATTTACCACAACGAATTAATAAGTTTGATGACATCGCAAGATACAATACTGAAATACAAAATCAACAGTCTATCTATACGATAACAAAGAATAATCTGAAAGTGAAATTAAGAAAATAATTCCTCAGGGCTCCTGGGTCGCTCGGTTGAACATCTGACTTTGGCTCAGGTCATGATCTCACAGTTCGTGAGTTTGAGCCCCACGTCGGGCTCTGTGCTGACAGCTTGGGGTCTGGAGCCTGCTTCAGATTGTGTGTGTGTGTATGTGTGTGTGTGTGTCTCTTTCTCTCTGCTCCTCCCCCACTCACACTCTGTCTCTCTCAAAAATAAATAAACATTAAAAAAATTAAAAATGAAAGAAAAGAATTCCATTCACAATAGCATGAAAATGAACAAAATAATTAGGAACAAACTTAACAATAAATGCAAAACTTGCACTATAAAAACTACAAAATAATTTCGAGAGAAATCAAAGAAAATCTACATAAATGGAGCGATACTGGATTGGAAGATTCACTATTACTTATATGGCAATTCTCCTCGATTGATCTAGAGATTCACTGCCAACCTTATCAAAATCCTGGCAGGCTTTCTTTGTAGAAATTGACAAGCCGATTCTAAAATTTATATGGAAATGTTAAGGACTGAGAATAACCAAAATAACTTTGAAAAAGAACAAAGTTAGAGAACTCACACCATCTAATGTCAAAACTTGCCATGAAGCTACATATTCAAGACAGTGTGGTCTTGGCTTAAGGAGAGATATATAAATCAATGAAACAAAATAGACATTCCAGAAATAAATCTTTAGATTTATGTTGTTAACTAATGTTTTACGAAAGTGTCAATGGAATTTAGTGGGAAAAGAGACTTTTTAACAAGTAATGGTTGGATAATGTATGTCTAGATATCAAAAATTTTTACTTAGACCCTTACCTCACACCATACACAAATATGAACTCAAAGCAGATTAGAGACCTACATGTAAAAGCTAAAACTATAAAATTTCTGCAATAAAACACAGGAGAAAATCTTCATAGTTTTAGAGTAGGAAAAATTTTCTTAGATACAATACCAAAAGGATGATCCATAAAAAGAAAGACTGGACTTCATCAAAATCAACTGTTCCTCTTTCAATGACCGCATTAAAAAAGTTAATACAAGCCACAGACAGGCAGAAAATATTTGCAAAGTATACACATGATAAAAGGCTAGGCTCAAGAATATATAAATCATTCTTACAACTTGATAATAAGACAACACAATAGAAAACAGGGCAAAAGATCTGAATAGATATTTCATCATGGAAGATACAAGGACAGCTAAGCGTCACGGGAAAACTGCTGAACCTCATGAATCATTAGGGAAATGCACGTTAAAATCAGCAGGAGATACCACTGCAAACCCACTAGGCTGGCTTTAATTTGAAAACTGACAA
Source organism: Suricata suricatta (assembly GCF_006229205.1). Classification (NCBI taxonomy): domain Eukaryota; kingdom Metazoa; phylum Chordata; class Mammalia; order Carnivora; family Herpestidae; genus Suricata; species Suricata suricatta. The sequence continues at coordinate 12,327,942 of NC_043708.1, read as the reverse complement.
TACTAAGTGTCAAAGAGAATGAAAAGAAGCTGGACACTCCTGTATTGCTGGCAGGGATGTGAAGCAGCACAATCACTTTGGAAAACAGCTTGGCAGTTTCTTAAAAAGTTAAACACAAACTGATCATACGACCCATCAATCCCACTCCCATGAATCTATCCAAGGGAAATGAAAACATGTCTACAGAACGATTTGTATATGAACACTCATAGCAGCTTTATTCATAATAGCTGACGCGTGCAGAAAATACAAACGCCCATCAATTGGTAAACAAATACACAAAAGATTGCACAGCCAAGCGATGGAATAACTAATTAGCAATAGAAAGCAATGACCTACTGAGACTTGCTTCAATGTGGGTGCTCATAAAAACTAGGCTAAGTGAAAGAGGCAAGACAAAAAGGACCACATATTCTGATTGCTTTTATGTGAAATGTTTAGAAAAGGCAAATCTATAGAGCCAGAGAACAGATCAGTGGTTTCCTGGGGCTGAGGGGGGGAACAGAAATAGACAAATAAGCATGAAGAGGTTTTTAGGGGGATGGAAATGTTCTAAAGGTGACATGTGCCAATGGCCGTTCACTGTTAAAATCTATTAAAAACAAACTGCATATTTGCCACAGGTGAGTTTTTGATGTATATATTAAACCCAAATAAAGCTGCTTTTTAAAAATAGAGCCGTTTGCTTTATGATAACTCTTGGGTATTTCCCCCACCCCCGACGCTTATCTTTTCATTCTTTTGTCTCTTGTGTCACTTCTTGGTCAATTTCCGTTCTACTCTCTGCACCTTCCCTTCATTGTGGGGCCCAGTCCTGGCAAAGAGCCAGGGGTCCATTTTCAAGTCTTCTGAGGGGCCAGACTGCTCCAGGCCCTTAGACCTTACTCGGCAACACCCTCTCGTTTTTAGCCCCTAACCCCACTGGCCTGCCAAGCTGTTCAGCAAACCCTCGTTGCCTATTTTAGGGTCTCTTGTTCTCAGGTCCCTCGCATGCTCTGTCGCTCCCTTCTGCCTTCTCCCACACAAATCTAACTAGCATGCAAGTTCATAGCTGCTGGACGTTGTCACACAGCTTGCACTTTGGCGCTCACGAGTATATCCTGTCATCTAGTTCTGTTATAAATATTGTTTTGGGTTTGCTACCTGGTTACTGTGTCTTTTTTAAAAAATTTCTTTAATGTTTATTTATTTTTAAGAGAGAAAGACGGAGCACAAGTTGGGGAGGAGCAGAGAGGGAGTGCCGAAGCAAACGCCAGGCTCTGAGCAGTCAGCACAGAGCCCAACAAAGGGCTCGAACTCACAAACCGTGAGATCATGACCTGAGCTGAAGTCACACACTCAACCAACTGCGCCCCCCAGGAGCTCCTACTGTGTCATACGTGGGCATGTGAGAAGACCCAAACACCATGCTGCCCCTGTTGTCGTCACCTTCCCAGATTTCTCAGCTGCCAGTCAGTACCTTTCCCTCTAGAGAGCTGACAAATCCCTCACCCTTTAGAGTTGGCCAAACCTTGGCATGGTGCTTACTATGTGCCGGCCACTTTCAAGCACACTATCGTTACTAACTCACTCAATCTGCTTAACAACACTATGGGTTGGTACTATTATTATCCCCAATTTACAAATAGGGAAACTGAAACACAAAGGTCAAGTAACTTGCCAAGGTCACAGTGCTAGGGAATGTCTATAAAATCCAGAGTCAGTGCTCTTGAACCACTAGGCAACGCTGCCTCTAACGAAATGGAGATGAAATGTATCTGGCCTGATAGATCTAGCAATCACCTGTGACTAACAACCCTGTCCCCCCAAGTCATCCCTAAGATACCAGTGTCCCTCCTTCAAAGACCAAGTTCAAATGTCAATTCTTCTACGAAACTGGATGAGCTCACCTAAGCAGGTGGCTGCCTCTTCCTTCCTCCCCCTTCTTTTCTTCAACCCATCCCCTTATGACTGTGCTTTTCACCAGGTGTTAGGATGATTCGTTGGCATCCGTGTCTCTCCGCATGAGCTCGGAGAACAGTTTTTATCCATCTTCTCTCCCAGAGTCTAGTGACGGGCGCCCAGCAGGCTCTATATAAACATTGATGGGATTGAGTCGGCGATAGTTTTTTCCTTAAAACTAGCTCAGAATGTACTTGAAAGCAATATAATTGCATCTTAAAAAAATCTGTAATTCAGAGGTTTTACCAAGTCTGGCTAATGAGTTTTTCTGGGGCTTTCTTCAGAAGAAACACAGCATCTGATTCTCCTGATATTTTAGCTGCTTATTTCCAACAGGCATAGATTGTTGCTTCTGAGGCTAATTTGCCAGGGAGATGCAAAGGAGAGCCAGCCACCACGCCCTTCATCCAAGCACCTGGCAGCCGAGAGAGGATGGGGAGGAAGAGCCAGCAGAAGGAAGGCACCATGCGTCTGTGCCAGGCCATAAGAATTACCATCAAACTCACTGGCGAATAAACAGGAAAAATTCAAACCTAAAATAGAGAGGAAAGTGGAAAAACCAAATGGCAGTTGAAAAGAAATAATTCATTAATTTTTAAAATATTATACTATAACAGGGGTGCCTGGGTGGCTCAGGTGGTTAAGCATCTGACTTTGACTCAGGTCATGATCGCGTGGTGCGTGGGTTCAAGTCCTGTGCCGGGCTCTGTGCTGACAGCTCAGTGTCCCTGCTTCACATTCTGTGTTTCCCTCTCTGTCTGTCCCTCCCCTGCTCATATTGTCTGTCCTTCTCTCTCTCTCTCTCTCTCTCTCTCTCTCAAAAATAAACAAAAAATAAATAAATAAAAATCTTTCTCTTGCTACAAGAAAAGACAATTATATTACAGATTTCCTTGTTGGTGTACAGATCTGTGGCAGACAATTGCCATACAAATATAAAGGGAGATATGGAAGAAAACGTATAAACTGCCCTCGTTTTCAATAGAAGATTCTAGCAGTTCCTAAGAAGAGTCAGAAATCCTGCAAAGATGCCTCTGTCATTTTCTGGGCTTTAGCTCAATCCCTCTCTGCTGCTCTAAGACTTGACTAAAAATACCTCTGGGGAAAAAAGAATGGAGAGAAACACAATGATTTAAAAAGAAATAGGTAGGAAGTATCCCTTGAAAGAGCTGGGGACCCCACCCCTCTGACCCTTTTCTCGTGTAAAATATTAATGCATTTGACACCTAACCAGGGAAAGAAAACAGCAGGTTAATTGTTTGCTCTGGCCAAGAGCCAGAACAGGGGTGCTGCCTGCCTCTCTCCCCCCCCACCCCGCTTCCCATCCAGCTCCTTCCAGGGCAAACCCATCTGCATTTGCTCTGCGGCACGAATATCACTAAACTACCAGAAAAGCTCCCTGCAGTCGACAGGCTCAGAGAGGGTGAAATTTGGCTTCCTTCTTGACCAGGCAGGATGCAAATTCCTCTTTCCCAACACACATGTGTCATTTCAACAGTATGTCCTTGGGGGGGGCTGCGTACAAAGCCCACCCTTAAAACACGCTGACACGCTTCTGAGTCCAACTTTGCCCCATGACATTTCAACTCAAGAGGTGCCTGGGGGGCTCAGTCGGTTAAGCCTCCATCTTCAGCTCAGGTCATGATCTCACGTTTGTGGGTTCAAGCCCCGCGTCAGGCTCTGTGCTGACAGCTCAGAGCCTGGAGCCTGCTTCTGATTCTGTGTTTCCCTCTCTCTCTTCCTTTTCCCACTCATGCTCTGTCTCTCTCTGTTTCAAAAATAAATAAAACATTAAAAAAAAAAGTTTCAACTCAAGGAGATCCCTACTTTAAAAATGTGGGTCCGGGAAGCCCTGGGAGCAAACTTCCTCAACAACGAAATCACCCAAGACAGTTATTCTCATCCCTGCTGTGGGAACTCTGGACTCCCGTCCAGATGTGAAAGGCGCTTGGCTTAAGTGAGGAGGCCTAAAGTCATCAAAATTCCAGAAGCTTGGAGCACTAAGCTAGGCCAGGGCCTGCTTGAGAGCTGTCTTATAATTAAGCCGCCATTACACATTACTGTAGATATCTGCCAATCTCAGAGCCAGGGCGGAAAGCAGAGGTCCCTCAGCTTTACCCAGAAAAATGCATTATTTCTTACTGAGGTCAAGGAAGTTATTTGACATCCAGCCCCCTCCACCCTCCTTTAACAGAGGCCATCATATGCAGAAAGACAGAGATGAGCATAGCATGTCTCCCTCTTTACCGCCGAGAGGCAGTAACTGCGTAGTAAGTTCCACTTAGCTTTCAATAAATATGCTACATTACCTAATATTAAAGTAAGCACCCATCAGGCATCTGTGAACCACAGCTATCTCGGAGGAAAATGAGAAACTCACTTACTCACTGGTGCATTCACGTACAGCTCAGTACCTGACATTGCTCAAAGTACAGACGCCTCCCCACACTCAACAGAAACCGCTGCCCAAGTGGAACGTATATTCTAGTGATGGAAGACAGACAAACTAGATAAGAAAAAAAAAATGCAATGTGAGCAAAGGGTTAACAAATTCCCTTCCTCATCCGCTTGAGAATGTGACCTGAGGTTAACTTTCCAGTTCTGTTTCCCAGGAAACCTAATAAAGATAAAATGTCAATTACATTACGAGGCAACATTGCTTATGATAAAAATGACCCCCGATTGATAACTTGCATCTGGACTGGAAGGAACCACATACATCTGATGCGGATATTGTAACTTGGGCTTCCTCAAATGTGAGGACTTAGAACTGAGCACCTCCCTTGGGGACACCGAAATACTTGGGACAGATCCCAAGCCTACTAATTGTGAGGCTCATTCTCTACCACTTGATGGGGGAGGGGCAAATACGACAGCTCCTGGGTGGCCATATGGACTGCCGAGAGCATGATTCACATAGAGGAGAAACCCGTGACATTGCCCTGCTGGCGATTTATGACCCTGTTCTAGATCTTTCTATTTAGATGGGTGTCAACTGTGGCCTGTGAAAGTCCTGTGAGTCAGAGTGTTTAACTGAACCTAAGAAGACCTGGTGAGCACTGTTTGTAGTGTATTTGATGCTGGTTAAATGTTAAGGAGAAAATAAGACCGAAAAAAAGGATGGGTCAGTTGGGCAAGATGCTTCTACAGATCCCTACAGGTCTAGACAAAAAGCGTCCCTCCCCGCTGCTCCTTGGCTTTGCCAGTTAGCTGCCACGCACGGATTTATCTTCTCAGGCTTCGGCTCAGGCACTCCCTCAGGGAAACCTCCCCTAGCCACCAAATCTAGGTCAGTTTCATTTTAAAATGGACTCCCATAGAAATGGGTACCTTCCCTTCAGAGCACTATCTCTGTCCGGACTGTACATCCAAGAATATAATGATCGAACTTCTCTCCGAGAGCAAGGAGCACGTCTGGCTGCTCACCATTTTATCCTCAGCACCTGACGAGTGTCTGGCACACAGCAGGGGCTGAATAAATGCTGGCAGAACAAGTGACTGACACAACATATCATCTGAAACCAAACAGAGGTGGGCAGTAGCCCTCACACCACACTGTTTGTTCCCACGGTGCGTGTGGGTTTACACTGCTCCCCTCCAGAACGTGACCCGAGAATTGATCTGCAAATACTGCCGTTGCTAACAGTAATTCCCGGGGGATCAATCTCCAATATCAGAGGTATTGGGAATATTTAAAAAATTGTTAACTTTGATTATTAGACACTGTATTGAACAACTATCTCCTAGGAAAACTTGCCAAGTGAAAGGGTAAATTCTTAAAAAATAAGCGCTGTCTTCTTCCTATTTCTGAAGGTTTAACTCGCTGGTGATTTTTATTTTCCTGCTGAACTAGAAAGTCCATAGGGATCATCTGCTGTGTTAACCTTAGCTCCTAGCCCATGAATATTTGATGGACGAATAAATAAGTGAATGAATAAACAATCGCTCCCTCTGCTCCTGTCCCAGAAAATCACCACAGAGACAAATCTATTGTGAAGAACTGAAATAAACTCATCTATTAGTTCATCTTTCAGGGAATTCCAATTCTAAATGGTGGCTTGAAGGAGGCAGTGGACAGCTGGTCAAAACCATGTGCGGAGCGGCCTTTATGAGATACAATTCACTGGCCAGTTGGTTCACTGGTCCCTCCCGCTTGAGCCCTCCGCCTGAGCACTTTGGAAGCCTAAAATGACCTACCCTCTTCTTCTACGAAAGCCAAGGGCAGGCCTCCTTTGCTGTCCTCTTAAAGCATTCGGACAACACAGGGCTCTAACATCCATCGTGAGCACACTGAAAGCAATTGCCTTTTCCCCATAATTCATCACTGAAAGTGGCTTTGGAGTTTTGTAATTAAAATCGACAAAGATTCCTTTGTTTCCATACTAGAGTTCTGATGGCCTTAAGGGATTAGCCAGACCTCAGCTACATGTAAACAAAACAGAGAAGATTTGGCTGACATGCTTTGTTACATAAATAATTAGATCTGGAGCAGTTTTTAAGTCTTTGCTTTCTAAGGGTGACGTATTCCTTCAAGCCATGCTACCCAGTGCTCCACTGTCAAGAACAAGGTACCACCTGGGCACGGTCCATACGGTCTGTGGTGTCCGGTGGTGTCAGGGGGAGCTCCAAGTCCCAGCTCTGCCACCAACCGGGTATGTGGCTCCGAGTAAAATCCCGCTGCCTTATCTACTGACTGTTTTCCCAACCAACACGTCAACTCACAGGGGCCCTGACTGGGTCCCACCTGTTCTCTCAGATCAGCGTTTGGCGCCAGTAAGTGACCCAGTAAGGTTCTCGATACACATTTATTAAATGATACTGAGCATGGTTGCTGTGGCTCTCAGATTCCTCATCTGTAAAGGGCAGTGAATGAAACAAATGTGCTCTGACAAGTCTCTAGGATTTCCAGATTCTATACCCCACCATCCGTTCAACTATTACAGGAATTTTCCTTAGTGGTGAAATGACTCGTGTGACGTGCTCAGGGCAGCGAGCTGAGCTAGGCTGACCGAAAGCCCTCCAGACCGAGTCTCTGACTCTCCCCTTGCAGCGGCGGCAGCCACCCAGAACCCCTTCAGATTCTGGAACACTGGTTTACTGTTATCTGTCTCCCTCCGCCGACTGCATCCTCCCTGAAAGCCTGGACTGCGACTCTTATGTTCGCCAAGGAAGTACCAAGCACAGCACTTGACACACAGCAGAACTCAACAAATGCTTGTCAGGTGACTGGCCAGATCTACAGCGTGCCAGGCGTTATGCTGAGAGGTTTAAGTTCAAATCCACAGATCTCTACGCAAACCCTCACTCCAGCCAGATGGGGCTCCCCGCACCCTGCAGAATGTATACAGTACGGACTAGAGTTCCAACTCCATACTTCTCCCAGCTATTTGGGAGGTAGCCCTGGCTCTCCCCAGTCGACTGGCATTGACAGCATTTCAAGTGCACGTCCCCACAGCTTTACCTCCCTTTACAAATTGTGCAACTGTCCCAACAGGGCCGCTTTCTTAATTTGCTTTTGGGGCAAACCTAGACCTTGCCTGGCACCGCATGGGACTGTAAGCTGTGGGAGGGCAGGGACTCTGCCCCTGCTTTTCACCAGCGCCTACCTCGGACGGGGTCCGGTACCTCACAGGTATGCAACAATGCTCATTACATGAACACGTGACCTTCCTGAGGGCATGAATAAATGGGCCTGGAGACTGGAGCTCACTTCAGTCAAAGCGATCAGGAGTCCTCCTTCCTTGTTTGCTTCTGGTACAACAATATCACGACCTTTAAGGTTACTTAGGTTTACGTCTTAACCATTGTTTTTCTCCTAGTATCTCCTAGGGCGCAGGCCCCCTTCCTTCTAATCTCTGAATCCCTGGAAGATCGTCATGGACCAGAAGTTGGTACATAGCTTCCTGGAGATGTGTCTGAATTCTCCCACGTTTGCTGCTTTTGACTTCTGATACAAAAAGTCGAGTGGGGTTTAAGAAGAGAACACTTCTGACCACAGCAGGAGGAAGACAGCTGGAATGCTAGCTAGAATGCAAAGGTGAAGGCCAAGCTGCTTCAGCGCCTGGGGAGCCGGTGCATGGAGCACGGCCCCCCTGCCTTCCTGGCCGGCCCCCTCCCCAGGATCACGTGGGCCCTAGGAGCCTGTCTGCCGGCGGCTGCTATATGGGGGCCATCAACACAGGAAGCACCCTACCCCGCAGCCCGTGGAACACGGCAGTCGTCTCTGTCCCTAATTCTGGGCCACATTGAGCAGAGCTGAACAGTTACAAAGGGTATCAAAATCATTGGGGAAGTCTAGGAATTTTTAAAGCCAATGCACAGTGGTGATTAGTGGTCTATTTGATGGCCTGTAAAAACAAAACTCCAGAGAGGCCCTCTCCACCACTTTACTCCCCGGTGGGGAGCTCGGAGTCTGACCGACGGCCTGCCTTCCCACCTTCTCTGAGTCAGGGTCTCCCAGGGACAACTCCAGGAGGCACTCTGGCAAAGAGCACAAGCCACGGGCACGCCTCCCAGGTGTCGCTGGTATTTGTCTTCTTTTAATTTATCCCCACCCTCCCTGAAGTGAAAGCAATTCAGAGCCAGAGAAAACACACACCGCGATCCATTTGCTCAGCCAGTGCACCTGACATGGCTGACAAGAAGCAAAGCCACTTGAAATGTCCTCTGCTACCCTCTGTTTACCAAAGATGATCAAATATTCCTAAAACAGCATGGACTCAATAACTGCAGCCCCAAAGCCAGGCTTCCTGGAAATTCTGGCCACGAGGCCTCAAGCGAGGAGCCTCATTTCTCTTCTCCTTGGAAGGCTGAGGGGAGGGGTGCCTGGTTGGCTCAGTCGGAAGAGCGTGCGACTCTAGATCTTGGGGTTGTGAGTTTGAGCCCCGTGTTGGGCTTTTTTATTTACTTAAAAATTGTTTAAGTATTTTTGTTATTTGCTTAAAAATAAAATTAAAAATCTTTCGGAAAAAAAAAGAAGGCTGAGGGGAGCGCCAGGCTGAGCCCCCCGCCCCCCATGCTGCCCAGGGAACACCCATTGCTACCACGTCAGACCAGTGACCCCAGCTCCTTTCCCTGAAGCACCAACAAGGCCATCGGTCACTAGTGCCATCCAAGCTCAGTGACACACATCCAGAGCAGAGCTCTCCTAAATAAACCAGCAGTCCTAAATAAATGCCCTTCCCTGAAAAATGCATGGTGTGAGCCCCCGCAGTGAAAGAAGTGATGGCTGCTTCACAAAATCCCACTTCAACTTGGTCCCACTTCCTGCTGGAGAGTGGGCTGGGCACCATCATCACCGGAAATGACAACCGAGCACCTGCTGCTTGCTTGAGGTCTCACAATGCACTTCCATGTGCATTTTCTTACTTGTGTGTTACCTCAGCCCTGTGACATAGGTGGAATCACACCCATTTTACAGACAGAGAAACTGAGGAGAAGGACTGGTGCCAAGTCCAAGGCCTCTGGCTCCAACACCTTTGCTGCCCCTCATCTGAGTGCCAGCCTGGGCAAGGCCATCAGAGAACCTGTGCGGGGAGGAGTTCTGGCCCTTGAAGGTGAACGCTCTCTGACCTCGGCCTCTGCAGAGCCTGAGCTGCCCAAAGGGCAAGAGAACTAGATGTGGAACAGCCGTGGCCGTGTGGCGCGGGGAAGGCCCCAGGCATTGTCTCCCTCCAGGAGGAAAGAGGCTGCAGGAGGGGCCGGGGGAGAGGAGGAGAGAGGAAGAAAAGGATGGTCTGACACACTCTGGATGAGACATGCAGACAAGCGCAATGAGAGACCCCAACCAACGGCAGAGGCGGGGAACCGTGTCCTGGCAACGCCTCGTGCTTGGGTCCAGCGGTTCCCCCCAGAGGGGCAGGGTGACGGCAGCCCACGCACCGTCGGAGGGTAGGACCCAGCATCCTCACACACAGACAGACCTTTCCCTGAGTGGCGCAGGGTGGAAGGACTGAAGGCAGATCCAGGCAGCCGGGTCACCGTGTGGACATGGGGGTGACCTGTAGCGCCAGCCTCACGGGGTGGCAGTGCCCAGGAAAGAGCGAACACTGTGAGGGTCAATGACGACAAAGTAAGAGCCTCGGTGAACCAAAAAGCATCTCTGGGATCTAAGGTCTGGAGCTCAGGCTCTTTCGGAAAGAGATCCAAAGTTCACTGGTTTGGCACTCACTCTTGGAAGAGATGAGAGAATTACAAAGCATAAAATTAATTACTAAAATTCATTAGGTCCTCAGGGATGACAACTAAAAAGCTGAGAGGGTCTAAGTACATTTCTCTTTTTTTTTAAGTTTATTTATTTATTTTGAGAGAGAGTGAGAGAGTGTGAGTGGGGGGGAGGGGCGGAGAGGGAGAGGGAGAGAACCCCAAGCAGGTTCCACGTCGAGCCCGACGGGGGGCTCCAACTCATGAACCATGAGGTCATGAACCTGAGCCTAAATCAAGAGCCAGATGCTTAATTGACTGAGCCACCCAGGAGCCCCTAAGGGTATTTCTGAAGGAAAAGATCTGCTTCATCGATTTCCATCTCTTATTACGAAGCTCTTTCTACATTACATTTCTTATCCCTGCAAATCAGTCTACTCCCATCATTACATCCTTCCAGATACACATTTTTAAAGTACAGAAAGATGAAAAAGAGCAAACATCAGAAGATGAGTAAGAAGCCACTGGTGCTTAGGGACAGCAGCCACCTCCAGGTGTCCCTACCTACTCTGCAGAGATCCGAGCTGCGGATGTCCACTGATAAATGACCCAAGGATAAGTTGGGCCCCGAGAAACCCACTGCTCTAAGTCGGGTGGTCAGGGAAGCACTTGGACATGCTCAAAACCTCCAGCTGCCTTTTCTCTCTCCCTCCACATTTTGTGGTCCCCAAACGGGCCTTCACCTCTATCGACCCCAGAGTAATCCCTTACTGCTGCCACACAACCCCAGCCTTCCGGGCACCGCAGCTGGCAAGGACCCTCTCGAGTAGCTGGCCGATTCCACCACTGGTCTTCAGAGCCCAGACAGAAGAGCAAGGAGCAAGAAAGGAGGTGAAGAGGCTTCAGAGTTAAGCAGTCTCTTCACTTCGGCTACGTCAGTGGGAATCTCCTTGAACTTGGGTAAAATAAAAAGAGAAATGAGCCAGTAAGCAATTCCTGGCATGCAATCCATCATCTTGCGCAAACCTCTCATCATTATCATCTTTTAGTTGGATTCCGGTGGGCCACCAACATTTCAGGGCAGGAGGCCAGAACCCAGTAGGACTGGCTTCTTCCTCCTCCATGAACAGGCTCCGGATGAAAATGAACGACCCGGCCCACCTTCACCCATCTTACACGAAGCGTTTTCAATCGCAGGTACTGGTTTGGCACCCAAGGGAACGCATTCCCGCCTCCAGACTTGGATCTGGGAGTCAGCCACACACACTTACAGGTGAGAGGGAGGGAGACCAGGGTCGGGGTATCTCTTTGATGACCACCATTTATTATTAAAAGGGAGAAGAAACAGATTCTCGAAAAATATTCCAAGTTCCCTCCCTTCTCCCTCTATTTATAGCATCACTGGAAAACAGAACTAAAAATTGAGCTGAGGGGGACATGCGCTATCGCTCAGATGATCTCAGTCCGTGGTGGATGAGAGCAAACTGGAGTGCGTCTTCTTGGTGCCAAGGCCTCAAGCCAGTCCAAACCTTGGGGTGTCATTGCGGCCCTTTGCGGGCCCTGCCAATCTGAATCAATGGCCTTGGAGCCAAGCAGGCCTTCTCTACAAACGATTTAACAAGATTTGGAAAATAAGCATTAACCCACAACTGATGGAAAATGGAGGCATGTGGCTCTGAGCCACCAGGCGGATGAAATGCCACTTCTATGGGCTACGCCCCAAGGTTTGAAGCTCTTAAAAATGAACAGGGAGTGGCTCCATTGTTCATTTATCCCAAAGCTGGGACCTGGGTGCCCTCTGTCATTCAAAGCGCTACATGACTATTCCTAGAGGAAGGGGGACAGGCCCCCAGGAGCCTCCCATGCCCAGATACCTACTGTTGGTTTTCATGCACATCTATCCTGCAGCACAAGGTCAAAACAAGGGACAGCTGAAGAGATGTGGAACACAATCATTGCATTTCTCATAAAAGCCACACAAAAAGGAAAACCGCCACCGAATGCCTTAGACGGCTCACCCTCACGTTCACATTATCCAACTTCCTTAACCTTTTTCCAAGTAGCTCAAGTGAAAAGCGTTCTTGTGTGGCCTCAGAGCAGCCCCCACTTTCATAAAAACTGTCCGATATTTGGCAAACCCAAGTCTCTGGACTGATAAGCCATTCCAAAGGAGGTGACCCTGTGTGCTGGGGTTTCCAAGTCATGATGCTCGTCCCCCAACAGAAGGGGGAGGTGTGCAGAGCCTCTGCCACGGAGGCAGGATGGCATAAAGCATGGTCCGTCAGACCCTCCTGCTGGGCTGGTGCTTCGTTCCTGTGACTCATATTCCTAAGGAGGGAAGGAGCCCTCCTTCCTCCCTCTCCCACCTTCAAACCTCATGGCAATGTGAGAGACCAGCAGGGAGAACAGACAAAAGAGCCGACATCCATTATTCCCAAAAACTATTCCAATCGTAGTTCATATTTCAAATTGATTTGTTATAGTCGTTAAACCGGAGACAGCATTGTAAGGCTTTCTATTTTCCTTCTTTAGGAACCTGATTTAAGAAATGAAGAAGGCTTACCCATTTTTGAAATAGAGGACATGGGCTCTCTGAAGTCCTGTTTCTAGGAAAAAACCTAGTTCTTGATCGTGGGGAGCAGGGCCGGGCTTAGGGCTTCTGTTTTGAATATTGGTAAGTATTACCTAGAAGGGGAGAAAATCGGAAAACTAATCAGATCCACATCCAAGCCTCGTCCCTTCGAACCGCATGTCTAAACGCGCTGCTCCACCTGCCACCTGACAAATCGCCTTCCTCACACACACATCGGTGCCTCGGGGCTGGCGCAGAAGCGAGTGCAAGGGTTAGGGAAGCCGAGGGGACGGCACCTCTGAGACGGGGCGTGTGTGGCCCTCCTGGAGAGGATGGCTCAGGGAGCGTGGTGCCGGGAGAACATCTGAGGCAGAGGGTTCTGCTGGATGCCAGCACGCTGACAGGGTCTGGGTGAGATGGAAACAGATCCCAACAACGGGCAGAATCAGCTACCAGTGTCACGGACATTGATGAACCCCATAGAGGACTGAGCCTAAGAAGCGCTGTGATTTGTATCGGCCTAGGGAAGGCCAACCCTCTAAGCTACAAAGCCAAGGCCTATGGACTCTCAAGGGGAGAGAGAGCCGAGACTCACAACCTAAGCTCTCTCTCTCTCCCCACACTTGATCTTTTGTCAACAGATAACGAGGTTTTAAAGGCTTAAACCTTTAGCCCTGGCAAGAAAGACTGCCAAATAAGCAGGAGAAAGATCCGCAAGTTGAGTGGGTTATAGTGATGTGTAAACACATATCTGCTATTACAGAGGCTACTCGCTTTCAAATGGCAAGTCAAATAAAGCATTTATCAAACAGAAGCTACTCGTGGCCCATTTAAAAAACCATACAAGTGTTCTCCAAACATGCTGTCCATGTTTGCTGAAAGTCAGCAGCTCTTCAAAGACCCAGCTGTTAGCCAAACCCCAAACCTCCTAGAGGTCTTGAAGTTATTCGCCGAACGGAGTTGAAGCAATTGCTGGAGCCCTAACTCTGGAGCTTCGGGAAACAGACAAGCAAGCACACAATGGACAGATACTGTGGAATGAAATCCAGGCGGGCAGCCCTCGCATTTGAACATCCCCGCATCTTATCAAAACTGCCTGGCTCCTTCCCGATTAGTGCTCGGCTCTGCGGGTGCTGAGAGGTAGGTGTTCCTCCTACCCCTGCAAACCGGACGTTTTTGGCTCTACAGCAGGCTCCTCCCCAACGCATCCTCCAAGTGCCGAAGATGCACAGAGCACCGTCTCTGGTAAGTCTCTCTCAGGATGAGCTCATCCGTTCCTCTGAGCTTCAGAAATCATCTCTATGCTGCCAACTCCCAAATTTATCTCCTCCACTGCAGACTTTCCCCCTCTGAATCCCAGACTCATATATTCAACTGCTTCCTTGACATCTCTACTTTGGGGGCCAATAATTAAACTTGAAAATAGTAGCCTTCATTTGCTTTCAAAAATAGTTTTTAATCTTTAAAAAATGCCGTGATTATTTTGAAGCAAAAAAACCAACTCTGTACAACACAGAAAGAAAACTAAAAATCATCTCAAAATTCTCCCCCTCGTCCAGAAATAACCAGTTAACATGTATTGAATAATAATCCAGACATCTCTATACATACCTATCCAAGGAAGAAAAATAAAAATCATTTTATAAAAACAGACTGTATTATATATGCCAGCTTTAAACTTAAGCCATGATAATTAATTTTAAATGAATTTAAGAGGAGAAACTAAAATGTGACCAAAGTAATCACTCAACTTCAAAAAAATGTGGGGTTTTTTTATACATAGTCATTAAAGGCCTGGGCACTTGTCCTAAAGTTAAAAATGGATCTTATATTTATTATATGTACGCATGTGTGTGCGTAGAGAGTATAGATGCAGATATAGACATATCTCAACGAGTTAAGTCTTTTGATCCATAAAAGTGGGATGTCTTTCCATTATTTAGGTTTTCTTTAATTGCTTTCAACAGTAATTTGCAGTTTTCAGGGTATAAGATTTGTACTTCTTTTTATTATCCCTGTATACTTTCATCTTTTTGATGCTACTATAAATGGAATTGATTTCTTAATTTCATTTTCAGATTGTTCATTGCTAGTGTATAGAAATAAAAGTGATGTTTTTATATGGACCTTGTAGTCTACACTCTTGCTGAAATCATTTACTAGTTAAAATAGGGTTTGTGTGAGTGAATTCCTCAGGATGTTCTCTATACAAAACACGTCCTCTGCAAACAGAAGTAGTCTTACTTCTCTCTTTTAATATGGATGCTTTTTATTTCATCTCGCCTGATCGCATTGGCTAGAACCTCTACTACACTACTGAATAGAAGTAGTGAGGAGAGACATCCTTGTCACGTTCCCGATCTTCGGGGGGAAACATCCCATCTTTCACCACTATGTGTGTTGTTAGATGTGGGTTTTTCACAGGTGCCTCCTATCAGGTTGATGATGTGAACTTCTATTCCTAGATTGTTGAGGGTTTTTATTGTGTGTTATTTTTTTTGTTTTTTTTATTTATTTTTGATACTGAGAGAGACAGAGCATGAGAGAGGGAGGGGCAGAGAGAGAAGGAAACACAGAACTGGAAGCAGGCTCCAGGCTCTGAGCTAGCTGTCAGCACAGAGCCCGATGCGGGGCTCGAACCCACAACCGTGAGATCTGACCTGAGCCGAAGCCGGAGGCTTAACCAACTGAGCCACCCAGGCGCCCCGAGGGTTTTTATTGTGAAAAGGTATTGGATTTTGTCAAATGTTTTCTCTACTGAAATCATCATTATCATGTGGGTTTTGTCTTATCCTATTGATATATTAATTGATTTTTCACATGTTAAGTCAATCTTGCATTGCTGAAATGAATCCCACTCAGTCATGGCATATAATCCTTTCTATATGTTGTTGGATTCAGTTTGCTGGTATTTTGTTAAGGATATTTGCATATATATTCATAGGACATAGCAGTCTCATATAATGAATTAGGGAATATTTTCTTCTTCCTCTGTTTTCTGGAAGTTTTTGTAGTATTGCTATAATTACTACCTTTAATGTTAGGCAGAATTCACCAATAAAGCCAACTTGATCTGTAGTTTTCTTGGAAGGTTTTTAACTAGAAATTCAATTTCTTTAAAGATATAGAAATATTTGGGTTATCTAGTTCTTCTTGAGTGAACTTTGGTAGTTTGTGTCTTTCAGGGAATCTATTTTCTGTAAGTGGTCACATTTATTGGCATAAAGTTGGTCATAATTTTCCCTTATAGTCTTTTTTTTTAAGATTTTATTTTTTAAATAATCTCTGTACCCAATGGGGAGCTTGAACTCACAACCCCGAGATCAAGAGTCACATGCTCCACTGACTGAGCCAGTGAGGCACCCCTTCCCTTAGAGCTTTTTACTATCTATGAATCTATAGTATCTCCTCGTCTCATGGGTTCGTAATTTGTGTCTTCTTTCACTCTTCCAATCTTGTTAATGGTTTACAAATTTTATGGATCTTTTCAAAGAATCCATTTTTTGTTTCACTGATTTTTCTCTACTATTTATCTGTTTTCTATTTCACTGATTTCTGTTCTGATCCTTATTATTTCCTTCTTTTTGCTTACTTTGGTTTTAGTTTTTTCTTCTTTTTCTAGTTTCTTGAATTGGAAACAGAAAACTGATTTGAATTTTTCCTAATATATGCATTTAATATTATAAATCCTTCTATACATTTTGTTTTAGATACTTAGAAGCTCTATTTTTAGGTATATACACTTTTAGAATTCTAATGCCTTGTGGATTAATTGACCCCTTTTTTATGTAATGTCTTCCTTTATCTCCTTTAATATTCCTTGTTCCAAATTTAACTCTCTGATATAATACAGTCATTCTAGCTTGGTTTTGATTATTGTTTGCATGGTGTATAATTTTACTTTTTGTCTACCTATATATTAATTGTAAATGGTTTTCATATAAATAGCATACATTAGGCCTTGCATTTGCATCCAATCTGAAAATCTCTTCCTTTTATTTCTTTAGACCATTTACATTTAATATACTTACTGCCATGATTGGAACCATCTTGCTAGTTCTTTTTTTATTATTTCATCTGCTGTTTGGTCCTTTTTTCCCTTTCATTCTGCTTTTTAGATTGACGATTCTATTTCATTTCCACTAATGACTGGTTGTGTTTCTCTGTCCATCCGTTGGTCTTTCTCTCTCTCAGCTACCCAACTATATACAATAGAGCTCTTTAGCTTATCAAGTCCATGTTCCAATAATATTACATGAACTCATATATAGCATAAACACCTTATAATAGTACACTTACATTTCTTTCCCGATCCTTTGTGCATTGGTTGTCACACCTTTTACTTCTATGTTATATATCCTACAATATGTTGTTACTATTATTGGTTTAGGTATCCAATTATCTTTTTTTTTTAATGTTTTATTTTTGAGAGATAGGGTATGAGCGAGGGAGGAGTAAAGAAGGGGAGGACAGAGGATCCAAAGCAGGCTCTGCACAGACAGGCTGACAGTAGCGAGCCTGATGTGGGGCAAGAACTCATGAACTGTGAGATCAAGACCTGAGCCAAAGTTGGACACTCAAATGATTGAGCCAACCAGGTGCCCTAAGGTGTTCAGTTACCTTTTTAAAAAATTGAAAATAAGGAAAAGTTTTTTATATGTATGCTCATTATCACTGTTTGTGATGATCTTCACTTTGTCATATCTATCTGTATTTTCCTTCAGGCCTTAATCTCAGGGTTATGAGTTCAAGCCCTGCATTGGGTTCCGTGCTGAGCATGAAGCCTACTTAATAAATAAATAAATAAATAAATTAATTAATTAATTAATTAACTAATTAAAGTTTCTTTCTCTCTGGCTTCCTTCAAGATTTTATCTTTGATTCTCAACTGTTTAATATGTCAAAGTGTAAGTTTCTGTTTATCTTGCTTGGTATACTTTGAGATTTTTGGATATGGGCTTTGTTGTGTTTCAGTAATTCTGAAAAACTCTTAACCATTTTCTCTTCAAATAGTTCTTCTGTTCCAGTTTTCTTTCTTCTCCTTTTGAGACACCAAATACATATGATATTTTTTCCATGTTTCTTAGATGCTCTGCTCTAATTTTTTCCTCACTCTTTTTTTTTGTATGTTTGTGTTTCTGTTTGAATACTCTCTATTAACCTATCTTCAACTGGAAGATTTATTTTCTTAATTGTGTCCAGTATTCTAATAAACCATCAAAAAATGTCTTCATCTCAGGGCACCTGGCTGGCTCAATCAGTAGAGCACGTGACATCTCAGGGTTGTTAAGTCCAAGCCCCACGTTGGGGACAGAGATTACTAAAAATAAAACATTAAAAATGTTTTTTTCCTTTCTTATATCATGTCTTGTTATTTCTGGCATTTCAATTTTACATTTTTACAGTTTCCATCTCTCTGCTGAAATCCCCACCTCTTTATGCATGTTGTGTACCATTTCTACAATATCCTCTAATATATTACTCGCTGATATTTTTAAGCTCCTACTTGAGAGTTCCAACACGTGGGCCATTTCCGGGTTTAGTTTATTGGTCCTCACAATAGTTTGCTTATTCCTGCTTGTGGGTGCATTTGTGTATATAGTGCATATTTTTTAATTCAGTGTTGAAGTTTGTATGTCGAAAAACAGACTGAGGTAAATAATATTTATACCTGAAAATGGGCACACTTTTTTATCTATAAGGCAACAAATGTGGGGGACTGAGCCAATGTAGTCAGAGGATGAAGCCGGGCTGGGTTTTGTTGCTCCTATGGTGACTTGCAAAGTACCATGGACTTTAAACTCCTCAAACAGTGGGCTACTACCTCGAGTTTCCTGTGGGACCTGGTACGCCGGAGGGTGTTCCTCGGCGTTTCTGCTCCTTCCTGTCTTCAGCAGTCCCTGCATACTTGGGCTACAGGGGGGATGTCTCTCTAATTTCATGCCCCTTTCCCAGCGGTATTCTGCTGTTACTCGTTACGTGGTGTTGTGTTTGTTATGTGGCTGGTGGGGGCAGGGGGAATTCTTGGTCTTCCTGGCCCAACTTCAGTCTTAGGAAGGATCTATACACCTGTAAGGCTCATCCTCAAGGGACCTTTTCTGGGCATCTCCTTCCTAGCTTCAAGGGGCCTTTTCTGGGCATCTCCTTCCTAGCTTCTAGAATGCCTTCTTCAGACAAGAACCACCTAACTTCCACCCCCAAGAAAGTTCTGAGCACGATTAAATTCCCAGAGGTCCAGGTTCACCCCAAAACATAAATCTCTAGTTGCCCCATCTTAGTGAATAACATCATCCACCCAGCTGCCCAAATTGGACCCTCGTGGGTGAGCCTTGACACCCTGACACTGTCTCACATCAAATCTATTACCACGTCCCTTCTAATTATTTCTCAAATATGCCTGTATTACCCATTAGTACAACCATCACTTCCATCTAAGCTACCATCACTTCCTGTTAGATGTCCACAGCAGTCCCCTACATGGGGTCTCCATGTCCTCTCTTGATCCTTTTCTTCCTTCCCACCTTCCCCAAGCAGCCGGAATAACTTTTCTGTAACACAGTCTGGGTCACGTTACCTACGTGATCTTTCCCATCTTTCAGGTGTCAGCTTGATTGTCGCCTTCTTGGAAGGGCCTTCCCTGGCCACCTAATGTCAAGTAGGCCTGCCTCTGTTATTCCCTCTCACATCATCCCATCCTATTCCTCCACCGCAGGTGTTGATGTGTTTTATTTCTTTGATTACTGGCTGTCTCCCTCCACAGTGCTGAAACTTCCACAAAGTCAGGCCATATCTATCTCATTTACTAATATATTCAGTGTCCACTGCAGTGTTTGGCGTAGGGTAAGCATTCAATATACAGAATCGATAGACAGATAGATAGAGTAAAAAAATAAAGGAGAAAAAGCAGTAAGAAAGTAACCTACTATGCATTAGGCACTACGTAGGTACATAAGGCTCTCCTTTATTCCCCCACAAAAAAACCACCGAGTTTACACTATCTTCTCTTCACTGCAGGAGAAAGTGAGGCTTTGTCCCATTGAGTGAGTTGCCCAAATTGCACATGTTAGAGTGGGTGCTGAGACTCCGGTCCACCTGACCCTGTAGTCCGGCTCCTTCGCCTCTGTCCTGTCCGTTCGTGTGTGCTTGCAGAACAAAGGTCAAAAGACAAAGGTCAGGGCTGCCGGGATGAGGCTTTAGGTTATAGACAGAAAGAATGGGTAAGACACAGGGGGGAGGCAGAGAGAACAGCTTAGCTCGGGGTTTACCCTTAAGTCTAAGCATCTTGGAGTTGATCCCTTCTTTACGAAGAGCCTCCACCACATGGGGCTGGGCAGGAGCATTGTTTGGCGGTGTCGAAGCCACCACCTGTTCTGTGGATAAACACTTCCCTGCAAGAGGACAGCCAACAAACACCCAGAACAAGTGCAGTCTGCTGTGGCAAAAGCCTACACCTAAGGAAGCTTGACAGCGAGGGGGCAGAGGCCAAAGACTTTCCCAGGTTCAAGATCATATTCTGATACTCCTCACCACTGTGGACTTAGGACAACTCCTTCAATCTCTCAGAACTTCACTGTCCTCATCTGTGTAATGGACATAATAATATTGTACCTGGCATAATGGTTATGAATTGCAAGTGGAAACTTGATGAGTATATAAACATTTTAATCCTTAATGGGGGTATATTTAAGAATGACCTTCAAATAGGAACAAAGTAAAGATGTTAGTCTACATTTTCTACCACTTTCATTTTTTAACATTGTTTTAGACAAGCTGGGGATAGGAGAAAAAATTTGGAAAGAGGGTAGGAGAGAGGTAAGATGGAAAATATTAGACAGGAAGAAACAACAATAAAAATCATTCTTCTGCCATGTATTCGTATTCTTAGAGAAATGAAAAGAATCAATTCTATTTTCATAGAGTTTGGTATGGTGGCTGATAATCCTATGTGCCACCCTCGTCGGCCTTCAAAAGTCAGCTCAGGTGTCCTCTCGTTCAGGAGCCATCCCTGAACTAGCACGCTGGTCCCCCAGGACCCTTCTCTGGGCTTGCAGAGTCTGCTGAGTGTCCCAACACTGGTGTGGACCTGTGTCCTCGCGGGACCGCATGCTTCATAAGGACGTGTCCCGTGGCTTACTCATTCCAGTGCCACTGGTGTCAAGCTCACTGCAGAGCAAGGAGGCATCCAATAAATGTTTGTGTAAGGGAACGAGAAAACTAAATGCACTGCTATGTGTGAAAATATAATAAAAAAAAATAGTGATCCTGTTCACAAAGCAATACAAATGGAAAAGATGTGGGAATAAAGTAAACCGACTAAAATCTGTGAAACAAGAAGTCTTACAGAATGGAAACTGGTATCATGGTCCTAGAGTGAAGACTCGATACGATTCTCCAAATTATGTATAGGGTCCATAAAAATCCAACCAATCCCAACAGGCTTTTTCTAGAACTCAACAGAATTATTCTAAAATTCACCTAGAAGTATCAAGAGACAAGAACAATGGATATTCTGAAAAATAAGACTAGTGTGTAGTTACTAATCCTTGAAGGTGTTGAAGTCCATCATAAGGAAGTACTTAGTAAGTGGTCTCCTACTGGTGCGGTATAAGATGAGCAGAACAAAATAGGACAGCCAGAAATGACCGTTGTATCTAAAATTTTACTGAATGACTTAAAATATATGACAGAATATGTGAAAAAAGAGGTAAGATCCTCTTAAAGTGGCAGTGAACTTGGAGAAAAACAGTAATTTAGATATTATATAATATACATATTATATAATATATATATTATATATTTATATCATAGATATATCTATTCATACAACAAAATAAATCCCAAGAGGGTTTAGAAATTAAAAGCTGTTTTCAAAAATAAGGAGGGGCACCTGGGTGGCTCAGTCAGTTGAGCATCTGGCTTTACCTCAGGTCATGAGCTCACAGGCCCCATGTCAGCACAGAGCCTGGAGCCTGCTTCAGATTCTGTGTCTCCCTCTCTCTCTCTGCCCCTCCCCTTCTTGGGCTCTGTCTCTCAAAAATAAATAAACATTAAAAAAATTTTTTTAGATAAATAATAAAAATATGGAAATGGTTGAAAAAATTTTAAATCCTGAGGGGTTTATCCCAATATTTCAGCTTTAAAACAATAAGATAAATGTAATTTAAAAACAGATTCAACTATATACAGAGTTAAATTTTATGGGCAACTTACAAATGGAAATTTACTGATTGGGAAAATATTCAGAGCAAATATGATTAAAGGGTAAACATATTTATGACATAAAGACCATATTCAAATTATCAGAAGAAAAACTTCCTCCAAAAATTGGAGAGAAGGTCAACATGGGCAAGAAAGGAATGTTACTGGGTTAAACACAAAGTTACCCTACGACCCAGCAATTCCACTCCTAAGAATACACTCAAGAAAAATGAAAACCCTGTCCACATAAAATCTTGTATATGAAAATGTGCAGAGATGTACAGAAATGTATAGAGACATTATTACAATAGCCAAAAGTGGAAGCAACCCAAACGATAAATGATAAAATGCTGAATGGATACACCCAATGTAGTTTACACACAAAATGGTGTAGTACCAGTCAGTAAAAAGAACTGAAGCACTAGCATGTGCCACAAGATGGACGAAGCCAAGAAGCCAGTCATAAAGGACCACAGGTGGTATGGTTCTACTGGAAAGAAAAACCTACAACATACAAATCTATACAGACTGGAGAGATCTGGAGTAAATGGGGAGTGAGTGCTAATGGGTACAGGGTCTCTTCTTGGGGTAACAAAGATGTTCTGGAATTAAATATTGGCGAATGGCTGTACAACTCTAAATATATTAAAAAGTATTGCATGGTATTCTTTCAAATAGATTTTTTTCAAAAATTTTTAACGTTTATTCATTTTTGAGAGAGAGAGAGAGCGCGCACGCTCGCACACGCGCGCGTTAGCGGGGGAGGGGCAGAGAAGGAGACTCCATCTGAAGCAGGCTCCAGGCTCTGAGCTGTCAGCACAGAACCCGAAGCAGGGCTCAAACCCATGAATGCATGGTATTCTTTAAATGGGTGGATTGTATAGTATGTGAATTATGTCTCAATAATCCTGTAATTTAAAAAGAAGCAAAACATAACATGGAAATAAGATGGACAAAATTTCAACGTGACTGATAGTCAAAGAAATGCACACTAAAACTGCAAGCAAGGTCCCATTTTCGCCTGGCAGATCAGCAAAATAACTTTTACACAACAGCAATCCCGTGGAGGGTGCAAAGCAACCATTATGCTCCTGTAGTGCCGAAGGGAGAAGATGTTAGTGCGACTTGTAGGAAGCGAACATCTCCACTTGCGGGAATCTGCCTTCGGGAAATGAGAACAAAGGGGGAGAGCTCCCTGCAGAAAGCCACCGCCACCACATTATGTACAACAACGGGCAGACCCAGCAGTAAGCGGATTCTATCAGAGAGACGGGCCACTTGATGAAATATTATACAGCCATGCAAACATTCTGAAGTCCTGACCTAACGCTGAGTGACAGAGGACAGAGATAAAAGTCCTTAATGCTATAAAATTATAAGGGGAAAGGCTGGCCGAGAACACACGAAAATTAAAATAAGCTACTACTGTTCTTTCCTGGTTTCCAGGCTTTTCTAACTCCATTTGAAGTGTGTGTAGCCGCCTATCCCAGGCAGCCAGGGGGCGGGCCCAGAGTCAGAGCACATTTACTGGCCAGCCTCTTGACGTTTCTTCAAGGAAGCAATTTCGTAAGCTGTGAACTGTCGCCAGCTGCTGTGGCCTGAGTGGAAAGGTAGGCCCTGGAGACGGCAAGGGAACTATGAATGTTTTCGTGTACTGTGTCACACTGTAAAGCCAACAGCATGGCCACGTGGACCTCCAGGGTGACCCCCTGCCTTCCCCATCAGCGGCATGGACTCCTCCTGGGACACCTCGTTTGAATTCAGGTCGCACGGCGACCCCAGGGCCATCCACTCCGGCGTCCAGCACGGCAAGTACGTCCCTGTGGGTGCCTCCCCCAGGGAGGAAGGCACAATCTGGAGGCACCGCCCCCCCCGACCGGGGATCGACACCTTGATGGAGCAGGAGCTCCGCGCCGCGCCCTGCAGTATTGAGGGACCAGTTGTTTCTCCTCGAAGCGTCAGCACTAAAACCGCCCACGAAACGTCTCGGGTCTCCCGTAACTCAGCAGTGACTTCTCTTCTAAAATCGAGTGTGAAGAAGTGAGCTGCCAGCAGAAGGGAAAGCTGTCCCCCAGCGCGGCTGCGCCTCAAGGAAGCCGAGACCAGCTGGGTGGCTGGGGCGTGCAAAGGACACAGACGGCATGATTTCATTTGCCAAAAGCAGGGCTCGTGTTATGACATTCAAAAATGAAGTCATCTTTATTCCGATCACTGCACTGGGAGACGCTCCCTGCTCGGCAGGTAACGTTATTTACTGCTGGCATCAAGCCACCGGCTCCAGATAAACAAATCAAGGACAGCCTGTGTCCTTTCTAATTCTCTCTGTTTTAATTCGATTTGTTTGATTAAATTATTGTATGTGCACAATTTGAGGACTGTCTTAGTCCCCTTCCGAGAACAAACTATCCGAGAAAATGAGATGGCTCTTGAACCCTAAGAAAACAACCACGGCTCTACACAAACATTTACTCACTCTGGTTTCATGGATTCACATTTGCTTCGGCCCTGCCTCTGTCTTAGGACAAGCAGCAAGGGGACAGCGACACATGGAACGTCCTACAGGGGGTGGAAAACACCAGCCCCCAATAAACCAGGCAGAATTAGCCCTACCGCGACAGTGGAAAGCGGAAGCACACAGACATATATGACCGGACCACGGTTGCACGGTCAGGGGTAAACAGGAGTCTGGAATCCAGATATGACATGAGAACTCAACGCAAGATGCTGTCCCGTTAGAGCTTCTGCACAAGGAAGGGAAAAGTTCTGAAGAAAATCATTCCAAAAATATTCTGCTAAAAATTATTTAACATTTTTAATAAAAACAGCGTGTAAATAATACTCCAGATTTTTACCCAACTATCTGAAATCTAAGATGAGGAAAGATTCCACCGCTAACCGCACGCTGGCAACGTGTATATGAGTGTTTTCCTCACAGCAGCCTTACAGCAATTATTACTGCCGTGACACAAATGAGGACCCTCAGGCGGTCCAGAAAGGTTGAGTAACTTGCCCGAAGTCCCACAGCTAGGGAGCTGCAAATCTGTGACCCCCCACCCTGGCTGTCACTGTAGCACTGGGCTCTGCCGCCTCTCACGGCTTCAGGGAGCTGCCTCACAAATCTTACATCCTCAAACATCTCCACCATTCAGACAATGGAGCTGCCTTAGAAACGATTTGGTGGTATCGGATCATGAAAAGAATATTGACCATGACACTCCAACCTATCCTCAAAAGTTCTCCGCCAGTTTTTTTCTTGCTAGTGAATGAAGAAAACCACTAACAAAACCACTAAGAAAACCAAAACAGGGGCACCTGGGTGGCTCAGTCGGTCAAGCGTCCAGCTTTGGCTCAGGTCATGATCTCACAGTTCATGGGTTCGAGCCCCGCATTGGGCTCTATGCTGACAGCTCAGAACCTGGAGCCTGCTTTGGATTCTGTGTCTCCCTCTCTCTCTGACCCTCCCCTGCTTGTGCTGTTTCTCTCTGTCTCTCAAAAATAAATAAAAAACAGAAAAAAAATTTTTTTAATAAATTAAAAAAAAAAAGAAAACCAAAACAAACAAACAAAAAAGCCACCACTAATAAATAAAATGCCAAAAGTCCTGGCCAACAGATGTTTCTTTACTATGGAATGGCAACTGACGGCCTATGTCCAGCAGAACCAATATTGGGAGAGTCTGTGGGACTGTCTACTTAAAAGGCCTGCCTACCAAGAAAAACAAAGCACTATTAACCTAGGCTTGTCCTAGTCTGTTACTTCTTTCAGAGTCTATTTCCCTAACATTTCTGTTTTCAATTTAGTATCATTCTTAAAAGCCATTTTAAGTTCAAAATTTAAAAAGAAAAAAGGCCAAGCAGGTATCTTCTGCATAGAACTCCAACCTTCCTTCATCAAGACCATGAACATCCACCCAGCCCAGCAGCCACTCAGAAAGGCTGTCTTTCCCCCCAGACTTCCCATCAATCTACAAATGGTTTCTTGAGCATCTACTACAGTCAAAACAGATAGCTGGGTCATTCAGTCTCTCTCATCACTAATATCCCAGCATGCTGAATCTGGGGAGGCCCCAGGTGATTTCCCATAAAGGAAAACTCACACTGGAAAATCAGAATCAGAAATATAAAAATCCTCTACGTCCCGAGGCTGCATCCTAGGTTGAGGTGCTTCCTGATATTACCAAGAACTCATTTGGCCAAAGACCTTCTGAGCCTTTTCTGTAGACAAGGGTGTGGGAAATAACACTGTTGTGTACTTGTGTGCAGCAGCCTGACACGAGTGAGCCCTTAACTGGGTTTTAGAAGAGTGCTAGTCCTACGTTTGGTCCTAACTTCCTGGGTGTCCTCCCTGTCTGGGCCTCCATATTCACCTCTGAATCTCACATCCCATGACCACTGGCTCCCCAAAACCACACACACGCACACACACACACAGACACACACACACACATTTCTTTTAACTCCCACGATTATACAAGGCACCCCAGTTGTCTGGCTGGAAAACTCCGCAGTGAACTGGTGGCTATAAATGAATAACACCAGGAATTACATCCGGACCTGCCAGTCCCCACGTCATTAAAGACATGTGTCACAGACGAACTTCCCCTCTGCCAGCCAGGAGAAGGCGGCCCCCAGATAACAGCGCTGGACAGCTGCTGGAGAGTGAGGTGCAAGGGTTTTGGGTCAACAAGAACCGCTTGGCTGGGCTAAGCAGACGTCTCCACTTCCAAGCACTGGCTCCTGGGGAGACAGACAGTAAAGACAGTGCGGATTTTAAAGCAGGCTGCACGACCATTTCTCTAAAGACCATACCATAAATTCTGAATAACTGAACAATTCCTTTCTCATAGCAGCCTACTGATGGAACATTTTGGCAAGACGGCCAAATATCTTCCTGAATTCCCAGACACCAAGACCCGTGATTGATGACCCACACTGGCGTCAGCCAGGTCCAATGCTGGTCCATCATTCTCCCGCACTCTTCTCCATGGCTCTCACCGCACCCCCCGCCCCTTACAAGGCAATTCTTTTTTTTTTAATTGTTTTATTTATAGTTTATTGTCAAGCTGGTTTCCATATAACACCCAGTGCTCTTTCCCACAAGTGCCCTCCTCCATGACCATCACCCCCCTTCCCCTTACCCCCTCCCCTTTCAGCCCTCAATTTGTTTTCAGTATTCAAGAGTCTCTCATGATTTGCCTCCCTCCCTCTCCCTAACTCTTTTCCCCCCTTCCCCTCCCCATGGTCCTCTGTTAGGTTTCTCCTGTTAGACCTATGAGCACAAACATATGGTATCTGTCCTTCTCCGCCTGACTTATTTCGCTTAGCATGACACCCTTGAGGTCCATCCACTTTCCTATACATGCCCAGATTTCATTCTTTCTCACTGCCATGTAATACTCCACTGTATATATATATATACCATATCTTCTTGATCCATTCATCAGGTGATGGACATTTAGGCTCTTTCCATGATTTGGCTATTTACAAGGCAATTCTGATCCTCATCACACACATCAATGCGATAGAAAGACTTAAGGGAAGAAATGGCTTCAGTCTGTACACGTACAACATAACAGAGCTAACCAGATTTTGGCAGCCCCTCCCCATTCCAATCCTTAGGGAAACAGAACTCATAAGATTGATGGGAACCACACCTGTGTCATTTTCAAAGTCTCACAGGCTTTCTAATTATTTAAAGTAATCTCAGAGGACGTGTCTCTGGGTGAGAAGGGGGAAAGCCTTGCTCAGAATGCCAGGATGCTCTGCTGGGGGCAGAGACGGCTAGAATCCACCATTATTAGTAGAAAAGAAGCGGCGTGTACCAAATACCCAGTATGTGTCTGCATCTGGGCTAAGTTCCCTCATGAACACGACCTTTTACCATCCCCACAAGAACTTCATAAAGTAGATGTTCGTTTTACAGACAGAAAAGCTGAGGAGAGAGCAGAGCCAAAAGACAGCGTCCTTCTGAACAGACAAGTTGCCCGCACCTGGCTGGCCCCATTGGGCCTCCGACCTCCTCCGCCTGAGGATGGGGGTGCAGGGCGTCCTGTCCCCTCCATCCCTGCCCGGGGTGGGGCCCCTTGTCAGCTGCTGGTTCGGTCCCCACCCCACAGGCGACCACCAACTGCTGGCGGTGAGCCACACCAGATGGTTCCGGGGGACGTGCTCCGAGCAGGTCAGCCGAGAGTCCCCGGCCGACCTTCCGAGTAACTACGGATCCCAAACCCCAGATGTACATTATGTCGGCACATCATCATGCAAGCACAACCCACTTCGCGTGGGAGAACATGAATGACTAACCAGCCCCGGGGCACGCTGTCACTTCTGCTCTGAGGACGCTAAAATGCTTCCCACTTTTCACGAGGTGCCACAATCCCCACCCATCTCCTCGTCACCAAAAAATACAAGGAAAGCGTTACACCCAGAGGCAGACCTGTGGGAGGTTTCCCAGAGGTTGACCATAGTTCCCTGTGTCTGGTTTGAAATTTTTAAAAAACCATCAGCTGGGATGAACACGTGGTCCTCACTTACCCTTTCTATCTCTTGGAGGTACAGGAGGGCAATGTCGCCTGCCTTCTCATAGCAGGTGACGACATCCTGTTCCCGGTCCACGTGGAGGTTACTGGTAGAAGAGGAAACAGGCAACTTCTCTAAACAAAGACCTAAAAAACAAACAAACAGAAGATCAAACATACAGAAAAGGGTGAGTTGTTTTTCATGGAGCCGAATTTTTCCATATTGCCCTAGGGGACCAAAAGATGGTCCCAGGATCTCACAAACTGTTGGGGAAGCAGATTCTCTGCCCTCTACCCTCTCTTAGGACACAACAGAACACTAAAATGGGACACCAAAAAGAATGTCCTGATGTGACACAAGAAAGGGGCCCCCAAACCCCCAACTACACAGAAAGCACCCTATGACGTTGATATCCAGGTTGAGAATCTGGCCAGGGACTTCACCATGACCCCACTCAGACCTAACAGAGTTTCTCCTTCAAGTACATCCCAAGGTCCTTAAAGTACACAAAGCTTGGCCCACAGCACAATACTAGCTAAAGAATACCTTCTATCCCAAAATGCACCCTTAACTAATAGAACATTTAAAAAAAAATGTGAAATGCTCTCAGGAGCCTCACTGACTAGGAAAATCTTCCAACTCTGAGTCACAATAGCCCCGCAGACCACCTCTCAGCTGCGGGCTAACAAGATACCAGAGCTGCTTTGTGGGCCTTTGTTTGGAGACGGAAGAGATCCTCTTTGCCAAGAGAGAGTTCAGGGCTGTGAGGTATGAAAGCACGAAAGACGTTAAAAAATAAGAAAGTCGAGAGGGACCAGCGGACCCGGGGTCTCCACCCACAACCGGAGGCAGAGAGAGGGACGGTCTCCGGGGACTCTACACAAGAGGGCTCCTGCTGTGCAAGTGCCCTGGGCCGTATGTATACAACATGGAAAAGTGTGGGAGACGTTTTGATATGGACAGAAATGGGGTCTGGAACTGGAAGAAGCCAGAGAAACTGGCCCCCACCGCCGCCCGAAAGAAAACCCCACTCATTTTACAGACCAAGCGAGATCGGCCACGGTGAAAGTAAGCGACTTGTCTAAAACCTGATAGGAATCAGAATTCAGGTCTTCAGCCTCCCAAACAACGCCCATCCGGTGAGTTGCTCATTTTCAGGGCAGACCCGCTAGAGAGCGGAGAGCAGGCACACGGAGCATCAGCACCCACATTGTGTGCCATCATTTTGAGAGCGGCCTCTTCAAGCGGCTCTTACCACTGATTGTCCCTCCAGGCTGCAAAAAGCCACGAGAGAGACGGCTGCTCTGAACGGGAAAGAGGAGAATCCACTTCTCTTCACAAGGAGTCAACAATGGACAACAGTGTGCCTGGGGCTCAGACGTGACGGGTTGTCACAGAAAGCGCGGCTCAAAGATTTTGTTATTTTTTTGGACAGGGGATGAAATTGGCATATAAGAAGCAAAACATTTTTCAATGTTTCTTCATGATGATTTTTTATTTTTATTTGATTTGTTTTTTTTATTAACTAAAGTCCATCATTAAACCACATTAGGGTTCACTGTGTTCTGGACTTCGTGAGTTTTAGCAAACTTTGTCATGTATCCACCATTACGGCGTCATACAGGCAAATTCACGGCCCTAAAAATGTCCTGTGCTCCACCTATCCACCCCTACACCCCTCCTCCTGAGCCCCGGATAACCACTAATCTTTTCAGTGTCTTTATGGTCTTGCCTTGTCCAGGATGTCCTATAATCACAATCATGAAGCGTGTAGCCTTTTCAGACTGGGTCCCTTCACTTTCACTTTTAACTTAGCATTTGCGGTCCCTCTGAGTCTTTTTGTGACCTGATCATTTCTTTTAGCACACAATATTCCATTTATTGAATACAATACATTCCTACACAATATTCCATTTATTGAAATGGCATTGAAAGGCACCTGTGTTGGGGTACCTGGGTGGCTCAGTCAGTTAAGCATCTGAGTTCGGCCTGGGTCATGATCTCGCCGTTTCCAAGTTCGAGTCCTGTGTCTGCTCTGTGTTGACAGCTCAGAGCCTGCAGCCTGCCTATGCCCCTCCCCTGCTCACTCTCTGTCTCTCAAAAATAAATAAACATTTAAAAAAAAGAGAGAGAAAAGAAAGAAAGAGAGAGAGAGAGAGAAAGAAGGGAGGGAGCAAAGAAAGAAAGAAGGAAAAAAGAAAAGCACCTTGGTTGACCCCAGGTTTTGGCAATTATGAATTAATCTGCTATAAACATTCATGTGCAAGTTTTTGTGGGAATATAGTCTTCAACTCAAATGGGTCAATACCAAGAGTGAGACTCTGTAAGAAACAGCTCATAAATATATGTTGTTTACGAAAAGCTTTGAAACAGTATTACGTTTAGCTTTGTGAGATGCTGCCAAACTGTCTTGCAGAGGGGCTGTACATTCTGCATTCTCACCAGCAATGAGCCAGGCTTACTATTTCTCATCATCCTTGTCAGCATCGGGCGTTACCAGTTTTGTGGACTGCAGTCATTCTAATAGGTGCATGGTAGTATCTCTTTGTTGTAATTTGCAATTCCCTAAACACAAATGATGCTGAGCATATTTTCTCATGCTTATTTCCCCCCTGTATACTTCCTCTGGTGAAACGTCTGCTCAGCTCTTTTGCCTGTTTTTCAATTACGTTATTTCTTTTCCTATGGTTGAGTTTAAGATTTCTTCATATATTTTGGATGCAAGTCATTTATCAGATATTTTCAAATATCTGCAAATATTTTCTTACAGTCTATTACTTGTCTTTTCCTTCTCTGAACAGTGTCTTTCACAGAATAGAGGTTTTCGTTTTAATACGGTCTAAACTATCAATTTTTTTTTCATGGACTGTGATCTTGGTAAGGAATGTAAAGCCCACTGCCAAAGCTAAGGTCACCTAGATTTCCCCTATGTTATCTTCTAGAAGTTTTACAGTTTTCCATTTTATACTTAGGTCTGAATCCATTTTGAGTTAACATTTGTGAACGGTGTTAAGGTTTGTGTCTAGATTTTTCTCTTTTGCATGTGGATGTCCAGTTGTACCAGCACCATTTGCTGGAGAAACTCTCTTTTCCCCACTGAACTGCTTTTGTGCCTTTATCAGAAATCAGTTGACCAAATGGGGCATCTGCGTGGCTTGGACGCTTAAGTGTCCAATTCTTGATTTCTGCTCAGGTCATGATCCCAGGGTTATGGGATCAAGCCCTACCCTGGGCTCTGTGCAGAGCATGGAGTCTGCTTGGGATTCATTCTCTCCCCTCCCCCGCCCCGCCCTTTCCCCCTACTCACATCCTCTCCCTCTTTCTAAAAAATAAATAAAAGCTTCATATCCTCATTAAAAAAAAAATCAGCTGACTATAGTTGAACAAGTTTATTTCTGGCCTCTCTGTTCTATTTTATCCATTTATTTGTCTATTCTTTCCCCAATATTAGGCTGTCCTAATTACTGTGCCCGGTTTTTTTCAGCAACAACAAAAACAAAACAAAAAACAAAAAAAAAAACCTCTACTGAGGGATAATTTACAAGTCATAAAATTCACTCAGTTTAAGTACACAATTCAACAACTTTTATCTTATTTTCTTTTTCTTTTTGACACATGTAGGGCATCTGTCCATAGGAAAACCACAAGTTTTGTGCCACTTGTCACAAGGAACCCAGGTTCCTGTTGGGTGCGTTGTAAACAGAAGAGCCATTTCTTCAGCCCCCTGCTCTGAGCACAGCCCTCAACAGCTTCTAATAAACTCGGAGCTGCGCGGCCATCAACAGAGTGCACTTGCAGACCGTCTCCATCACCATCAATGATCCCAGCTGCCCACGCCTGCCTCAGGCAACCACCAACTTGCTTTCAGATTCCAGAGAGTTACCTTTTCTGGACATTTCATGAAAAGAGAATCATTTAATATGGGTCTTTTGTGTCTAGCTTCTTTCACTTAGCATAACGTTTTCGATGTTCGTCCAAATTACGGCAGTCCCCCACTTCTTTGTATTGCTGTATGGACAGACTGCATTTTACCCACCCATTTGCCACTACTGGAAACTGGGTTGCTTC
Source organism: Suricata suricatta (assembly GCF_006229205.1). Classification (NCBI taxonomy): domain Eukaryota; kingdom Metazoa; phylum Chordata; class Mammalia; order Carnivora; family Herpestidae; genus Suricata; species Suricata suricatta. The sequence continues at coordinate 12,295,503 of NC_043708.1, read as the reverse complement.
CACCTTCTGGCTATCATGAAAACGCTGCTATGACCATTCATGTATAATTCTGTGTGTGTGGACACATCTTTTCAATTCTCTTTTAATGGGTATGTACGTACAAGTGGAATCATTGGGTCAGATAATAACTTTGTTTAGCTATTTCAGAAATACCCAACTGTTTTCCAAAGTGGCAATACCATCTTACTATTCCCACCCGCCATGTATGGGGCGGTCCAGTTTCTCCACATCCTCGCCAACACTCATTATTGTCTGTTTTCTTAGAGCCGTCCTAGAGAGGGTGAAGTGATCTCCCTGTGATTTTGAAAGGTGTTTCTATAATGACTAATGAAACTAATCATCTCTTCACGAGCTACTGTGTTATCCATAGATCTTCTTTGGAGAAATGTCTATTAAAATCTTTTATCCATTTTTGTTGGGTTGTTTGTTCTCTTGTTATTGAGCTTTAAGAGTTCTTTATATATTCTGACTACAAGTTTTCTATCAGATATGGGATTTGCTAATATATTTTGTCATCTGTGATGTTAAGTCATGTCATAACATGTCTTTTGAACATCAGAAATCTTAAAATTTGATGATGAGTATTTTCTCTTATAGATTGTGCTTTGGGTTTCCTACCTAAGGAATATTTGCCTAATCCAAATTTTTTTTAAGTGTTAATTTTTGAGGAAGAGTGGGGGGGAGGGACAGAGAGACAGGGAGACACAGAATCGGAGGCAGGCTCCAGGCTCTGTTTTGACAGCTCAGAGCCTGACATGGGGCTCAAACCCACAGACCATGAGATCATGACCTGAGCTGAAGTTGAACACTTAACTGACTGAGCCACCCAGGTGCCCCCAAAGGCTTTTCTTCTTATATGTGTTGTGAAATTTCTATAGGGTAGGTTTTACATCTAGGTCTATGATCTATTTTAAAATAATTTTTGTAGGGGCACCTGGGTGGTTCAGTCAGTTGAGCGTCCAACTTTGGCTTAGGTCACAATCCCATGGTTTGTGAGTTCAAGCCCCACAATGGGCTCGCTACTGTCGGTGTGGAGTCTGCTTCACCTTCTGTGTCTCCCTCCCTCTCTCTCCATCTCTCTCTGCTCCTCCCCTTGCTTGCGCCCTTGCTCGCTCACTCTCTCTCTCTCTCTCTCTCTCTCTCTCTCTCTCTCTCTCTCTCGCAAAAATAAACATTTAAAGAGAAAATAAAATAATTTTTGATATCCAAATGTACTAATCAAAGATTTTCATTTCGCATGGAACTGTCTTTGCACTTTTGTGAAAAATCTGATGGGGATATACATGTGATTCTTTTTCTAGACTATTCTGTTTCAATGAGCCATTTCTCTATATTTATGCCAATACCATCCTGTATTGACTATAGTACCTTTATAAATCTTGGAAGTAGTGTTAGTGTTTCAATTTTGTTCTCATTTATCAGGAATTTTATTGGGGAGGGGGCTATTCTTAGTCCTTTACATTTCCACATAAAATCTACTTGTCAATATATTTGTTTAAGTTGGCTGGACTTTTGATGGACATTATGTTGAATTTATATATCAGTTTGGGGAGAACTGGCATCTTAACAGCATCGAGTTTTCAGACTCGTGAACACAGCATGTCCCTTCACTTATGTGGGTCTTTAACATCTCTTAGCAATGGTTTGTAGTTTACAGTGTATGCGCCTTGCAAACCTTTTCTCAGATTTGCCCTCAAGTATTTCATATTTGTCACGGCATTGCAAATGGCCCTGTTTTCATTTCAACTTCCTTTGGTTCATTGCTATATACAAAACTACAATAAATTTTTGAATACCGACCTTGAATTCTGTAACCTTGCTAAATTCACTTATTCTACCACTGTTTTTGTCAGTTTCCTCAGAATCTCTACATAAATAATCATGTTGTCTGCAGATAAAAGGCAGTTTTGCTCATCCCTTCCAATCTGGAGGCCTTTTATTTCGATGTACTGCCTTGTGCCTTACTGCCCAAGAACGGACAGTACAACCTCACTGGAGTGGTGAGGGCAGACATCCTTATCCCATTCCTAATGTCGGGGGGAAGGCACCAGCCCTCCACCAGTAAGTCTGATGCTAACTGTGAGTGTTTCACAGATGCCCTTTATCGGGTGGAGGAAGATCTCGCCTACACCAACTTTGTTATGAGTTTATATCAAGAATAGAGGCTGAATTTTCTCAAATCCTTCTTCTGTGTCCATTGAGATAATCATACAGCTTTTCCTCCTTTATTTTTTTTTAACCTGGTGAATTACATGGACTCATTTTCAAATATGAAAACAAACTTCCTTTCCTGAAATTAACCCCACTGACCATGATGTGTTATTCTTTTTCATACTGTCAGATTTGATTTGTTAAAATTTTGCTTACAATTTTTTCCATCTCTGTGCATGAGGAATATTTGCCTGTAGGTTTCTTGTAATGGTTTTGGGATTTGTGTAAATGCTAACTTCATAAAATGACTTGAGAAATACTCTCTCCTCTTTAGTTTTCAGGAGGAGTTGGTGTGGAATTGTTATTTTGTTCTTAAGGTTTTGGGAGAACTTACCAGGGAAGCCATCTGGACCTAGAGTTTTATTTGTGGGAAGCTTTTTAACTACAAATTCAATGTCTCTGATACAAGGTTGTGCAGATAATTTCTTTCTTTTTACGTGAGGTTTGGTGGTTTATATCTTTCAAGTAATTTGTCCAATTCTTCTGAATTGTCAAATTTACTGACATGGTGTTGTTTATAATATTCCCCGATCCTTTAAAATCTACGGACTCTCTAGGAATGGCACCTGCCTTATTCCTGATGGAGGCAATTCGTGTTCTCTCTTTTTATCCCAAACAGTCTAGCTAATGGTTTGTCAGTTTTAATGAGACTCTCAATAAAGGCCTTTTGATTTCTTTGATTTGGGTTTCACTGATTTTTCTTTATTGTTTTCCTGTTTTCTATTTCCTTTATTCCTGCTGGGTTTTTTTAATGTTTTTTATTTATTTTTGAGAGACAGAGAGAGCGTGAGCAAGGGAGGGTCAGAAAGAAAGGGAGATATAGAATCCAAAGACAGAGCTGAGCTGTCAACACAGAGCCTGACGCAGGGCTTGAACCCATGAGATCATGACCTGAGCTGAAGTCGGATGCTTAACCAACTGAGCCACCCAGGCGCCCCAGCTCTGGTTTTTATTATTCCCTTTCTTCTGCAAACACTGAACTTGATCTGCTCTTCCTTTTCTTATTTCTTAAGGTGAATACTAAAGATTAAATCTCAGATCTTTCTTCTTTCCTATTATAGGCATTCAGTTATAAATTCGTCCTTAAGTATTGCTTTAGCAGTATCTTATAAATATTGATACGTTGTTCTTTTATTTTCATTCAGTTCACAACACTTTCTAATTTAACTTTTGATTTCTGCTTCAGAAATGTATTATTTAGTTGCCAAATACTCAGGGATTTCCCCAAGATCTTTCTATTATTGATTCCTAAATTAATTCCATTATGGTCTGTGTAAGAAAAGGCTAAGTAGGCTCGGGATGTTGAAACTCTGCACGTTCAAAGAAAGGACAGGCCCCCTTGTGCAGCTCCTGGGGAACAACCTCGAAGCCCCTGGAAAATCCCACCTGATAAGAGTGTCTTTGTTTATCTGGGGCCTTGGGCCACATCAGATAGTTATCACGTGATTCATGGTGAAGGCCGTGGGCCACACCATATCAGTTTGACCTCTGGAGATAGTAAAAACTGAAAAATTAAGGTCAGCTCCATGGGTGCCCATTTCTACGTAACAGAATCCCAATAAAAACTCCAAGGTTTGAAAGAGATCCCCTGACTGGCAATACTCCGTAAGTGTTGTCCCACATCATTCCCAGGAAAATTAAGAGCTGTCCACAAAACTCCCCCAGGGGAAGACCACTGAAGAGCTGAGCCTGGTCTCTCCCAGACTCTGACCTAAGCGCCTTTTCCCTTTGTTGTAATAACTGAAACCTTGAGTTTTCTGAATTCCACACGTCTTTCTAGTGAATCACTGACCTCAGGGTTGGTGGTAAGGATCCCTGATACAGGCCAGAGAACATACTTGAACCCTTCCAATTTGCTGAAATTTATTTCTGGCCCTGAATACGGTCAATCCTGGTAAATGTTTCATTACACTTGAAAAGAATATGTATTCTGTTGTTGAGTGGAGGGTCGTATAAATGTCAATTAGGTCAAATCAGTTTACTGATTTGTTCCAGGGTCTTCTATCCATACTGATCAATCGGCTGTGAACTTGTTCTGTCACTATAGGAACAGGGGTACAGACGTCTCCGAGTGGAACTGTCAGTGGTTGCCTTGGGGTTTAACTCATCACAGTCTACTTCAAACGACAGTACCCCACATCTCCTATGGTCCAACACCTTCACGATTGCATACTTGCATTTATCTCTTTCTAGTCTTTATTCTCTTATTATACACACTTTCCCTTCACATAGGTTATAAGTCCCACCTACACAGTTCTCATTTTTATTGAAATGATCAACTCCATGTTAAAGACATTCAAATAACAAGGAAGAAGCAAGCACACAGCCATCAATATAGTTTATGACTTCGTTCCTTTGTGTGGATTTGTGTTTCCTTCCGGTCCCATCTTCCTTCTACCTTTAACATTTCTTACAGTTGCAGTCCAGCTAATGATTTCTGTCAGCCATGGTATGTCTGGAAAAGGCTTTTTAGGGCCTCATTTGTGGGGAGATGTTTTTACTAAGTATGGAATCATTCTCCTGTCCCCCACCAGTGCTCTAACGGTATCACTCCACTGTGTTCCCACTTTCATGGTTTCTGACAGTAAATCTACCGTGATTATAAACTTGCATAGTTTTTGACAATAAATCTGCCTTCTGTTTGTCCATCTGCATGTAATGTGTCTTTTTTTTTTCCGGGTGCTTTGCAGACTTTCTCTTTATCACTGGTTGTGAGCAATGTGGATTATTAAGTGCTTTGGTTCTGTTTTCTTCACGTTTCTTGTGCTCGGGCTTCACTGAGCTTTCCAGATCTGAGGACTAATGGTTTTCATAAAATGTGAAAAATGTTCAACCATTATTTCTTCAAAAGATTTTTATGCTACCCATCCTATTAGGGGACACACATATGAGGCCACTTAAAGGTATCCCACAGCTCACGTATGCTCTCTCCACTTTTTGGAAAGAATATTTTTCTCTGTTTCATTATGGATAGTTTCTACTGCTATGTCTTCAAGTTCATTAATTTCTTCAATGTCTAATCTGCCATTAATCATATCCAGTGTATTTTGCATCTCAGACATTATAGTTTTCATTTCTAGAAACTTGACTTACATCTATTTTTTGTTTCTTGGTTTGTTTGTTTTTGAGAGAGAGAGAGAGAGCAGAGGGAGAGAAAATGGATCTTAAGCAGGCTACATGCTCAGTATAGAGACCAATGTAAGGCTTGATTCCATGACCCTGGCGTCATAACCTGAGCTGAAACCAAGAGTAGGATGCTCAATGATTGAATCATCTAGGCACCCTAATTATGTCCATTTTTATCTTCCATGTCTCTATTAAATTTTTAAATGAAAGAAATACAGTTCTATTCCTGTTTTAATGCCCCTCCAAGCCCAGATGCTCAATATTCATTCTTTTCCCATTTAGATTCAAATTTGTTTATGCAATTGCAGGAAAATCACTATGCAGCCTCTCTCCGGCTGAACTCTGTTACAGCCTCTTGAAATTTTCTTTGGAGGTGAATACAAGATAAATTGAACAAATTCAGGGCCGCCTGGGTGGCTCAGTAAAAGTTAAGCGTCCAACTTCAGCTCAGGTCATGATCTCGCTGTTTGTGAGTTCGAGCCCCACATTGAGCTGTGTACTGACAGCTCAGAGCCTGGAGCCTGCTTCAGATCCTGTGTCTCCCTCTCTCTCTGTCTCTGCCCTGCTCACGTGCTCTCTCTCTCTTTCTCAAATAGATAAAACATTAAAAAAATTTTAATTGAACAAATTCAATGGGAGTATTCATTGAGTTTATTTATAGAAAGCACTCAAGGGTTTGCGATGATTATTGTTCAGGTATGATTACAACCACAGCAAACCGTCTCACACTCAAAAACCAGACCAAACTGAACCAAAGGAACCCACCATTTGGCCGAGCAGCTCTGGAACTGCTCCAAAGCGTGCACTTGACCAGAGCTCCCTCGATGCCCTTCAAGTGCTCACTAGTGCAAAATTTAAACCACCAGGAAACAACAAAAAGAGATCAAGTGTTCCATCATCTGCTATCTGCTTGGATGAAAAGTAACCAAATAATGTGCAAGTCGAAATCAGGAGTTTAATATAAAGAAAGACAAGTTCTCCGGAGTGTGTTGAAGGGCCAGGGGGGAAAAAATGGGTCTATTCTGCGGCACTTTGTTTCACTGCAGGCTGGACCCTGACCGCTAACACTCATGAAGACAACCAAGGCCCTCGAAGACCCGCCAAACCCACCAAATCCAAGAAAAGCCAAGTTCAGTTCCACACAGTTGGTCTATCATCTGTATTTGGAGGTCGGAAATAGCCGAACCCAGTCATCTAGGCTTGCCATCTAGCAACATGCACGGTTGGTAGGAACACTCAAACTAGTTCCACAGCTTAATCCTCCACGGTTGGTAGGAACACTCAAACTAGTTCCACAGCTTAATCCTCCACAGTGAGGACAGACTGGTGTTTTCTGTGGGTCTGTCTTCTAATTCGGGAGCTATGTGGATGCCCAAGGTCGGGGCTGGCCAATAGGTCCCCAGCAAGGAGGCCGTGCTTAGGTAGGGGGCCCTTTATGGTAAACTTTATTCCTCTCCTTCTCCCAAATGCGATGACATTCTCTCCATGTGTCACTGGGCCCATCTCAGAGCAACGGCAGAGACTTGATTTACTACAGTGAATTCGCGGCTCTGTAGCCCAGCTTCAGAATATTTAGTTCTCTGTCAAAAGCTACTTACAGGGCCTCTCGACAGACTATAAATTTTCAAGTGTCTGGGATCTGATCAACACTGTCTGAGAAGTGAGTCCTGAGGTCATGGCCCAAACTGGCCCCCATTAAAATGTCAGACGACACCTTGTCAGTTTGGAAAGCTACCATCAATAATGTTTTTAGTTACTTTCTTTTTCCCAAAGAAACGCATGACCGAAAAAATAGTGAAAAACAGACTTGACAAACAGCTGGTGTGACAGCAATGTCTAATGCACATCTTGATAAGCTCAGTGAGTCCCAAATCAAAGCTGCATGCAAAGGGCAGAAATCTAGAGCTCCCTGCCCCATCATCGAGGCCAACTTTAAAGCAAGGATGAAAACAGTGGCAGACCGTGGGCTACGATTTCAAGACTGCGGAGGAGCCACCGGACCCAAAATGTATCCCCCTGCCACGGAAGAGGAAGCCCACAGGTAGGATCATTTCCGAAAGGTCCCTCCCAAGAAGGGTAACACGTTTAAATAAATTCATGATAAGAAAATCGTTCAGATCACACCTGTTTTCGAAGCCCTTCCGTCTACAGAACCCTATCTGATCCTGGTTACTAGGCACCATCCTCCTTTTGACCTTGTGGAGAAAGGAAGTCTCAGAAGAATGAAGCGACAACCAGAAGGTCTGTGCGGAGACCTGGAGGAAACTGTAAGTGGGCCTGGAAGTTGGGGAAATGTGTCCTGTCCCAGGAAATATTCTAAGGGAAGAAACCAAGACTGCCGAGTCTGACATAAGAGGAGTTTTGGAGGCAAAGATGTGGCACAGCCACCAGCAGACCAGAGGGACGTCGCCACTGGGTTTGGGGTGGGGGCAGATACCAGACAGCTGGGAGCAAGCTGAGGACCCTGGACACTTTCAAAAGCTCAAACGTGCACAGTCTCTGAATTTCGGTGTACCCCAGACAACAGAACACAGCAACTTGGACTCTCCACCTTGGTTTCCGTCCGCATCAAGGTCTCCTCGCCTCTGAAAGGAGGCTCCATTTTATCTCCACAAGGGCTATCCATCCTGGAGGTCTGGCTGGGGAAGTGGCCAGCTGCACATCTCACTGCCCAAAACTCCACTGATCGCTGAGGGGTGATCACCCCAAATTCTTTCAGAACTATTCAAATTTGAGAACCCTCCGCGAGGAGCCTGATCTGGGTATGTAAGACTAAACAGTTTAAATAATGATAAAGGTTCATTCATCAAGGCCCTACTCAGCACCCAGCACTATGCCTGGTGCTTGACACACACCAGTGATAACTCCACAGCCACCATGCAAGCAGGGTGTTAACAGCACCTTACAGATAAGCCTGAACTGCGGGCTCCACAGCTCGTGAATTTCATGATAAAGTCAAGTTTTGACCCCTGGTCTACTGGACTACACAGCCCTACTCACAATAGCCAGTCTCACTGAGCTGCCGACAGCACATTCAGTGTCTGATAAAAACAATGACAATAAAATTGAGTTTCAAGCGTCAAGGCACAGAAGTCGAAGTCCAGAGCCCAAAGGAAGTGATCTCTCCCACCAAGAGCCGTGCCACCCCGGGGCAATTCTGTGGGTCACTGGGCCTCCCACACTTCGTCTGCATCAGGAAGGGCTCGGCTCAGGGCTCAGAGAACAGCCAAAACAAATATTTTGAATTTTGTAATCGCATTAAAATGAACAAGGAATTAATTTCTTATAAAGTTATGCAACACAATAAAAGCCTATAAAATATAATTATACGAGTTATGTACTACAACATTAGGCACCGTTTCTTCATTTATCTTAACCGCATCTCTGGAAGCCAGACCCTGACGCTTTGCAATAACATGAGCCGTAAGGGAGTTTATAACTGGAAGTACCAGGAAAACTTTATTATAATACCCTGCCTCTGACACCCCAGCCCTGTGGCTTCAAAGACAATAAGAGAATTTCCAGGGATCTCAACTCCCAAGGCCAAAAAGAAATTCAGGAAAAGGAGAGTCGAGATCTTCAAATCAAAGTGCTCGCAAAGGCAGCTCCAGATTGCTGGTCCTGTGTGCTCACCTCTAGAATGGCCAGCTTCCCCCAGGCGTCACACATACTCAACTCCGAGGAAGGACAAGCCATGGTAGGGTGCACGGAGGAGAAAACCGATGGAAACCACCAAGTGTAGGTGGGGGTGGGGGAGGGGTGGCTGTTCTTCTTGGAGCCTCTATTTCCTCATCAAGTAAACAAGACTATTCTGAGTCTTAGCCGGGTGCCTGGCACAGAGTGAAGTAACTCCTTGATCAACAGTAACTACTACCACCAGCAAGCACCTTTCCTGGGGGCAGTGACGAACCTTGTGTGTTTTTAGAAGCATCTGAGAAAGACAGAAAAGCACTGAGAAGGAGAATCGTCCATATTCCCACCCTTCAGAATTACACGCATACACCCTCCACCCTAGGCATTCAGGATGCCGTGTAAACTCTGGTCTGGGCTCTAGTTTCTTTCCTAAGGAGAGCAGACTCATCATCCTAAGGGATTCCTACAGGGCAAAGCACATGCTTTGGGGGCCCCAACTCCAGCAAGGAGCGAGGGCTGCCAGGGACCAGGCGTGCCGGGTCCTTTCTGCACTTCCAGAATTCTCATTGAGCACCGCCTGTGTGCAGTGCTCTGCCGGGGGCTGGGCTTCACAGAACAGGCCATGGTCTTCTCCCCGGAGAAGCTCACCTCTAGGGCAACAGAGGAGAAAGACGTTTTTCAAAACAATGGAAGCAGTGGAGGGACTGAGACAGGACAGGTATCACATAAGAACTAAGGACAAGCACCTCCATGAACCTTCGCCTAAGATTCCAGCCCCCTAACTTTCTTTGGTCTCTGAGTCTCTGCTTGCTTTCCAAAAGGAGAACCAATGAGAAGCCTATCAACACAACCAACATTAAATATGAATATGGGTCAGTGGCAGTAAAAGGGCTCATACTCTTCTTACACCATCTAAATATAAACAGGAAGCTCTGACTAGCAACCTGAGATGAGCAGCCACAGAGCACGCAGCCTCCCACAGCGGGAGCACGGCCACATCTGGTCCGGAGGAGGCCCGAGCTCAGGAGCGGGAAGGCTTCTGCTGCAGGACTCCGAGAGGCCCCGGCCTCAGTCATCACGTGTTCTGGGTTTGGTGCACTGGCTACAGCCAGCTCTCTGCAAGGCCTCCCCTGGCCCCCTACCTCTGTCACCCTATTCCCTCCACCCAGCGACTTTTCTTTCTTTTCTTTAGAAAATGTTTTTTAAGTTTGTTTACTTCTTTTGACAGAGAGAGAGAGAGAGAGAGAGAGAGAGCGAGCGAGTGTGAGCAGGGGAGGAACAGAGAGAGAGGGAGAGAGAGAGAGACTCCCAAGGAGGTTCCGCATCGGCAGCACAGAGGAGGCTCGAACTCACAAACAGCAAGATCATGACCTGAGCCCAAACCAAGAATTGAGGCTTAACTGACTGAGCCACCCAGGCAGCCCTACCCATCTACTTTTCTATAAAACTGCTTTTTTCCCAGTAACAAACAGATCTCAAAGCTAGAAAGAAAAAAGGCAAGAAATAAAAGAGAAGAGAAGAGAAGAGAAGAGAAGAGAAGGAAGGAAGGAAGGAAGGAAGGAAGGAAGGAAGGAAGGAAGGAAGGAAGAAAGAAAGAAAGAAAGAAAGAAAGAAAGAAAGAAAGAAAGAAAGAAAAAGGAAGGAAGGAAGGAAGGAAGGAAGGAAGGAAGGAAGAAAGAAAGAAAGAAAAAGGAAGGAAGATAGAAAAAGAAAAGCAGCTTCTCAAGAAAAAAAAAATGGATCCCCTATCTTCTCTGCTCACTCTGCTGATGAAAACAATCAACGCCCAGCGAGGATTCCTGATCTGCCCAAGGTCACATAGAGGGTATGGGCAGAGCCAGCCCTGAGCCCTGCTCCGATGAGCTAACTACCAGAGCAGGTCCCCGTTGTTGCAACACGAGCACCCACCGGACAGGAGAATTCTTCACCTCCGGGATACCCAGAAGGTCATGGTCATTAGCAGATATGCAATTCATAAAGGTCAGGCCTAGATACTGTCACTTCAAGACTGGTACATTAATCTACCAACCAATACTCCAGGAAAATCTTCCTTGGGCCGCTACAGTCCTAATTATTAGCGGGTGGCGGGGGGGGGGGGGGGGGGGGGGGGGGGGGGGGGGGGGGGGGGGGGGGGGGGGAATGTTTGGTCGGTGATAAAAAGGAGGCGTGTTAACGCCTGCCAAACCTCCACTAACGACACACATACTGGTACGTCCCTTTGCCTCTTAAAGTGATGCAGGCACTGAGGTACCGAGCACTGCGGCCGCCTGCGGGACAAGAGCAGAGGCTCGGCCGGGTCTGCACCTGCCCAGGAGGCCCCCTTGCCTCTGCGGGCTGGACTTCCAGAACCGGCCTGGGGTTCCCAGGGCGGCTCACGGACTTAATGAAGAAGCCTGGCAAGTTCATCCCCTCTCCTCGGACCCCTGACCACGCGTGGAATCTCAGAATGACCCGAAGGTCTGGGTCTGCCCGGGGGCCGGCGGCGGGGGGCGACATCTGCACTGTGCTGGGACGCTGAGGCGCGCCCTGCGCATGCGCGGCCCGGCGGCCTGGCGAGGACGCGACTCTGGCGCCCCCTGGCGGCGGCGGCCGGCAAGGCCTAGAAGCCCCGGCTCGGCTGCTGGCCGTGGTCCCTGTTGGTGTGGCCCGCGACAGAGCCTTGCGCAGGTGGCCTCGCTTGAGGCCTTCTGTGGAATTCCGGTTATGGAACGTGTCCACCGTACCACAGAACTCTACTGCTTAAATAAGAACCCCGAGTGCTGTCTGTGCTGTGTTCAGGGAGATAGAAGTTCTCCACGAGCTCCTGCAAAGTTGGCTCGGCGCCAAAGCAAGGCAGCCCCCCAGCCCGGACCCAGGGGGGACGCGGCCTCTGAGTGGGGCTTGGGCAGTCTCTGGAGGTCACCCGGGGGTCCCTAGCCACACGATGCGCGAGCCTCAGTGTAGCAGGCAAGCGCTTGACAGCAAGGGATAAAAAAGGGCCAGGGGCTGGAACAAGGGACCTGCCCTTAACCCCTCCTCTTAAATGGGGGCCTTACCCCTTTCTATCTAACAAGGTTACTGTGAGGATTAAGAGCGCTGAGGGGCAAGGGCTTAGAATGGTATTTGGAAGAAATCATCTTTAATGCTGTCATTATTACGAATAACCTGCTACCAGTATCCCAGAAGACAGCACACAGTAGGTACTCACCAAAGCTGAGGCCCTCTCTCTGGCTGGTGAGGCTGCCGTGCACCCTGTGGGCCTCTGCCTGGTTCAAGGCTCAGGGCCCTGGCCAGGGAGGCCCCGCCCGGGCCCCAGCCCAGCTTCCGGCCCTTCTGCACCAGACCCGGCAAGAGGGAGAGGCCGGGGAGCCCGCTCTGACGCCCCCCTTCTCCACAGAACAGTCTGTGCTCCGCTCCCGCCCCCACAGAGCTCAGAGCTTTCCAAATCTGGATGCTTTTTTCATTCCCGAAGCATCAGGAACATTTGGGGGAAGAAAATGAACACCAGACATGGTTTGGAAATGATGGAAGCCAAGAGATGGGTGGTGGCGGAGTGAGCACCGTTTTGAGGAGTCTGAAGTCCTGATTTTAAGATATTCAACAGGAGTATGAACCAAATGATCTTTCCAAACCTGGCCAGCTTCGTTGGAGTCTAGGCCCCAGGTTGATCCTAGTAGGAAGGACCCAAATCCTAAGCATGGAAAACAGAGCAGCTAGCACACAATGCAGGGGGAGAAAACTGCATTAAGGCATCCGAGAGTCACAGGCTTTCAAAGAAAAGGAGCTGAGAGGGGTCTCTAGGGCCCCCAGCCTGAAACACAGTCCACACACACAGCCCACAGACAGTCCAAAGCCTGCAGCTGAACGTGGTAGGAATTAGAGACACGATCAGTTTCATGTCAGGCCCAAACCAAAATCTATTTTTATCTAGAATGGAGAGGACTTCAGAATACACTGGAAACACTGCATTTTGGGTTAAGCAACTGTGTTACTCGGCTTGAGTTCATCATCAGCGATGCACCCCAGGGGTTGCTAAGGGAGCGTGTCTAAAGAACCACCCCGTCGCAAGCAGCCCTGCGTGGCAAGCACTGTCCCTGGTGCGAATGCAGGGGCACAAAACAAGCAGTTTGGATGTGACATGGTCTCAGAGGCCACCCTGGAGAAGGCGCTCACATATTTGCAAGCCAGCAAATTAATTAAGGACGAAAGCTAGTTTGAGAAAAGTAAATGACAGATAGGAAGTCATTAAACAAAACCTGAACGCCAAATTGGATGGAACTAACTATAAACAGAGGTAGAAGAGGAAGGAGAGACCGAAGTGGACAACAGAGCCGGAGAGATGGTCACTCACGTGTCACCAAGGGTGGACTCCTCACAGGGAAAAGGAGAAGACGCCAGGTGGAGGGAGAAGCCAAGCAGGGGTGGGGAACGGGCCTGGCAGGGGTGAGGGCAGGTGGGTGAGCAGGCCAGCAGGTAACCTGGAGCAGAACGCGGGTGGGACACAGCAGGATATGGGGCTGCCCTGGCAAGACGGGCGAGCCTTCAGAATCTGAAAAGCTGCTCGGCCGTGCCTAGACCTGCTTTGATTAGCAGAAGCACTCATCCAGAACCTGACCTTCAATAGTAAGGGAAAAGCTGACTCGGGGTGGGGGGGAGGGGGCTCCACTCTTGCCGACCTTGGTGCGGAATTTTCCATAGTGCTTTAAACCTCAGACTGACTTGTCCTGACACTCAGGCCACTGTCTACTCACTGCTTTCACCACCCTTTAACTTCAACCTACTAAAGAATAGAAATCTGCACAAACATACAAATGCTGTGTTTTAGGCCCTGTAGCCCCCAGGGAAAAGCTCTGTGTCATCTGCCTCCAGCCTCCCCTCCTCCAGGAGCCCTGGTGCGTGCTCTGCCGGAAGGGAGGGCTTCCCTGGTACATCCAGGGGCCTCGAGGGTTCCAGCTTCAGATCCTGCCTTTCCTCATCCTCTGTGCTCCTGAGCCTCGGCCACTGCTGGCTTGTGACCAAATTCTACACACAATCGACTCCTAAATCCTGACCAATAAACAGACCCATAGCCTAAAGACCTGGGCGCTGAGCAGAGGCTCCAGAAAACAGCACCCCCTTGCGGTCACAGAGGTATCACCACGTTCCCCTCCAACCCAGCATCCTCCCCCTTCTGGAAGGGAAGCTGGCTTCTCTGGAATCCTTAACCTGGTTCAGCATCATCCCCTGCCCAGTGAGCGAAGCTAAAAGTCTCAGTCATCTGGATTCCTCCCTCCGCCACCTTCCCACTGCAACTCCCCAACACACACGTGTCCGGGGCCTGCTGGAAGCCAGGCATCTGCAGTATCTGTCAGGATCCAGTAGGACAAAAGAATCACTCCGGTCCTTACAGATAAAAGAGATTTAAGGGGATGAAAGAGATGAAAAGCCAAACAGGATGGTATGGCATCCCAGAATTCTGAAACATCAGGAGGTCACTGACATCCCGAGGGCCAGAAAGGACAGAGGGAGGAGATGGAGTGACAACAGCCCAGAAGCTGGGGCTACAGGTGGGAGACAGAACCCAGCAGAAGCTTCCTTGGTGGGAGCCGAAACCTCAGGGGGAGTCTGTCAGACCCCCACAGCTGGGGCGACAGAAGAGATGCAACTGCGTCAAACGTGCTGCTAGAGGCAGACAGAGAGAGAGAAAGAGACCCTGGCTTCTCTCTCTTGCTCCCCAATTTCCTGCCGATGCTTCCTGTTGGCCAAACCCAGGCAGCAACCAACTGACTAGGGCGTCTTGGAAACAGCTGGCAGAAGTGAGGCGCCCTCGGATGTAGAACGAGAGGCGAAGAGTCCGCAGCCAGCTCACCTCCCCGACTGGTCTCCTTCCCTATAATCTTTAATTCCTTCTAATCCATTCTCCGTTCCATGCCAGAAAGATGGTTCTAACTTACAAACTTAAGTTACTCCTGGTTGGCAGTTTCCTGGCAGGGAAAAAGGGGACTCCTCCCCTAGGCTGATTTTGTCAACCAACCGCAAATATAGGAAGTGCCGTTCCCTGGACTGCACCGGGGGCCAAGCGCCAAGCGAGCGTGCGGTGTTAACATGGGAGCTGCCGCTCAAGGAACTACTGCAGAAGGAGCCAGAGACGAATCATCTGCTCTGCAACCGGTAACCGACTGGGTAAATATCATCCCTTTCTGACCAGGGTTGTTTGCCGTGATCAAGAGGCTCAAGGCTCCAGAGGGAAAATGCCATGTCAAAGGAAGTGGAGAACAAGTAAAGGCTAATTAAAATCTATGAAAACAGGGCACCTGGGTGGCTCAGTCGGTTAAGCGTCTGACTTGTGCTCAGGTCATGATCTCTCAGTTTGTGAGCTCAAGCCCCGCTTTGGGTGAGCCCCATTTCTCTCTCTCTCCCTGTCTCTGCAACTCACTCACTTGTGCCCTCTCCCTCTCAAAAAAATAAAATAAATAAAAATCATAAAAAATACATGTTAAACAAATTTTTAAAAATCTATTAAAACAACAGAGTTGCAGTGATGGGATTGAGAAAACACTCCTGAGGAAGAGCAGCCCATGCTCAGACGGCCTGCTGGTGAGTCCCACCAAATGCTTAAAAATTAACACAATATGTCACCAACTCCTCCAAAGAGCAAGAGAGGAGGAAACACTTCAAAACTTCCTCTGTCACACAGGTGTTACCTTGACACCAAAACCAGACAAAGACATCACCAAGAAACAATACCAATATCCATTCTGAGTATAGAAGTAAAAATCCTGGACAGAATATTAGTGTCACAAACCCAGCAACATATTAAAAAAAAAAAAAAAGTGTGTGCCCTGAGTTAGTGGGATTTATCCCAGGAATGCGAAAACGATTTAACATATGAAAATCAATTGATGTAATATGTATGCCACATTAGAAAAATAAAGCACAAAAATTTACATGACTTTCTCTTCAGAAAAAGCATTTGACAAAACCTAACGTGATAAAAAAAGGACAGAAATAAAGGAAAATTTCTTCAATCTGATAAAGGCCATCTATGAAAAACCCACAGCTGACATCATATTCAATGATGAAAGACTAAGCTTTTCCCCTATCTTAGAAAATCACTGCTCTGGTCATTTCTATTAACCATTATAATAGAGGTTGTAGCCAATGCAATTAGGCAACACCAACAAAAGGCATCAGGGTAGAAAGGAGGAAGTAAAACTATCCTATTTACAGATGACCTGACCTTGTATGGAGAAAATCCTATAGAATCCGTACACACACAGAAGTTATTAGAGCTCAAAAATCAGTTCAGCAAGGTTACAGGGTAAGAGATCAATATATTTCCTCCCAGTAATTGACCACTTGATCCTAAAATTTATATGGAAATGTAAGAGACCCAGAAAAGCCAAAATAATCTTCCAACAGAACAACGTTGGAAGACTCACACTTCCCCATCTCAAAACTAAATACAAAGCTACAGTAATAAAGACAGTGTGGTATTAGCATAAAGACAGAAATACAGGCAAATGGTGGACTAGAATCAAGAATCCAGAAATAGATCCCTTACATTCATGTCCAATTGATTTCAACAGAGACATTAAGACAACTCAATGAAAAATAATCTTTTCAACAAATGTGTTAATAACTGCATATCCACATGCAACAGAATGAAGTTCTCATACCATATATAAAAACTAATTCAAAGTAGATTATAGATCTAAAATCTAAGACTTAAAACTGTGAAGCTCTTAGAAAAAAACATAGGAATACATCTTTGTGACCTCAATTAAGCAGTGATTTCTGAACTATAACACCAAAAGCATAAAAGCCACCAAAATAAAAATTAGAAGAAACACTGAATTTAATCAAAGTTTAAATTCTTTTTAGTGTTTATTTTTGAGAGGGGGGTGGAGAGGCAGAGAAAGAGGGAGACACAGAATCTGAAGCAAACTCCAGGCTCTGAGCTGTCAGCACAGAGCCTGACATGGGGCTTGAACCCATGAACCACGAGATCATGACCTGAGCCAAAGTTGGACGCTTAACCAACTGAGCCACCCAGGCACCCCACACTTAATCAGAATTTAAAACGTTTATGTTTTGGGGGCGCCTGTGCCTTCACACCCGCTAGGATGGCTAGCTTCGAAAGGACAGATTATAGAGTCAGCTTCACAGCTGACGAAGCAGTGGGAACCTTTAGACGGTAGAGCTGCTTCGGAAAATAGTTGCAGGTCCTTGAACAGTGAAACCCAGCGTAGTCACGTGACCCAGTCCTTCCACTCTCCCAAGTGTATACCCAAGAGAAATGAAAACATACATGTCCCCCAAATTTTATACACAAATGTTCACAGCAGCATTATTGATGATAGCCCCAAAGTGGAAACAATCCCTTGTCCATCAACGTATGGATTAATAAAATGTGCAAAATGTGAAAGATGTGGTACGTCCATAAAATGCAATATTATTTGGCCAAAAAAGGAACGAAGCATGGATTCATGCTACAACATGGACGAACCCCGAAACATGCTAAGAAGTCAGACACAAAACATCTCGTATTGCGTGATCCTGTTTATATAAAATGCCTAGAACAGGCAAATCTGGTGGAGACACAAAGAAGTCTTGACTTTGGCTGGGCGGGGGGAGGGGGAGGAAGAGGGGGGATGTTAATTAGGTCGTGGGACAGGATCATTGATGAGGGAGGGGATGACGAGAATGTTCTAAATTGACCCCAGAGATGAATGCACAACTCTGAGTATTTTATGGTATCTGAATTATATCTCAATAAATCTGTTTTTTGGGGGCTCCTGGATGGTTCAGTTGGTTAAGTGTCCGGCTTCCAACTTCGGCTCGGGTCATGATCTCACGGTTTGTGGGTTCGAACCCTGCATTGGGCTCTATACTGACAGCTAGCTCAGAGCCTGGAGCCTGCTTCGGATTCTGTATCTCCCTCTCTCTGACCCTCCCCTGCTCACACTGTCTCTCTCTGTCTCTCAAAAATAAATTTAAAACATTTTTAAAAATCTGTTTTTTTAAAGCTATAGACCATATCTGTAATATGAAAAACTAAAACAATACAGATGTTCCATAGGCAAGTGGTTCAAAAATATCCATAAGGCACACCACTGTGCTGTCAATAAAAACTTTTTTCAAAAATATTTAATGACATAGAAAAATAATTGTACATATATACATATATATATATATATATATATATATATACATATGGTGAAAAAGTAGACTATCAAATAGTATACAGGGCATAATCCTAATTATATTTAAAATATTATAGGGGCGCCTGGGTGCTTCAGTCAGTTGAGCATCCGACTCTTGATTTTGGCTTGGATCCTGATCCCAGGGTCATTGGATTGAGCCTCACGTCAACTGGATTCTCTGTCTTTCCCTCGGCCCCTGTCCCCTGCTAGTGGGCTTGTTCTGTCTCTCTCTCTCCCTCTCTCAAAATAAAAATAAATATTATATAAATATATATTTACATACTTTACATCTTAGAGAAATAGATATAGATATATCTATATTAATACATATCTATAGATATATAGATACAAATCTATATAAATTTATCTATATCTAACAGTGGTTAACTAGCTCAAGTGCTAGGATGGTGACGGATTTGACTTTCTGCTTTATATTTTTCTGTTTTCCAAAGAGCCTGCACTCAACACACAATCAAAGAATCAGAGTTCGCTTTTAGACCAAAGGGATTCTACTCAGTGTTGGCCAGAAGGAGAGGCACCAGGCCCCCTAGCCCGTGGACAGGAAAGCACAAAGGTACAGCCCTCTGCAGAACAGTCTGGAAATACTTCTCTTTTGACCCAGAAACTCCACTTCTGGAAATCTCTCCCAGTGAAACCATTAAGGACACGCACAAAGACCGGGCTGAGAGGGTGTTCGTCACGGCTTTATGTTGTAACAGTAAAAAGCTGAAAACAACCTACATGTCCAAAAATAGAGGCTTTTTGGTTAAATATATTGTAGCTCATCCATATAATGAAATACTGTACAGCTGCTGGAAGTGTTTATGATCGGTACTGAGGTGGAAAAAGCAGGTCACAAAGCAGTATTTGTGGTATAAACTCATTTTTATAAAAAAAAATCACACATGATAATTATAGAGATCTAAAAGTAAATGCACTAAACTGCTAACAGAGGTTGGCTCTGGGTAGATCAGGTGATGGATATTTTTATGTTCTTTTGACTGGTCTGTATTTCTGATTTTTATATAATGTACATGTATGTTGTCTATAACAAGAAGAACAGTAAAATAAAATGGTAGGGGAAGGGGCAGACAGTCAACCACAGTGACAGCCAGAAGCCCCACCGGCTGCCCAAGGCAAGGGGCATGCTGGACAGGGCCGCGGGGAGGTGGGGGCCGCAGGGAGGGGAGGCCACCCCAGCCACCAGTCACCCCCACCGCAGGGGTACGTCAGACGCCACAAACCCCCTTCCATGGCCCTCGGATTTATAGATTTCAAAGCATTTTTCCATTTTGTCTTATTCAGCCTCCACAGGACTCTCACCTGAGTACTATTATCCCCATTTTGCAAATAAAACAGGTAGGACTTAGACACTTAGACCGAAGGGCTTAAGAATCACAGAACAGAATGAAGGTTCGTAGGTTATCCGACACCAGATCCTGGTCAATAGCATCCCCAACTGTACATGACTGTACGTCCGGCTGGAAGGCAGCTCAGTAAAGCAGACAGAGGAGGGATTCTGGGGTCCACGGGCCTCGATGGGAATCCCACCTCACCTCCGAAATCCAGCCTCTCAGCTGCTCACAGGGAATGCTGATCCCGGCGCGCAGGACGGCTGCCAGAACGAGGTGCGGCCACACAGGTAAATCAGAAGCATCGCGCTACCTCTGGGAAGGGCTCGAGAGACGCTAATCGGCCGAGAACCCCCACCTCTCAGGGCAGCCAAGCCCCGAGGTAGCTCCTGCTAGTAGGAAGACTTCCAGATGGGGCCTAACGTTGGACTCTGCAGTTTCCACTGCCCGGCTCGGGCCCTATCCCCGAGGCCAGAAGAGAGCAGCCTTTTTCCCTGCAGGGCCCGCCACCCTGGAGAATGTTCTTCTCCAAAAAGCCCCATTCCTTCAGCGCTTACCCACCTGATATGGTCTGGCTGCAAGGCCCCCTCCTGTCCAGTCCACAGTGACTCTGTCACAGAGCAGCCAGGTGGCTCCTCCCCATGTGTCCCTTCTCTGCTGCAAGGCCCGCCTCCAGGGAGAGAAGGGCGCTCAGTGCCCCAGGCCTCTCTGATGAGGGGGCTCGTGTTAGAAGAGCCGCACTGTGGACGTCGATCGTGGACCCTCCCTCTGATTCTCCCAGTGGGACCACCCCTCCTCATCACAGCCTTCATGCAAGGCCTAAGCCAGTCCCCAGGCATGAGGATTCTGGCCACTGAACGACGTCAAGGATGGGAATGTCATCCACCAGGGCCAAGGACACACAGTGAGAATGTGGCCGAGGTTTCTGAGACATACACCTGCAAGAATCAAGAATCTGGAGCTGCTCCAGCCGCCTGGAGCCTGGAATGGGAACCAACACAGAGGACGGTAGGCTGAGAAATGGAGAGAAAGAACCCACCTCTGAGCCCTGAACCCGGCTGCCACCCAAGTCGGGCCGGGTTGGGTATTCTTCCACAGACCACTGAGAGTGGTCTTTCAGAAGACTACTCCTAGCACTACTACCACTAGCAGAACTTCAAAATGAGCCTCCAGCTTGGCTCTGGATCCCAGCTCTCCTTAGACTGCCTGCTCTTCTGCATGTCCTGTGTCCCCGGGGCAGGGGCTCTGGCCCCACCGCCAGAAAGCCTTGCGGGGTAGAGTTTGAGTTGCTGACCTGGATTTGCCCTGCGGCCTCTATCCTCTCTATGAACAAAACACTTTGGTTTACTGCTGGGGCGGGGTAGAGCAGAGGACAGGGACCCTCTGCCACTCCCATGTCCCCAGCGACCGTCATACCTCTCCCATGACACTCTATCTCACCAAGCACATGAGTGGCTTCATCTGTCACCTCAGGGCAGCTTCTGCCTCTGTATTATGCCTCCCTCAACACGCAAGCCTGGTCCCCGCGCCTGTGCCTGCAGCTGAGCCAAAGGGTCGACGGGCTCAGAAGAATTCAGCACCTGCCTGGAGAGGGCAGTGGGCCCTCTGTGTGAGCGTGACCACGGACGCCTTCCGCACTGGCGGAGCATGGCCAGCCAGCGGCCAACGCACTGCACCGGGCTGTCTCTGGGACCAGCAGACTAACATCTGCCAAGGATGGACGGAGGCTGCGTCATTCTCAAAGCTGAAAGCCCCCAATAAACATGTTTCCACTCTCCTCGGGACGGTTTCCACTTGCCTGGGAGCCACTATTCCAGGATGGGAAAATAAGCTTTGAGGCAGAAAAGTAAACCACATGTAGGATACATACGCCTCAAGTCGCCTTGTTGAGGGTCTGGCCTCGCCTGATGCACAGTGCTGTTAGAATCGGCCCCTCGGGAGCAAGAGCCAAAGCAGGTTCATTCTCTTTCAAGTTCCATAGAGGCAACCCCTGCTTAACGTGGCAGCCTTTTGGGTGTCGGACGTTCCTCAAGCCATAACCACCCACCGTCTGAAGAAATCTCCAACTCAACTTGTTCCAAGCCTTTTCCCATGCCACCCAGATGCCCAGGACGGGGCCAAGCACGGAGAAGACACAGGAGCAACACCTGGTAAAAACCCCTCATCAGCGGACTGTGTCCCTTTTGCCAGCTTATCTAAGTTTTGCTCTAGTAGGAGGCCCACGGGAGACAGCGGGCAACCCCCAGGTGCCTCTTCTGAAAACATCTGTAGAGAACGTGTAAGTCTCCCGGCTAAGCTGAACGCTGTGGGAGTGTGAAGACACCGAGTCTCGGGCTGGGGAGAACAGGGCCGGGGTCCAAACCTTTGGGAGACGGGTTCTCTATTTACAGACGAGCGCTTGTCGGTTGCGGGGGCCGGGCGGCGCTTCTGGAAAGCCTACCTCGAGTGCTCCCTTGCCCCTCCGTGCCACCCCCTAGAGAACGCAGGTGTCTTCATTCTTCCCTGGCGCTGACCTCTGAGATGGAGACGCTCAGAACACACACGACGGGCAGTCCAAAGAGAACCCTAGGGCCAGCTTGACCGGGGGCAGGCAAGAGAGGAGGTAACGTTTTCCAAGGGGAGGTCATTATATGGTTCTCGAGCTATTCGTCATCACACCTGCTCTTCTGGGAAGAATGGGAGGTCCCTGAGCTCTGCAGAGTCCAGAGAAGGGGAGGTCTTTAGGGACCGGCCCCTGGTCCCTGGCCTCTGGCCAGGAAGGGGAGTCCAGTCCGAAGAGACAAGCCCTTGTCCCGGGAGTCGAACCGAGAGATGGTTTGTGCTCCTCAGCAATCTCTCGACAGCCAGTGGATTTAGCATGTTCCTTATGAAGACAGCTGTCAGAGGACTGGGTGAATTGTTCGGGCCTCTTTACAGGAACACTACGTGACTCAACTGATTCATTCTGATGTGAACGGCCCTTTGTGATAAGGCCGTTAAGGTGGGCCCGAGTCCCTTTGGACCCTTTAACCTTCTAAGTCAGCCTTGGGCAAGACTGGTGAGGTGCAGTCCCCTTAGGGTCACCTCTCCATCTGCCCCTGGGCACCGCCCATCCTCCAACACCCTCGGCACCTTTTCCTCCCTATGTGGCACTCCAGATCTCAGATCTTCACTTGATGTGCCCCTAAAGATTTCCCTCTAAGGGGTGTCCTGGGTGGCTCAGTCGGTTCAGCATCTGACTTCGGCTCAGGTCATGATCTCATAATTCATGGGTTCAAGCCCCACACCGGGCTCTGTGCTGACAGCTAGCTCAGAGCCTAGAGTCTGCTTCGG
This sequence comes from Suricata suricatta, assembly GCF_006229205.1. NCBI lineage: Eukaryota > Metazoa > Chordata > Mammalia > Carnivora > Herpestidae > Suricata > Suricata suricatta. The sequence continues at coordinate 12,272,705 of NC_043708.1, read as the reverse complement.
ATTCTGTGTCTCCCTCTCTGTCCCTCCCCTGCTCACTCTCTCTCTCTCTCTCAAAATAAACAAGCATTACAAAGAAAAAAATTTTAATGTTAAAAAAAAGATTTCCCTCTAAATATTACTGCTCCCAGGTCCCACTCCTGGGCCCAAATCCTTTGCCAGACAAGGCAGATCTACTAAGGCAACTCTTCCCTGTCTCGGTAACTGGATGTTACCTGGGGCTTCTGGAGAGGTCTATCCATCTGGGGTCACACCCACGAACAAAAATAGCTGAGCTTTGCTGCTCTGCCAGGCGCTGTGCTAAGAGCTTTACATGTATTCCCTCTTTCCCTACAAAAGCCCTACACCGTAGGTCCTAATATTATCTCTATTTTATAGATGAAAAAACTGAGCCCCGGTGACGTGAAGGTAACTTGCCCAAGATCTTATAGCTAATAAGTGACAAAGCTGGAGATCGGATCTGGGCAGTCCGGCTTCAAAACCCCAGGCTCTTAACTGATTCACCAGATGAGCAAGTTCAAACCCAGCAGCAAAGAAGGAAGAGAGAAAACGGCTCCAGAGAGCTCCGCCACGTCGTGCCACCTTCTCTACCTGGGCACACGGGCCATGCAGCCTGACGGGCAGGTTTCCTGCCTCATCCTGGCCCTCGCTCTAGTTTACTGGGTGCCGTTAGGCAAGTCCCTACACCTCTCTGGCACAGTCTCCCCAAAGAGAAGACAGAACATTTGTATGAGGGCCCCGTCTGCCCTTTGCAATCAGTCCTTCTCTGCTGGACACCATGTGATCTAGAAAGGGAAGTGTAATATCATGCCACTGTTTCCGGGTCCATAATGTCCCTCCCCTTGGGCACCAGAGCCTCAGCCTTGCAGGTCCCCTTTCATTCGCCCGAGTGCAAGCTACTTCTTTCCACCACTTCCGGCTGGGTGAGAGACCACACTCTACTGGACATGTCTGATCAGAGGCTGACGTGTGCCCCGGGTCATCTTTTTCCCAGGTACCTGGTGGCTGTGGTCCCACAGCAATGTCTCAGCAAGGGACCGTCAGCAGAAGAGGTGCGTGCTACTGGTGCCCACCCCCACACATCTCTCTCTCTTCCCCTTTCCGTAAGCTGCAACACGCCAGCAAGCCGGCTTCAGTCACACAGATGAGGACGACACCCTAGTGGACGGGGAGAAACGGCATGACCAGTTGGAATGTTACAAGACTTCTCTCAGATCGGAGCCAGTGCAGGTTTGGTCCCTGTAGGGTGACGGGGTACATGCCAAGGCTGTCTACAAAGGCCACGCCCAGGAAGGCAAGCCACTGCCACCTTCCACTGTCCTATCTGCACAAAGTCACCCCATGTCCAGCAGATCTAAGTCCCAAAATAGACAGTGGCCATGTGTCCACTGTTCCCAAGCCTTCCAATTCGGGAAAGAAACATCTGTGGCCAATTGATGTCCTGGAGATTTCATCCGAAACTTCAGTGTGTATCCCAGAACGAAGAATCCTACTTGCTGGATTAAACCAATGCTATCAGGAGCTAAAGAGTTTCTCAATCCCCTTTATTTGTCTGCTTAGGTTTAAGAGATGGAAGGGAGGAGTTAAGAGGCTGAGGGGGAGGGGAGATCCACTTGGGAACTCCCTGACCATGGAAATGAACTAAAACGTACAACGTTTGGAAAGAGACCCAGGTCAGGCTCTGTCATGGTGTGACGTCAGCACGCTCTCCTAGGTGCTTCCCATGATTGGCAAGGAATAACTCTGAGCCACTAACATATGCCAATGTGTTACCTACAAAGAAAACGCATGTCACTGTGACAGGCTATGAGCCAAGGCACCGGAAATCACCTGAGTTACATGATGGGCGTCTCAGTAAAAATCCAAGCAAGGGAACTTGGATAAATTTCATCCAATAACTGAGCAACCATTATGCGCCAAAATACTGTGTATCCTTAGCCAGCAAAGAGCTCTTCCTTCAGAGGACCCCACGGACTGGTGGGGGCGTCGGATAACAGGACAGGTAACGCTAGTGTGATTTTCAGGTAGTCTACTAACCTACCGCGCAAAGACCACATCGAACACGATTAACTCTGAGCGGGTGAGGCCCAGAGGGTGTCAGAGAAGACGGGACGTGTGAGCTTGAGGCACAGAATCTACGGGTAAAAGTGTGGCCAAGGAGAAGGATTTAAGGTGGAGGGGCATGGAAGCTGAGTCTGCGAAGAAGGGTGTCTATACAAACCACAGGCACTCGCCAGTGGCCTGAATGTCTCCTACGTCAGGAGACCCTACCTGGCCCGAGCATGCTCTGATCCACAAGCTCATGGTTGAGAACATGGGCTCTGGAGATGCACAGGCTTCAGACTGAGTCCCCCTTCTGCGGCTCAGGAGGAGAGCGTGGGCTCCAGCACCCGCCTCTGCGCAAGTCTTGGCTCAGCCACTTCCTGGCTTTGGGGCCCTGGGCAGCGTACCTCACCTCCCTGTGCCTCAGTTTTCTCATCTGTAAAATGGAAAGAATAACAGAGCCTACCTCGTAGGGTGGTTGTGTGGTTGTGAAGATTGGCTGTGATACCCAAGGGAAGGGCACAGAGCCTGGCACAAGTAGGCATCACGAGCATTCCAGTAACCTCGCCCAGTCTCACTTCCTTTGTCTGTAAATTAGAGGTCTGCAGGATTGAAGAGACAGTAGAGCCCTCACTGATAACTGAATGATGTTGGCTTCTGATGCCCAATAAGCCAAGGCTAACACTAGCTGGTCAGGCCCTGCGTGGCCGAGAAGTTCGTGTGGAAGTTTGTGCACATTTCCAGGAAGCCCAGGTCAAGTCAGACATCTAGAAGCCATGGGCCAGTTTAGGTGACCCTTGAAAGGCCAATTCCTCCACCTCCAGCAGCACGCAGGGGCACAGGGGGAAGGTAGGGGCCCGTCCTAGGGGCTGCTGTGCCCAGCTCCAGCCAGGGCCTGCCCGGGGACAATGAGGGGATGCTCTTCTGTTCTTCCCAAAGGAGCCAGAATTAACCGGATGGCCCCAATCTGGAAACATCAGCAGCTAACTCAAAAGCTCTGGAAACACGGGGCTGACCACACCAACCCCGCCTCACGTGCCTGCAGGCTAGCGGTCCGCATGGAGCGGAGAGGGCTCTGGACACGTGGCATTCATCGAACATTTGTCCACAATCTCTCCTGAAAACTTCTCAAGGACCTTGATGATGAAGAAAAAAGAGCCAAAAAGTACCGCTACACAGAGTTGAGACCAAAAGCCTCTTGAACTCCTCAGAGAACTGGCCCGTCTTTGGGCATCTCCATGAATTAAAGGGGCAACTCTCTGTCACTGGTAGTCACTTCTTATGGTCCCTCCCATCAGATACTTAGCTTGTAAACTAGTATTTT